>NC_042623.1:194980978-195280978 GCF_901001135.1 Rhinatrema bivittatum
CGGGCGTAGATTTGTATGCGCCGGGTTGCGCAAACAAATCTGCGCCCGCGCGCAGGTTTTAAAATCTGCCCCTATATGTATAG
The DNA here is from genome assembly GCF_901001135.1 of Rhinatrema bivittatum. Lineage (NCBI taxonomy): Eukaryota > Metazoa > Chordata > Amphibia > Gymnophiona > Rhinatrematidae > Rhinatrema > Rhinatrema bivittatum. The sequence goes on from NC_042623.1 coordinate 194,981,062, forward strand.
AAGTTTCTTCTTATTGTTAATAGATATGCATAAACTAGTAAAGATAATAGCCATAGAGGTGAAGTCTGTAAAAAAAAAAAAGTTTGCTTTCTTTCTTACCAAGCACAGAAAAGGATACATAATTAAAGAAATAAAACTTCCCCATTCTTTGAACCAATTAATACAAGAATAAACATCATGTCCCCTCTTCTTTCTCTACTTCTCAGTCAGTCAGAATAAACATACAGTCATCCCACCAGTATTACACCATTTGAACCTAATTTTTTATCATTTCTATAGCAAACTATCTGATGCCTATCATTTTTGCTGATTACATGATTTTACCTTAAATCAAATTCTCCGTAGTAGAAAGATTTACTTTAAAGAAGCAGGAGAAAGAATGCAAAACACTTCAAAAGAAATTAGAACATTTTGTAATTAAAATAAGCATTTTGACAAATAAATCTAGAGCAGAGAGCAATATTCATACATGGTAAAACTGAGGGAGACAAAGAAAGAAATCAGAAAAGCAAAAGGTCATGTGGAAGAAAGAATTGCCAAAGAGATAAAGAGAGATAACACAACATTTTTCAAAAATATAAGAGAAAGAAGGAAAGCCCAAAGTGGTATAGTGAAATTAAAAGGTGACGAGGAGCAATGTGTTGAGACAGACAAGGAAATGGCAGAAATATTAAACAAATACTTCAGTTCGGTGTTCACTAAAGAAGACTCTGGAGAAGGACCATTGCTGATTGACAAGACCGTAGAAGGGAATGGGCTAGACACAACTCCTTTTACAGAAGAGTATGTATGGAAAGAGCTAGGAAAATTGAATGTGGACATGGGGCTGGATGAGGTACATCCCAGCATACTAAGAGGAACTCAGAGATGTCCTGGCGAGTCCGCTAAATGACCTGTTCAACAGATCCCTGGAAACGGGAGTTGTGTGGCGAGATTGTAGGAGAGCGGTTGTGGTCCCACTTCATAAAAGTGGTAGCAGAAAGGAGGTTTGAAACTACAGACCGGCTGGCCTCACCTCAGTGGTCGGAAAATTAATGAAGATGCTTCTGAAAGATAGGATACTGAACTATCTACAGTCCGGTAGGTTGCTGGATCCGAGGCAGCATAGATTCGCCAGAGGAAGGTCCTATCAGACAAATCTTATTGATTTTTTTGATTGGGCAACTAGAGAATTGGATCAAGGAAGAGCACTCAATGTCATCTACTTGGATTTTAGCAAAGCTTTTGATACTATCCCACATAGGAGGCTTGTGAACAAAATGAGAAGCTTGGGAGCGAGTGCCAAGGTGGTGGTGTGCATTACAAACTGGTTGACTGATAGTAGACAGTGTGTAATGGTAAATGGAACCTACTCTGAAGAGAGAGCTGTGTTGTGTGGCATGCCACAGGGATTGGTATTGGGACCGGTTCTGTTCAGTATCTTTATGACTGATGTTGCGGAAGGGATAGAAAGTAAAGTTTGTCTATTTGTGGATGATACCAAGATCTGGAACAGAGTGGACACACCTGAAGGAGTAACGAGAATGAAAGTCATTTACTAAAACTTGAAGAGTGGTTGAAAATTTGGCAGTTAGGATTCAATGCCAAAAAGTGCAGAGTCATGCATCTGGGATGCAGTAATCCGAAAGAGCTTATGCAATGGGGGCAGGAGGGGGGAGGCTGATATGCTTGGACCGAGATCAAGATCTTGGGGTGATAGTGTCTGCCAATCTGAAGATGGAGAAGCAATTTGACAAGGTGATAGCTAAAGCCAGAAGAATGCTGGGCTGCATAGAGAGAGGAATAACCAGTAAGCAAAAGGAGGTGGTGATGAAGTCCCTTGATGAGGCCTCACTTGTAGTACTGTGTTCAGTTCTATTACCCTTATCTCGAAAGTGATAGACAAAGGATTTAGGCAGTCCAGAGAAGGGCTACCAAAATGGTCTGGGGTCAGTATCAGAAAATCTGTGAAGAGAGATTGAAGGATATGAGTATGTATACCCTGGAAGAGAGGAGACGCAGAGGTGATATGATACAGACTTTCAGATACCTGAAAGGTTTTAATGATGTACAAACATCCAACCTTTTCCTTTGGAAAGAATTCAGTCGAACTAGGAGTCACGAAATTAAACTCCAGGGAGGACGTCTTAGAACCAACGTCAGAAAATATTTCTTCATGGAGAGGGTGGTGGATGCCTGGAATGCCCTTCCAGAGAAGGTGGTGAAAATCAAAACAGTGAAAGAATTCAAAGGGGCATAGGATAAACACTGTGGATGCCTAAAGGCTGAAGGATTGAAATGAAGAAAAGAGTGCATGGGGGTAACTTGTTAGTGCAGCAGTTACTACTCTTAACCAATAAGCTTTGATACTGTTGCTGCAACTCCCTCATGGCTCTCTGCTTTAACAGCAGGGGAAAAGGGGAATTGGATTTGTACAGCAACCAATGAGGGCCCCATCTTTTATGGTCTGGGGAAACAAGTATGGGGGTAACTTGCTGATGTGGCAGTTACTACCCTTAACTAATAAGCCTGATACTTTGTTGCAAATCCAACATTGCTCTCTGCTTCAATGGCAAGGTATAACAGGGAACTGGATTCAAACAGCAACCAACAAGGGCCCTGACTTTTATGGTCTGGGAAACAGAAGCACGGGGGTAACCTACATAGCGCAGCAGATACTACCATAAGCTTGCTGGGCAGATTGGATGGACCATTTGGTCCTTTTCTGCCGTCATTTCTATGTTTCTAGAACATTGTCACATATTCAACAGATGCAATAAACACTACAAAGAAGAAAGAAATAAAAAAGGCAATAACTTAAATAAAAACATAACTTAAAGACTATTATTTCTTCAATAAACAATTAGGAATAAACAGATCATTCATACTGATAAGCAGTGTTTATATCTAAATTTATAAAAGCATTCACTTATCTGCATTTCAGGACCCTTCAGCTGGCTAGGCTGTTGATCCTAGCTTTTAATAATTCATGCCCAAATTTCCTATTTAAAACTAAAGAGATCTCACATCATTTTAACTAATGAACTGCTTGGCTATCCCGAGGCTTCCAGGAATGCAATTCCAAGGGTAACCACAACTGTTTGCCATGATTAACTACCAGAGAAAGCCCTCCCATTTATTGTACTGTCACATTGCAGACAAACCTAACCTCCCCCTTCTGCCCTAGAAGTGAGATTAACTCTACAAACCCTTATTACCAAATACAATTTTACACTAAACAACCTACAAACACAACTTATACCCCAAATAAAACAGTCATTTCTCTCACCTGCCAGTATGCTGTAAAAATATCCAAATTAGGGAAGGGGGAAAACGGGCTCCCTGTCCAGAGAAACAAGGCAAGGGACAAGCCTTCACACCAACCAGGAATGCTTTACTGCCCCTCCTCATCTTGTGCCCCACACTGGGCACCAAAACCTGTTATGGTTTAACCAAAATAAATGCTTAAATACCGGCAGCTTGAAGAAAGATCTTTATTTCGATAAAGTATGGAATATTTCAGGAGAGCGCAAGATAACTAGCAAGGCAAGTCAGAAGCAACCTCAGCATTGTTCACACAACAGATTAAATCCAATTTACACACCACTCAGGTAGTTTATTTTCATAGCAGTTTCCTAATTGGGTGACATTAACACAACATCCTCTTAATGGGATGATGATATAATTTAGTCTCATATATATTAGTGAAGCTAGGAATGCATGAAAATGACAGCTGGGGAGGAGGAAACGCAGGTGATACAACATGAAGTATTTTTAGCAAGCTATACCACTATGGGGATCAAAGAAGTGGGAACTAGGAGCTCTGTCATCATGGAACACAAATGGAGACAGCATCAGTGTGGGGGTTGTAAAAGCACTGTGCTTACCATTCCAATAGGGGCTTGAAAAGGGGAAAAAAAAACTAGAAGGTGGTAACTAGGAGAGAGAGAGAGAGCCAGAAATGTGTGTTCTCACAGGACAAGCAGGATGGTAGTCCTCACAAATGGGTGACATCGAGGATGGAGCCCTGTACGGAAAACTTTTCTGTCAAAGTTTCAACAAGCTTTGACTGACACTGGCACACTGGGTGCACTGAGCATGCCCAGCCTGCAATTATCCCTGTGAGCCACAGGTGTCTCCCTCAGTCTTCTTTTTTCCGCTCTGCAGTCAGCATAGCGGTTGGAGCTCTGTGAGGATTTTTTAACTAATTACCTCATGGAAACACTTAACTTTTCACTTCAAAAAACACTTTTCCCTGCACAGGTCTCCCTCCGCGTACGTTTTTACGACGCTCGGTGAGTACTAATTCTTATTTTTCGGTCGGTTTCTGTCACTATCTTAAGGCTGTTAACTGACTGAAGCCTTCCCTTCCCCCATTTTTCAGTTAGCTTTAAACAGCTTGCGAGTGTCTCTGTGACACTCTGCTTGCTTATGCTAGTGGGGTAGGGATTTTTTCCTTAACTTTAGGACCTCTGTAGCTTCAAGTCCTTCGTTCCCTGGTACCCTCACGCAGTCGATACCCTATCGCTACACCGGGACCCTCCTAAATCGCCCTGGGCTTTTATATGTCATCAGCGCCCCTCCCCCCACGGTGCCCTGATGCCTTTATCCATGTTTTTTGCTTTTCAGTGCTACCAGGCTTTTTCCTCCTACGCACTGTTTTTTTCCTTGGGCTTCCTCGGTGCCGTCCCTACCCGGATGCATGCCATTGACGCACACGCTGTTAGTCACTGCCATGCATACTCGGGTCGCCGCCACCGCTGCCCGAGACACTTTTAACGATCCCAGGGTCACTTCATCGATGCCACCCCCCCTTTTGGGGATGCCATCGATGCCCCATCCTCCCCACCGATGTCCAGCCCTTTTCCATCGGTGGGCATCGGTGCCACATCGATTCGTCGGTGGGCATCGATGCCGGATGGTCCCCATCGGTGGACATCGGTGCCAGATGGTCCCCATCGATGGACATCGGTGCCGGATGGCTTGTCCGTCGATGGCATTGGTGCCGGATGGCCGTCCGTCGATGGCATCGGTGCCAGGTCCTTTTGCATCGATGGACACCGATGCCCAGGTGTTTCATCCATGGGCATCTATGTTAGAATGCATCCATCGAGGGCAGTCGATGCCAGGCTGCTTCCATCGGTGAAATTCGATGCCCAGGTGGGTCCCATCGGTGGGTATCCATGCCGGCTCGATTCCGTGGATGGGCGTTGATGCCAATGCCAGCCGATGCCCATGCCGATTCCAGGACTGGCGTTGATGCCGGGATGGAATTCATCGACTGGGAGATCCATGCCATCGATTCCATACGTGTCCATATCGATGCCACCGACACACGTGTCTGGGGCACCGATGCCATGTACACTTGGAAATCTGAGTCTGTCCAAATCGATACCGTCAACGTCTGTGGCCCTATAGTTGATGCCCGTGGCCATGCCACAAACGGCATAAATGCCCGCCTCCATGCATCGATGCCCTCGACACCTCCGTTTTCCTTCGGTGTCCTTGACGCCCTATTGATTCGACTTCGACTCAGTCGATGCCGGTATCTTTTTCAATAACGGCAATGTTTTTCGATTATTCGATTCCACATCGTTTCAAAGATACCTATGCCACTGCTGTCAGTGCCCGTCACTGTCATCATTCTCCTGGCCAGTCATCGACAATTTTTCATACCCATTTTGATGATATCCTCGAAGCCCCTTAGGTTGCCTTCAATATCGTCAATACCGACATAGCACCGCCACATAATACCCTCGCCTCCTCACATTGCTCCACGCTTTGGGTTCTTTTTTAAGCCCCGTATTAGCTTAAGACACTCCATTGTGTCAGGAGCAGAGCAGGCGTGCTGACAGTTCGTCATCGATCGCCTTCCAGGACGACGAGGGCTTCCATCTCGGCGCTGGGGAAAGACCGGGCCGAGCACCGTGGCACCCATCATCGCCGACATCGTGATCGTCCGCCGCTGACGCCATCCAGCACATCGGTGCCATCCTTCTCCAGGCTGGACAACGCTCGGGCAGAGCGACATCACCACTGCCATCAGCACTGTTCCTACAGTTTTGGCAGTCCTTGGTGATCCAGAACTTCCGGATCCAGGTCCGACAGCTTCTGCATTGGCGTCACGACACATCGAGCCGCTGGGACGAGGGAAGGGAACATGAGTTCCGTTAGGGCTCCTCTGTTCCTGGCGTGCCCCACCGTCAAGTGGTGTGGGACTATGGCCATCTGTTACACTTAGCAGTCTAAACGCCACTCACGCCTGGCCTGTCTCCTCTGTACCTGTGCCACCATACCGGGTTTCAGAGCGAGATGGACGTTTACGTCCCCGGCCTTACCCTCGAGGACTCCGGAGACCGTCTGAGTCAACAATCTTCACCGGCTCGTCTTGCGGTGATCCACGTCAGATGGTAAGTACCCGCTTCGGCGGCATTCCCATAGAGTTGTGTTCTCCCATTCGGACCGTGGTTCGAAAAGTTCTGGGTCATGTGCCTTTTAGAACTGTATTAGTGTCACATATCGCTATGTTAGCTATGTTAGCCACAATATCAGGAGAACCCCTCTATCTTCTTGGGATTGCAGCAGGGCTTCTTCTCTTGTCAGTAACAAGTCCCTGTGCCGACCAATGCTCTGACTCTTGGTTCCCTCCCAACCAAGGTCCAGCTGCATTGGCTGATCTGCTAAACATGAGATTCAGCAACCATTGCCCCATGTACAAGTCCACCTTGAGGCCTGGCCACAGGTCTCAGTGTCTCCTTGTACAGCATACAGAAATGCGGGTACCACTTACCGCTCACACACCTGCAGGAGCCTACATGATATCCTCCATTGGGACACCTCCTGGTCTCCCATCTGGTCAGATATCAGAGCGGCCACCCCACCTTGTACCAAAGTCCCGGTACACTCCCCCAGGTGCTACGAAGTGCAGAGGGGAGAAGGGAGGGGGGTTGGGGAGTTTTAATTGCACTATTCTTTCTTTTAACAGAAAATAGTTACTCTCCGCACATCCTGGACCTAAGAAAATCCAACTTTCTTTAGACGTCACAGGTACAATGGTATCTTTGGTTACCATCACTCCATACTGCAGTAAGTACATTATTTTAATGTTTCTATGTGCTTTATGGTGAGTCAACATTACAACCCCAAGCTCTGCTGCTGGCACCAGCTTCGGTAAGTGAACTGTCTCTTGCATCACTGTTGGTGAATGCTGTTTTCTCTGCGGAGTGTAACATCATTCACTTTCCTTGCATAGACTACTGCTAACCACTTTCAGTACATGCAAGGAGCTCTCACTTTTTTCAGGACTCACTATACATTTACTACCTGGGATTACTGTCACTGCCATAAATCCCTTCTGTAACACTTCTGGACACCACAGTCTTAAGACCCTCTTGTCCAGCATGCGCACAGACATTCTGATACATTGTTATATGTCCCTGCGCATATTTTCCATAACCTCAGCCTTTCAACTTTTCATGGTTGGGCTATGGGGTTTCTTCCCACTATGCATTTTTCTCATAATTCAAAACTGCTATGGGTTATATTCAGTGACATTCTATACTCAATGGACCTAAGTGGTTTCATTGCTTTCGTCCCTGATTCTTATCCCAGTTCGAACTAGGACCTAGTCTCCTTCGACTCATGCTCGCAATTCCTTAGGGTTATAAAGTTTCTCCTGAAAGCTGTCAACCCATTATGCATCTATTGCACTCCAGCATAGTTTCTCATAAACTTCCTGGACGTTGCACCCATGAGTTATGCCCTTATGCCTTCCAATACTGCTTTTGCAACAATTCTTTGTGCATACAGACAGACAGCATAGGGACAATGTGCTTTCCAACTCATAAGCACGCATTACCTCTTAGCTGCTCTGCTAGACAGCTGCGCAGCTCTACCCTTGGCCCTTGTTCACTTCATGCGTCCTTGGGCCACATATCTAAGAGATTTAATGAACGCTCTATCAGACCTTCTCCACGTAGGTTCTATCCTCTCGAATGGTCTCAATTACATGTGTACAGGGCAAATCTTTTAACGCTGAGTTTAACTAAACTTTCCTCGGCGTCTGCATCATTCCATACGATGCACAGGTTCTGCTTCCTGCACATGTTTCCTATGCGTTCCCTTAGATGCCTTTTCTTCCATCAAAGGCCTCTTCAATATATCTCTTCTGCTGCCTCTCGTAGCCAGCATTCTTCTAATGTTGAACTGGGATGGGGTTCAGTATTCTTTTCCCCACTCCCTGACTGAGATCAGTATGCTTTCCCATACTTCTCAATCCATCATATCAGTAACCTTTTATTCTCTCACCAGTCAGTCCCAAATCATAGACTTACTGATGTTCTTAGGTTCTGGTAGCGTCACAAAACCTTCTAAACATAAATCTTGCCGTTTAATATGGCAGGCTTTACCTCCTGACGCTAAAAAAAAAAAAAAAAAAAAAGAGGTATTACCCCTTTTACTTTTCCACCATTTTTTCTTACTCCCTCGGATTCTGTTCTCCAGACATCCTCCACATAGATACACCTTTCTCTTAGGAGGTGTATCGTTTTGGGAGTTGGGTTCCCGTTTTCGGTAATCCTCTCTGAGTCGGCTTACCATGGATTATCCACTGATCAAGCCGCCTCTATTTCTCTAATCACGGAATGAACATATATATTCTCCTTATAAGTCTCATAAATTCTACGTTTGAGCCTTTCCATTCCTCTCTTCCACAGTTTGGCAAGGGAACTTCTTTCCCTCTTAATGTCATTCCTGCCAGCAGGGTCCGTGAGTTATGCACTCTTTCCATACTCACCTGACTCCGTTCCTCTGCCACTGAGTAGTTCTACGCATTCAACTTTCTATCCTTTTCAGGTAGATGTTGTATCTCCTTTCCTCAGGAAATACTCTATTAATTTTTCCTAACCTCTCTCTCTCGCCCTAGGGAGAGACTGGGTTTTCCACATTCCTGGACAGTAATGCTGCGCTTACATTCTATCTACATTGCACTGCATTCCATGTGAATTCCACTTGACTCTTTCCTTCATGCAAGGGTCAAGCTGCTACTTCCAGTGGCCACACAGACCTAATCCTTCTGATTAAGTGGTCTATATTTCCTTTCCTACCAACAAGCAGACATTTCACTACAACACTGTGGGTATCCACATACTGTTGTGTCCGTCTTAGCCTTAACAGCTTCCCTTTGGTTACTGCTGCTTGTACTTTTTTATCAGGTTGCAGCCTGGAGTCCTCTCCATACCTTCGCAGCCTATTATTGCTTACATTTGACTAGCCGGCATGCTCCATGTTTGGCCAGTCCGCCTACTCTTACTTTTTTCAATTCACTACCCAACATCCTTCCACGAACCCATTATGGTGTTGCGGATGCCCTCCGTTCCCATTTCCACCTCAGTCGTTACGCCTTTGCGCATCTGCGGTGTATCTGGTGCATTCCCGGGCATCCTCAGCTCGGTACTCACCCATTTGTGAGGACTACCATCCTGCTTGTCCTGTGAGAAAGCAAATGTTGCTTACCTGATGTAACAGGTGTTCTCACAGGACAGCAGGATGTTAGTCCTCACGAAACCCGCCCGCCACCCCGCGGAGTTGGGTCTGTATACTTTTATTTTAGTTTCGCTTGCGCTTTTTAGCTATAAGACGAGACTGAGGGAGACACCTGTGGCTCACAGGGATAATTGCAGGCTGGGCATGCTCAGTGCACCCAGTGTGCCAGTGTCAGTCAAAGCTTGTTGAAACTTTGACAGAAAAGTTTTCCGTACAGGGCTCCATCCTCGATGTCACCCATTTGTGAGGACTAACATCCTGCTGTCCTGTGAGAACACCTGTTACATCAGGTAAGCAACATTTGCTATATCAGGAGATTGGAGGCTTGGAGTAAAGAAAGTGTTAAAGCTTCTACAAAATTCAGCTGTCAGGATGGTGGGTAATGCTTCTCGTCATGAACATATTACCCCAGTTCTGTATCAGCTCCATTGGGTACCTGTAGGTCAAAGGGTCAAATTTAAGGCTTTAAATGTTATATTTAAATCATTACAAGGGAAAGCCCCAGGTTTTTCAGTTAATCTTTTAATGGTGTATACTCCTGATCAAGCATTATGATCTGTTATCGAGCATTATTTGGTGGTGCCCTCGGTAAAGGACACCAGGCAGCAGGCAACATCTGTAGGGGATGCCATGCTTTGGATTAACAGCTGAGATGTGGGCAGTGTCCGATTACAAATTATTTTAGAATGCTTTGAAAACTGCTCTATTTATTGAAGCATTTCAACATATAATGGTATAATTGGAGAGCTGGTGTTATAATTTGGAATTTGTCTGTACTGCTATCAGTGTTTTAATTGTGATCCATTTAGGATTTCAAAGTTATATATGGAATATAAATAATTTAAATAAATATTATTCTAGGAGCTGGCAAAATGATAATGGCCATCAAACTGCATTCTATCAACTTTCCCTTTCATGCACACATAGCAATCAAAACTATTGCAAGCAACTTTGGAGTCTCTAAGGATATTATTACAATTAGGTTAAATAGATAAAAATATTCTAATTTACACTCCAATAGATCAGTTTGTTTATTAATACAACCTCTTCCTAATTGGTTCACATTATAAGCAGGGGTACTGTATTCTAACACTGCAACAGGTAAAGGATAGTTTATCGGTTCTTTCAGTATATGAGGAGAGCAAATAAAAACAAGGGATTTAGACAAAACTGATTGGAATTATGGTTGCAGTTATACTGATATTGATGTATGTGATATTTATGCTACTCCTAAAATTTCTTATTAATAGCTGGGTATGTAAATGTGTGAAACCATGAGGAAAAAGAAAAACCAAATTGTGAAACAGATGTCATTTTACCAACTGTTACTTTTCTTGCTAATAGCTCTAGGAGGCTGTTCTGCAAAATAACTTTATCTCCTAAGTCCAAGATAATCATGCTTCACAGAATTACAACCATGACAGCATATGTATATTAAGTCATTTTAGAGCAATTGTAATTATGTATTTGATTAAAAAAGGATGATCATCTTTCCCCAAAACTCTCCCTTCGTAACAAATGAAATGTGCAAGGCTAGTATCTAATTCTACAGTTTGAAATATTTGATAAAAAAAATATGTTCTCAAAAATCCAAATATAAATTTTTTTCTCATAGTTTTTATCTTCTCTATGCCTGAGAAATAAATTATATTGTCTGTCAAGGAATAAACATTAACACTAACACATTTTCGAACTGTCTTACAAGCACTTATTTTTGCAAGCACTGATTACTGTAATGCTCTTTTATTGGGACTACCATATACGACACCATAAGACCGCTTCAGATACTACAAAACTCGGCCACAAGAATATTTATAGGTAAAAGAAAAAGAGATCCTATTACTGAAACACTAGCTGAATTACATTGTTTACCCATAGAACAAAGAGTACAATATAAAGCACTATGTACTATACATAAATTAATTCATGATGAAAAAGCAGAATGGCTTAACACAGCACTACGTGTACACGTCCCACATAGAAATCTGAGATCGGCGAATAAAGCACTCCTGACAGTTCCATCAGTCAAGAAGACAGCGGGGTAGATTTTTTAAAAAAGCGCGATCGCGTACTTTTGTTTGCGCAGCAGGCGCAAACAAAAGTACGCTGGATTTTATAAGATACGCGCATAGCCATGCGTATCCTCTAAAATCCTGGATCGGCACGCGCAAGGCTGCCGATTTTGGGCAGCCTGCGTGCGCCGAGCCGCGCAGCCTGCCTCCGTTCCCTCCGAGGCCGCTCCGAAATCGGAGCGGCCTCGGAGGGAACTTTCTTTCGCCCTCCCCTCACCTTCCCCTCCCTTCCCCTACCTAACCCACCCCCCCGGCCCTATCTAAACCCCCCCTTACCTTTGTCCCTAGATTTACGCCTGCGAGAAGCAGACGTAAATCTACGCGCGCCAGTGGACTGCTGGCGTGCCGTCTTCCGACCCGGGGGCTGGTCCGGAGGCCTGAACCACGCCCCCGGTCCCGCCCCCGAAACGCCACGTCCTGCCCCCGAAACGCCGCGTCATCCGGTCCCGCCCCCGACATGCCCCCTTCCAAAAACCCCGGGACCTACGCGCGCCCGGGGCTCTGCGCGCGCCGGCGGCCTATGTAAAATAGGCGCGCGGGCGAGCAGGGCTTTTAAAATCCGCCCGAGCATGTCTTACACAGGTCAGAGAACGAGCATTGTCCTTAGTGAGACCCAACCTGTGGAATTCAGTGCCTCTTGCGATAAGATTAGAGAAATTTTAAAATATTTAAAGGAATTTTAAAAACGTGGCTTTTTAAACAGGCGTTTTACAAAGAGAACGGAGAAAGTAAATAATGGCAAGCATCATAACTCAGCACGCAGCACTTAGTTTACGGTGTGCTTAGTTATTATTTTTTTAGCCAACATCTCACTGATAACTTTATATAGAATATGAATTACAAGAGAGACCTACATGTAAGGTAAACCTTAACACATGTAGCAAAAGGACAAGTGAAACAAACGCATCATATATTTGTAAATTTGAATACACATTGTTACCGAACTATTTTTGGCACTTTTTATAAAGTTTACCTGGTTTAAATACTTTTCTACGATATGTAAAAAGGGGATTAAAACTTGGCTTTTTAAACAAGCCTACCAAGAGCTGTTAGCATAATTATTTTACACTTCTGATTTAATACCAAGGTAATGTATATTTTTATTTTTATTATACTATTTCTACCCTAACTATATTACCTCTCTAAGGGCCAGATTTTCAAAGGGGTACGCGCGTAGGATACGCGCTTACCCCCCGAAAACCTGCCTGAAGTGCCCCCTGCGCGTGCCGAGCCTATGTTGAGTAGGCTCGTGAATAATGTAAATGCATCAAAGCAGTCCATTAATAGTCAATTTTATGTAAATATTTTATTGCGGCTGACCAAGAAAGTGGTCAGCTGTGATAAAATATCTACACCTATTTGAAAAGAGTTAAGATGTATGACAGGTGGCCCGGGACCCTAATACGTGTCCCGAGGCTTCCTCTGCACATCTAAAGCAGCAGAAAAAAAACAAAGAAAAAAACCCAGCTGCAAACGGGGAACTTGAGTGAGGGTCAATGCTGATCCCCATCTCAACCCAGGGCTGCTGGTTGAGGCAGCCCTAATGCCCCCAAAAAGGGAAAAATAGTTTAAATTATGTGTGTGGCGGTGATACCCCTTCCACAAACAATTACTTTCAGGCCCCGGTACCCCTTCCCATACCCCCCGAAGATCCAACACTTAAACCCCCAAGCCCCACAAACGTCCAACACACAAACCTCCTGGACCCCAAAAGTCCAACTTTTAAATCTCCGGCCCCCTGAATTTCCAACACTTAACTCCCCCACCACACCTAGGGCCAGATTTTAAAACTTAGGCGCGGGAGTAGATTTGTGCTCGCAACCCGGCACGCACAAATCTACGCCCGATTTTATAACATGCGCGTGCAGGGGGAGCCCCAATGGCTTTCCCTGTTCCCTCCGAGGCCTGTTCTCTCCGAGGCTGCTTCGAATCTTTCCGCCACCCCCGACCTTCCCCTCCCTTCCCTTACCTAACCCCCCCCCCCCCCAGCCCTATCTAAAACCCCCTTACCTTTGTTCGCTAAGATATACCTGCCTCCGGGCAGGTATATCTTAGCAAATGGCCGCTGTGCCTGGAGGCTCCGGCCCCACCCCATTTTTCAAGCCCCGGGACAGCTTGCGTGCACTGCCGAGCCTATGCAAGATAGGCTCGGTGCGCGCAGGGGCAGCTTTTCGGGGGTTACACACGTAACCCTTTGAAAATCTGCCACCAAGCCTGGGTCCGATCTCCGGACCTTACGCCAGCCACATGGCAGGGCAAAGTCAGGCCGGTGCCATTTTGGAAAATAGCACTGACTGGGCCAGGTGTGAGGGTGCATCCGGCCCTGACAAGTGAATCCAAGTTAAGGTATGGGGGGGATCTGGAGATGGATTGTGGAGCATGTGGGCGGTGATAGTGGAGTCCTGAACCTTTTATTGGGGGGGGGGGGGGGAAAGGGATTTAAGTGTTGGGTTAAGTGTTAGACCTTCAAGGGGTGGGTGAGCTTGTGTTGGATCGTTTGGGGGGTGGGTATGAGAACGGATGCCGGGGCCTGAAAGTAATTGTTTGTTTGGGGGACCACTGCCGCCACTGTGCACATACTTTAAACTGTTCTTCACTTTTGGGGGTGGTCTTCGCTGCCTCGACCAGTGACCTCGAGTTCAGACAGGGGTCAGCATTGACTCCTGCTTAACCGACCTGTTAGCAACCATTATTTTTCTGGGCCAGCGGCCCTTTAAGGCAATCTTATGAATTTGGGGCTGCCATCGCATTAAAGGGCCACTCGCCACCATACAGCCATGATTCATTTTCGGGGGAGGAGTCTGCACTATCGCGGTGACATCCTCCCATGGTAGTGGGATCCCCCTTCTGCAAAGAAACACTGTGGCTTGATGAATCTAGGAGTAAGATATTTAAAGATGAAATTTTAAAGCCTGGTACACACCAAATCTGGGAGATACACGCACAAGTCAGACTCACACGTGCCAAGTGGATTTTATAAACAGCCTGGGTATGCGCATATTTGTCGCTGCTCGCATAAATGAAAAGGGGCGTGAGCATTCCTGGTTTCAAACTTGAAATTTACACATAAATACTTAAGTGCCCTGGCATGCACTGGGGTACTCGGCCATGTAACTTTACTTCTGCTATGGATGACGTGTAACGTGTAAAATAAAAAAATTCTAGGCAGAGCAGCAGGGTTTTAAAGGTTGGAGCTAACATGGAGAAGGGAGGCTCTTAAACCAGGGGGTTTGGAAGTCCTATCCCTTACCTGGGAGAATTGGGAATAAACTGGGAAAACTGGTAATGGCGTCGGCGAGCATGTCTTTTAAAATCCTCCCACTTAAAGTGGTACGACACGGCATTTTCATGCATAGGCCCACATCCACAGAAAACTGCACTCAACGTGTGTGTGGTCAGGCTATTTTATAACATGCGCACATATACGCGCACATGTTATAGAATGACCACATCTCTGGGAGTGGGCCAATGAACGTGCGCACATGTGTACCTGTGCACCTGCTTATTTGAGTGTATTTGCTACTAAACCCAGCTGTGATTATGGAAATTTTAAATAAAAAAGGTATGCAGCCATCTAAGGAGCACAAGGACACTTGTGTAAAAATTGATTTTGAAATCTAATCTTTTTCTTCAAAAATGGTTTACTTTGTCTGAGCTCAATTTAAGAGTTTCTTCCTTCCCTCATGTTAAATACAGTATGTAGTACTATATAGAAGCACTCTCTTATTTAGGTAAATGAATAAAGATCTATTTAAAACATGATTCATCATTCAGAATATACTTATTTTATATCGTAGTTTATTAGCTATTTTTAAGTAAAAGCTAAATTGTTTACTGTCTTATTTAAATTTGGGAAGAAAAATTTAATAGCAATATAATAAGTAAAATGGCATTTAAAAGCTAAAATGTTTCTTTTCCTTTTCCCTCAGGAATGTGTGGTATGTATCTTAGAGTGCTGCAGAATGCTACATTCATATTTGAAAAACATTTGACATAATTAGATTTACAAAGCCTACAAGTATAGTTTAATTTGTTACCTTGCTTTGATCTGAATATCCAGAAATATATTTCTCTTGTATTCTTTCTTGTTTTTGAATTAAAGGGAATCAGCTATAAACAATTAAATTAAGATTTTGTAGAAAAGTTTTATGGGCTTAAAGTGTATCTCTGCGTAAGATTATGACAAACATAAAAGAAAAGAAAGAAGAACGCATTCTTCTGCACATTGAATTTACTACATATGATTTTTGTTCATTTGAAGTTGTTTATATCAAAGAAAATGCTTACATCTAAGGGCCTCATTTTCCAAGCCGCTCACACGCGATACCAGGATGGGGGCGGAGTCGGCCCCGGAAGAGGAGGAGTCGGGGCGTCACCGGGGCCGACTCTGCGCCGACGCCGCGGACAGCGAAAAGGTAAGTGCCTTTTCGCTGTCTATTTCGCTCCCAATAGCTACACCTCCTATGGTGGCGATATTGGGTGCGAAACCGGCAGCGATTGCACCGCGACGGTGCGATCGCTGCTGGCTAGCGCAGGCCCGCCCCCCGTTTCGGCCCCCACCCCTCATCTTCTAAAGTATCGCAGGCCTGCGATACTTTAGAAAATGAGGCCCTAAGAGAGCTAGATGGCAGTCATTCCAACTATAGTAAATTTTTATTATAGTTTGATAGTGAGATTCTATTGATTTTATATACAGTATTTCAGCAAAAATGTATAAATTCTATATTTATCGATATGCAAAGTTATATTAAAGTGTATGATGTTTATGCTTGAAAGTATTTTGGAAAGAACTCTCTCATGATATTAAATTAAAGCCACTTGAATAATAATGACTCTTTCCAAAATTGAAAATAAATTTGAAATTACTAATCTGTTGATAAGATTAGTATTGATATGTGCTCACCCCTAAAAGTGATACAAATTCAGATTGGATTAAATATTTTTCATATGGTATAGGGTCTTGGAAAGTGACCAAACATTGAATTTTATTATGATTTTGGTAAACTAAGGAAAACTGGATTATCCAAATATAATATAAGGCCAGTCTATGGACTTTATGAATATAGTAATAGTTCAACACACACTATATTGTGTGACAATGGACAGAAACCTATATTAAAGGAACCTATTGCAATATCAAAATAAAAACTTTACTGATTAACATGAAGATAAACTGATTTGGCTTAGATTGATTACAAGATAAAGAAACAAGATTACCCTGCTCTGCTAGCAAGATTAGAAGACATTGGACACCTGTGCGAATACCTAACGCCCAAACTCTAAACATGAACTTGATTGAATGTGATTTGTTTTAATCAACAGATTTAATGATTTTATGTTACAAAAGTACTTTTCAACAGATGTGAAAAGTAAGCGCCTCACCATCAGGCGCCAGCGAGCGGGGAGGCCACCCTCCATCCTGGGCCCCCGCAAGAAGTGAACACCATCTTAAATAATAAAAAAGAAACGGAACTATCATCAGGAGGTGAGGGGAAATGGGTGACTGCGCTGTGTGACCATGCCCCTCCCCCGACGTCAACTCTTTGTGCTTCATTTACTATTTTTTCTTTTACGTTTTCTGTTAAATAACCTTTTTTCAAGTTCCTACCTTATGCCTTTGTTAACAATTTCATTATAAATGTTCTCTGTATTTGACTATGGAAATATTTTTTCCTGCTTTTTCTGTTTTATGTAAACCGGTATGATTTGCATTTTAATGTAAGAATGTCGGTATATAAAAATTATAAATAAATAAATAAATAAATGTGTGTGGCATTGCCAGAGCCAGAAACTGATACTAAGTATGACTCACCACATTTGTTGTTGCAAAAGAAGCCAGGAGAGAAAGCCAAGATCTATACCTAACCTATTGAGATGTATATGCCATCACCAGGCAAAAAAGCAGATGGCTGTTAACATCAGAAATCTGTTCAATTGTTCCTGCAATGATACTATAACCTACATTTTTTAAACCAATTTTAGTGCTACAGAGACTTGACCATTGGATTCACACCAGGCAAAGACATTTGCTGTGCTTACAGAAGAGGCCTATGAGTAGGCTGTGGAATCTGTATTTTTCTGCTTGAAACCTTAGTTGGTGATTCAATTATTAGGAATGTAGACCAGCTGGGTGGCGGGTGGGCATGAGGATCGCCTGCTAACATGCCTATCTGGTGCGAAGGTGGCGGACCTCATGCGTCACCTAGATAGGATTTTAGACAGTGCTGGGGAGGAGCCGGCTGTCGTGGTACATGTGGGCACCAACAACATAGGAAAATGTGGGAAGGAGGTTCTGGAAGCCAAATTTAGGCTCTTAGGTAGAAAGCTTAAATCCAGAACCTCCAGGATAGCATTCTCTGAAATGCTCCCTGTTCCACGCGCAGGTCCCCAGAGGCAGGCAGAGCTCCGGAGTCTCAATATGTGGATGAGACGATGGTGCAAGCAAGAGGGATTCAGTTTTGTAAAGAACTGGGAAACCTTTTCGGGAAGGGGGAATCTCTTCCGAAGGGATGGACTCCACCTTAACCAGGGTAGAACCAGACTGCTGGCGCTAACCTTTAAAAAGGAGCTAGGGCAGCTTTTAAATTAGAACAAAGGGGAAAGCCGACAGTCACTTAGCAGCACATGGTTCGGAGGGAGGTATCTTCAAAGGATACTAATGATGCATTAGAATTAGGGCATCCCGACAGTGAGGTTCCATTAATAAGAAAAGTAGTCCAAGTGCCTGTAACTAAAAACTCACCCTATCAATTAAAAAGAATGAAAATACAAACAAAAAACAAACTTTGAAATGTTTGTATGCTAATGCCAGAAGTATAAGAAGTAAGATGGGAGAATTAGAATGTATAGCAGTGAATGATGACATAGACTTAATTGGCATCTCAGAGACATGGTAAAAGGAGGATAACCAATGGGACAGTGCTATACCGGGGTACAAATTATATTGCAATGACAGAGAGGAGCACCCGGGAGGTGGTGTGGTGCTTTATGTCTGGGATGGCATAGAGTCCAACAGATAAACATCCTGCATATGAGACTAAATGCATAATCGAATCTTTATGGGTAGAAATCCCTTGTGTGTTGGAGAAGACTATAGTGATAGGAGTATACTACTGTCCACCTGGTCAAGATGGTGAGAAGGACAGTGAAATGCTAAGAGAAATTAGGGAAGCTAACCAATTTAGTAGTGCGGTAATAATGGGAGATTTCAATTACCCCAATATTGACTGGGTAAATGTATCATCTGGACATGCTAGAGAGATAAAGTTTCTGGATGGAATAAATGACAGCTTTATGGAGCAATTGGTTCAGAAACTGACAAGAGAGGGAGCAATTTTAGATCTAATTCTCAGTGGAGCACAGGATTTGGTGAGAGAGGTAATGGTGGTGGGGCCGCTTGGCAATAGTAATCATAATATGATCAAATTTGAATTAATGACTGGAAGGGGGACAGTAAGCAAATCCACGGCTCTCGTGCTAAACTTTCAAAAGGGAAACTTTGATAAAATGAGAAAAATAGAAAAAAACTAAAAGGAGCAGCTACAAAGGGAAAAAGTGTGCAAGAGGCGTGGTCATTGTTAAAAAAAAAATACCATCTTAGAAGCACAGTCCAGATGTATTCCACACATTAAGAAAGGTGGAAAGAAGGCAAAACGATCACCGGCATGGTTAAAAGGGGACGTGAAAGAAGCTATTTTAGCCAAAAGATCTTGATTCAAAAATTGGAAGAAGGATCCAACAGAAGAAAATAGTATAATGCATAAGCATTGGCAAGTTAAATGTAAGACATTGATAAGACAGGCTAAGAGAGAATTTGAAAAGAAGTTGGCTGTAGAGGCAAAAACTCACAGTAAAAACTTTTAAAAATATATCCAAAGCAGAAAATCTGTGAGGGAGTTAGTTGGACCGTTAGATGATCGAGGGCTTAAAGGGGCAATTAAAGAAGATAAGGCCACCGTGGAAAGATTAAATTATTTTTTGCTTCAGTGTTTACTGAAGAGGATGTTGGGGAGATACCCGTATCGGAGAAGGTTTTCATGGGTAATGATTCAGATGGACTGAACCAAAACACGATGAACCTAGAAGATGTGGTGGTAGGCCTGATTGACAAACTGAAGAGTAGTAAATCACCTGGACCGGATGGTATACACCCCAGAGTTCTGAAGGAACTAAAAAATGAAATTTCAGACCTATTAGTAAAAATTTGTAACTTATCATTAAAATCATCCATTGTACCTGAAGACTGAAGGGTGGCTAATGTAACCCCAATATTTAAAAAGGGCTCCAGGGATGATCCGGGAAACTACAGACCGGTTAGCCTGACTTCAGTGCCAGGAAAAATAGAGGAAAGTATTCTAAATATCAAAATCACAGAACATATAGAAAGACATGGTTTAATGGAACAAAGTCAGCATGGCTTTACCCAGGGCAAGTCTTGCCTCACAAATCTGCTTCACTTTTTTTGAAGGCATTAATAAACATGTAGAAAAAGGTGAACCGGTAGATGTAGTATATTTGGATTTTCAGAAGGCATTTGACAAAGTTCCTCATGAGAGGCTTCTAGGAAAAATAAAAAGTCATGGGTTAGGTGGCAATGTCCTTTCGTGGATTACAAACTGGCTAAAAGACAGGAAACAGAGTAGGATTAAATGGACAATTTTCTCAGTGGAAGGAAGTGGGCAGTGGAGTGCCTCAGGGATCTATATTGGGACTTGTGCTTTTCAATATATTTATAAATGGACTGGAAAGAAATACAACAAGTGAGGTAATCAAATTTGCAGATGATACAAAACTGTTCAGAGTAGTTAAATCACAAGCAGATTGTGATAAATTGCAGGAAGATCTTCTGAGACTGGAAAATTGTGCATCCAAATGTCAGATGAAATTTAATGTGAATAAGTGCAAGGTGATGCATATAGGGAAAAATAACCCATGCTATAGTTACACAATGTCAGGTTCCATATTAGGAGCTACCACCCAAGAAAGAGATCTAGGTGTCATAGTGGATAACACATTGAAATCGTCAGTTCAGTGTGCTGCAGCAGTCAAAAAAGCAAACAGAATGTTGGGAATTATTAGAAAGGGAATGGTGAATAAAATGGAAAATGTCATAATGCCTCTGTATTGCTCCATGGTGAGACCGCACCTTGAATACTGTGTACATTCTTGTCACCGCATCTCAAAAATAGAAATAGTTGCGATGGAGAAGGTACAGAGAAGGGCGACCAAAATGATAAAGGGACTGGAACAGCTCCCCTTTGAGGAAAGACTAAAGAGGTTAGGACTTTTCAGCCTGGAGAAGAGACGGCTGAGGGGGGATATGATAGAGGTGTTTCAAATCATGAGAGGTCTAGAACAGGTAGATGTGAATCAGTTATTTACTCTTTCGGATAATAGAAAGACTAGGGGGTACGCCATAAAGTTAGCATGTGGCACATTTAAAACTAATCAGAGAAAGTTCTTTTTCACTCAATGCGCAATTAAACTCTGGAATTTGTTGCCAGGGGATGTGGTTAATTCAGTTAGTGTAGCTGTGTTTAAAAAAAGGAATGGATAAGTTCTCGGAGGAGAAGTCCATTACCTGCTATTAATTAAGTTGACTTAGAAAATAGCCACTGCTATTACTAGCATCAGTAGCATGGAATAGACTTAGTTTTTGGGTACTTACCAGGTTCTTAATGCCTGGATTGGCCACTGTTGGAAACAGGATGCTGGGCTTCATGGACCCTTGGTCTGACCCAGTATGGCATGTTCTTATGTAGAAAAGGATAATGTCAATGGAGCTGGAAGGCCTATGCTGACTAAGCCCAGGCCCAGCATTGGGACCTGGCCTCCAGGCCAGGTCCAGGACCCAGTGTGGAGACCTGGCCTCCAGACTGGGTCACGGCGTCAGGACCCGGCCTCCAGGCCGGACTGCAGTATTGGGCCTAGATCAAGGCCCGGGAGTCCTGAACTGGCATAGGGCATGGGTCTGGACCGATGCCTCAGAGTCGGAATCCATCCTCCGGACCGGACCAGGCTACAGCAGTGGGCCCAGGCTCCGGAACCCGGCCTCCAGCATCAGGCTGGGACTCTGTCTCCAGTCTAGGTCAAGGTCGAGGTGTCGTCTTTGTGTAGGCTGAGGTCACGTCGACCTACTGTGCCCCTGGCCTATGCAAAGCCAAGGCTTTCACCTGGGCCTATGAGTAGCAGTATGAGTAGAAGAAAACTTTGAAGTTCAAGATTAGTGGATAGTGCAGATGACAGAATGGTAGATGAGATAGAGAATGTAGGGATAGGGGAGTATGACCTTGATAGTCGTTCTGGTTTGCAGCAGGGAATAAGATTGAGGGTTAGTATCAGGAAGAAGAAATATATTGGAGATATGGGGAATAAGAAGAGGCCTACAATCACTACAGATCTTGAAGGTGGTGTTCTAAATGGAAAATGTCAATTATACTTGGTGATTCTACAATCTACATCTATATCTGTATATCCAATCTTTCAGGTCCTTGCAAATCTTGATGTCAACTATAGATTATATACGGATGTTATCCAATTTTTATTCCAGTCAAGGACTCTTATAAGGTTGCTTTCAATAAGATTTTACATTGCAGGACAAATATAAAGAAATGGTTAGCTAAACATAAACCTTTGTTAAATATGGATAAAACAGAAATTCTATATCTCACCAGATGCCCTTCTCCCAATGTGCTATTATGATTGAAGGGGTGCAGAATCCCATCTTGAGCCAGGTACGTAACTTAGGAGTAACTATGGGGTTTTCCGTGTCCCCAAAGAGGGATAGTTGCAGGGGAACAGCCTTCAGAATTTCCTGAAAATATTTCTTAAATCAGGAGGTGTAGAAGCTGCAGTTTGGGGAAAATGCAGGAATTTCAAGTTCAGATATCTTGCTTAATTTCCTGTTTTCCAATTTGCTCTGAATCAGTCATGTTAGTATCTTGCCATTGGTGCAACTGTGCCAGTTCCTGAGTATGTCACTGTTGCATCTGGGTCTGCACTTTTACAAAAAGAGTCATCCATACTTTTAGAGACCGACTCCTCCATTATGGACAGTGTAAGCTAAAATCTATTAAGAGTTACAGTAGCCAGCTTAATGATAAAGCCCCTTTATATCCGACAAACAGAAGATGACCTTCTTGGTCACAGTTCTCAGCAGGTTCAGATCCACCTCCTGATTCATTCCAGTCCTCAGGCCAGAGCTGAAGTAAAGTGGCCCTTAGACCGTTGCAAATTCAGGGCACTCCTTTGAGCCTTTCTGCGGTCAGTTCACCAATAGCAACAATGAGTCACTCTCTCTGAACTTACGCGAAGACCAGCAATCTCCATAGACGTCAGAGTGCCCGTTGATTTTTCTTTCAAGCTGGGTGAGGGATGTTTGGCATGTTGGGGCACAAGGATGTTTCAGTCTCCAATCAATAGAGGAAGCTACTGACTTGGTCTGTGAACAACAAATGACTCCACAATTAACTGGAAGGTTTAACTGCCCTAGAGGAGAGGCTGCAATTAAACCCACACCCAGCCATTATGCTTCCCCATAGTACTGGTAAGGAAAAATCAAAAGAAAACAAACACTTCACAGAGCTTAGTAGTTGCATGTAGGTGGTCACCATGTTGAATTCCCCCCAAAAGTATTTTCAAAACAAACCTATAAGTCTAAAAAAATGCATTTTTCTCTTTTCATTGCTGTTAAATTTTGATAAAGCAGAAATTCTTGAAATGTGGCATGGCAAAGTGACTGGAAGTGAGATAATGCTTTATAATCTTTTTGTAGAATGGAAACCCCTACAGATAGCAGGAGCATGAATTCATGATAAAGTGAAACCAAAATGTTTCTTTGGCTACTCTTATTTTAGACCTTATCTGTCTGATTAATCATTGTCAATTTCCAAAGATAAGCTCTTTGTACTCAGGTAACTAATTCTGTAAAGCTTCAGATTTGTTGAATCCAATGAACCTTTTGGGCAGGTCATTTTCTTGGTCAGAAAGATTAATGGTACTTCATGTAATTGAAGCATAACCACTAAAAAGAATAAAATTATCTTGTCTTTTCACAATGCCTGAAAGTGCATAGAATATATGTCTACATCAAAAGTTGTGCTTCAAAACCTGAAAAATATTTATTAAAAGTCCACAAAATCAAGGTCCAGTAACAAGGCAGAAAAATTAGCAAACAGTTGAAAACGCACAAAATATAGAAGAAACTGCTTCTTAGATAGATCACAAACATAAAAATGGTTACTCACTCTTTCCTTATGCAGCTTAGTCACTCTATAGAAGAATTTTCCAAACATCACCATCAGGACCTCTTTCCTCCTCAGGCTCCAAAGGTAAGAAAACCTTGTCTTTATCCAAAACACTCACTCTAGACTTTCCCTGTTAGAAGGGTGTCACCGGGATTAGAGGTCCAACACCTTTCAGATGGTTCGCTGCCCTTGCCAGAGAAAGATTGCTGTCTCCGGTGGATCACTGGAACTCAAGCTTGGGCAGCACACTGGGACTGTCCTCTCTGAGCTCCTAAATAAGCCATCTTACTCCAGAACTCTTCTTAATAACTCATAGAAGCACCATATATATATCCTCCCACTTTTCCCATCCCCTTGGGGAAAACCCTTCTATCAGTCACAATACCATTAACACCTCCTGAATGCCCCATTGCTGAAACATTCTTAATGATAAAACATAGTACACTCTTGTGGGTCACTTAACAAACTATTTATTGAAAAAACAGGAGAGTTTCATCAAAGGTTTTTGTCACAGACATATTACAAGAGGAAACCTTTGATGGTATATGGAGAGTAAAATATTCCAGAACCACCAATGTTTTCTGCTTTTTAAAGATGTTCTCTGGTACTTCAGAACTGCAATGTTGTGATGCAATGGAGAGTTGGGAGACTGCAGCCATTATCCATTCTAGAATATATGTGCTCAGTGTGTTTTGGTGTAAGTTCCTGGGGCAGTAGGTCTGATAACGGCTGGGAGGCATGACAGTTGCCCCCATTTTTCTTGAGTTAGGCAAATCAAAGCAATGTCTGTGTTTTTACTAGAGGACTTCTGGAGAAACAGGTTATCACTGCTGAAGACTTCTCCTGTAATACTGCTTGTCACCAAGATCTGAAGATTTTTCCAATTAAGTGTTGGTCACAGCATACTTTAAACTGACCAGAAATAATCCAATCTCTCTTTGATCATCAAAGCCAGAATGGGCTGTTAAACCTTATTGGATTCATTGAAAAATTCAGTTTGCTATGGATTTACGCCAGCTCTTGACACTTGCTAGACAGTTGCATTTTGACTCATAAATGTCATTAAAATCTTAAAACTTTTGTCACCTGAGAAATGAGTTGAGTGGGGAAAGAATAAATGGATTATATCCAAACCAAAAACTGGAAGCTCCTTCATGAAAAAAA
Source organism: Rhinatrema bivittatum (assembly GCF_901001135.1). Classification (NCBI taxonomy): domain Eukaryota; kingdom Metazoa; phylum Chordata; class Amphibia; order Gymnophiona; family Rhinatrematidae; genus Rhinatrema; species Rhinatrema bivittatum. The sequence goes on from NC_042623.1 coordinate 195,006,065, forward strand.
AACAAATTTCCTGGTTCAGTGTGAGCCCAAATACAATGCTTATTCTTATGTTCTAAAAACGGATTCCAGCTTTGCCCCAATTATTTACTAGCATTTTGCAGAGAAAAATTTAGTTCTTTGCTTTTATATTCCCCTTTATTGAACTTTTATCCACTTTGGCCTTATGTTCTTGAAGTTCCCACTAATTCTGGACAGTGTGTCATTTATCTTACTTGAAAATATTAAATCGGCACTGTTGGAAATTGAGAGCAGGGCATAAATAAATATTTTTTATAAAGTATCTCAGAAACAAACTTGTGGATATATATTTTGGGGAAAATCTATAGTGCACATGAATCTTTTTAAATAAATAAATGTTCTGGTACATTACTGTTTACCTAGAACTTACTGTTAATTACCCTTCATTTGATAAGATAATGTACTGAATAAACATACAGATTAAATTACAGTTTTACCTTAATATTAAGTTTCTTCCAACCACTTTTTTAGGATAGTGCATGGAAGTTTGCCCTGCCACTGCACCATACCACCTGTAAATAAACGGACTGATGCTACCTATCTGGTTCATCATATTCCTGGCTTCCAGAAAACACAACTACCTCACCAATCGATAATAGTAGAATCAGCTCAAAAACAGTCTAAAAGGATTAAACCTCATTCATCAAATCCTCCTGGAAAAGATCACAGGTTTTTGGACACCATTGGCAGGAAAATGTTCCAAGGTTCTATGTTACTATCCAGAATTGCTTCCTACCAACTCTATATGATGCAATATCAGCGTAATCTGTGGAAAAAACTTCAGGAGTTATCAGAATCTCTTCCCTAACAATTTCAAGCTTCCTTCAACAACATTATTCATAAGGGCCTAGAAGCTGGGAAACATGAAGTTAGAGCAGCTTATGACAGCTTCAAAACTTCATCTAGAATGTCTGCCACAGGCATAAGTGCTCGCAGATGGGCCTGGCTCAAGGCCTCTGACCTGAGACCAGAGGTGCAAGAGAAGCTTGCTGATCTACCTTGTGCAGGAGATAATCTTTTTGGAGAGAAGGTACGTGAAGCAGTCTCCCAGCTGAAGGAACATTCGGAAACATTACGTCAACTTTCCTCTGTTCCACCGGAATCTCAACCATCCACATATAGGGGCGGATTTTCAGAGCCCTGCTCGCCTAAATCCGCCCAAAACCGGGCGGATTTAGGCGAGCAGGGCCCTGCGCGCCGGTGAGCCTATTTTACATAGGCCTACTGGCGCGCGCAGAGCCCCGGGACTCGCGTAAGTCCTGGGGTTCTCCGAGGGGGGCGTGTCGGGGGGTGGTCCCGAACCGCGCGGCGTTTAGGGGGCGTGCTGGGAGCGTTTCGGGGGTGGACCCGGAAGCATGGGGGCGGCCCGGGGCGGCCCGGGGGCATGGCCGCGCCCTCCGGACCCGCCCCCAGGTCACGTCCCGGCGTGCAGGAGGCCCGCTGACGCGCGGGGATTTACGCCTCCCTCTGGGAGGCGTAAATCCCCCGACAAAGGTAAGGGGGGGGCCTTAGACAGGGCCAGGTGGGTGGGTTAGGTAGGGGAAGGGAGGGGAAGGTGAGGGGAGGGCAAAAGGAAGTTCCCTCCGAGGCCGCTCCGATTTTGGAGCGGCCTCGGAGGGAACGGGGGTAGGCTGCGCGGCTCGGCGTGCGCCGGCTATACAAAATCGATAGCCTTGCGTGCGCCGATCCAGGTTTTTAGCAGATACGCGCGGCTCCGCGCGTATCTACTAAAATCCAGCGTACTTTTGTTTGCGCCTGGAGCGCAAACAAAAGTAGGCCTATTCGCGGAGTATGAAAATCCGCCCCATAGACTTCCAAGGAAGGAAGGCCATATTATGGACCACAGGAAGTCTATATGTGGATGGTTGGGATTCCGGTGGAACAGAGGAAAGTTGACGTAATGTTTCCGAATGTTCCTTCAGCTGGGAGACTGCTTCACGTACTATCCTCCTGCTGGCCATGGAAGGTCATCAAGGCCAGCACAAAGATCGCAGATCCGACAACCAAGAGCACCTAGAGCTCAACCCCCTCCGCAAACAGGCCCAGCTTCGGGATTTTGAAAACTCACCAGAGAACAGAAGCCTGCCTACCAATCCGACACAAAATTTGCCAGTAGGGGGCTATGAGTATCATGGATAAGGCATAAATGTTGGCAAGTTACATTGATAAGATAGGCTAATAGAGAATTTGAAAAGAAGTTGGCCGTAGAGGCAAAAACTCACAGTAAAAACTTTTAAAAATATATCCGAAGCAGAAAGCCTGTGAGCTGTTAGATGATCTTGAGAGGTCTAGAGAGAGAGGTCTAGAACAAGTAAATGTGAATCGGTTATTTACTCTTTCAGATAACAGAAAAACTAGGGGGCACTCCGTGAAGTTAGCATGTGGCACATTTAAAACTAATCAGAGAAAATTCTTTTTCACTCAAAACACAATTAAACTCTGGAATTTGTTGCCAGAGGATGTGGTTAGTGCAGTTTGTGTAGCTGTGCTTAAAAAAGGGTTGGATAAGTTCTTGGAGGAGAAGTCCATTAACGGCTATTAATTGACTTAGAAAATAGCCACTGCTAGTACTAGCAACAGTAGCAACTAATAGACTTAGGGGCAGATTTTAAAAGGCCCGCTATTTTGCATAGGCCGCCGGCGCGCGTAAAGCCCCGGGACGCATATATGTCCCGGGGCTTTCGAAAAGGGGGGGGGGTGTGTCCGGGGCGTTCCCGAAACGACGCAGTATTTCAGGGGCATGCCGCGGTGTTTCAGGGGCGGGCCCGGGGGCATGGCGCCGGCCCGGGGGTGTGGTCGAGGCCTCCGGACCAGCCCCCAGGACCGGAGGACGGAGTGGGGCTGCCGACAAAGGTAGGGGGGGTTTAGATAGGGCCGGGGGGTGGGTTAGGTAGGGGAAGGGAGGGCGAAGGAAAGTTCCTCGGAGGGAACAGGCAGCGCGTGCTGGGCTCGGCGTGCGCAGGTTGCACAAATGTGCACCCCCTTGCGCACGCCGACCCCGGATTTTATAAGATACGCGCGGCTACGCGCGATCTTATAAAATCCAGCGTACTTTTGTTCGCGCCTGGTGCGACCCAGTATGACCCAGTATGGCATGTTCTTATGTTCTTAAAGGTGAACAACTTAGCTATCTTTGTGTGGTCCCTCTTCTAATGGTTACTGTGAAGAAAGGGGTTAGTACATCTGGTTACCTCAAAATTACCATTTCAGCCAGTCACTGACACATTGTCAAACGCTTTCAAACACACTGCAAACATGAAAGGTAACACAATCATATCTTGCATCTAGCACTAGGCAATTTTGAAGATTATGCCCAGTTATCCACATGCCAACTTCTGGAGCAAAGCTTGAAGAAAATTTAGAAGCTTGGCAAATCCATACAGTATTCTTAGTGACATACACTCAGCTCCACTTCTCACAGGAAAGATACTCAGCTTGACTTTGGAAAGAGAGAAGGATAACATAACACATTTATTTCTTCAACATTTGATTACTAGTACAAGAAGAAAGTGTGTTACACTGGTACAATTTAGTCATGTTTGTGCTCTGTAGAAGAAATAATACACATTTATTTTATCGCAGTCAAAATTCGGTACACTCAACTAATTGGACTCAGCTTATGAAATAATCTTTTTAATCAATTACTGGAGTCCACAAAATAATTTTTTCTTACTGGATCCTGTTTAACAGTAGAGGAGTAAATAGTTGGTTGTCCCATTGTACTTAATATACTATACATGTCTAGTTCTCTCTGTAGGCTATATACATACTTTCAGGATGGATATAACACACTGATGAAGTGTTTTATCTTACTGTGTGTAAAAAGACATGCATGTGTGACAAAGAACTTTACAGTCATATAATTGATTGTATGGCTATTTTCACTGTTTATATAGAATTATTTTCAAATTTTCAAAAATACTTAGTGCAAAAGGATTTTAGTTCAGGAAATATACAAGATTTAATACATAGGCAATATTAAATAAACCACATACTATTATGTTTGCAGCAATGAAAGATAAAATACATGTACTTTTCACAGTAAATACAGACATAATACAGGCTCCTAGAGGTTGATTGAAAACTTTTCGGTTGTCAAATATTATTTATGTAGGGAGGTTTATACAGTCTAAAAAATACTTTTCTGGCAAGGAAATTCCTACTGGGCGTGTAAAGAAGAGATGTGAAAAGGCCTGAATCGGTCTCTTACTATTCTGTGCTATTGTTTAGATTGGTGGTGGGTCCTGAATCTGGACCCCAATGGTTCTGGTTTTCAGAGTAACTAAATTATGCAAGCTAACCAGTTTAGACTGTACATGCAAATATCTCATGAATATTTATTATCACTATTCTGAAAACCAGGTTTGCAGGGGGTGCTTCTTGACCATATTTAGAAACCACCGAATTACATATGTATTTTAGAATAAATAAACCAGATTTTTCATTAAAGCCCCAAAGTAGGTTAACCATGATGAGAAGGCTGCCCGTTTCAATGTCAAACTCCAGTTCTTTGGCACATTTTGGAAGTATGAGACTTGACAAATAATAAACATTAACACAAATTTAATAGATTCTATGAAATAGTTGTAAACATTTTATTTTTATTGTAGGACTTCTAATTTATTACTAAACTGTATGTCTCAAATCAGTAGTTATACCTGAAAAGATGCATTACAAATTTGAATAAGTTTATGAATTTCTGCTATCCAGGTATGACAAATAAACGTTTGTGCTCATTTTCTCATTGTTGACAAATTCAGATCTGTGCTTGTCACTTATTTTTACTCGTATAATTCATTGATTTAAAAAAAAAAAGTAACAGACGGGAAAACATATTTAGTTAACTGAACAAATTAAATTATTACATTGTTTAGAAAATGACAAAAACAGAACATTCATCAATATTTGCACAGTTTGAGAAAATATAGACTCCCACTTCTTTAGTGTAAAATTTTATGTTAACTGGAAGAAAGGCATTAGGGAGGGAATTTGTAGAGCTCTTCTCAATTTGAGTGTTATTGTGGAGCACAAATACCCACAGAGGTCCAGGAGCAGAGATGGATAATATCTAAACCTCCATAGTATTCATTCTGTTTGACGAGCCTGGATATGTCTAACCTGGATTCAGAGATGCGATGCTTATTGGACTTTAAGATGCACCATAGTTTCGGAGGGTTACAGTCAGATAAATGCAGAACATGTGAAAAACTGCTAATCATCTCCTCCCAGTGGCAGCAGCAGTGGCAGCCATGCCAGGCTTCTCCCAGAGTCTTCGGTGGCTAGCAGGATGGGTTCCACTAACTGTATGTGGGTACCATCTGATCATAAGATGCAGGGCAATAAAAAAAAATAATTCAAAAATATGTCTTGTGGTTTGATAAATAGGGAAATCAAAATCTAACTTCTTTTTGTCAGATTCTGACTTAATATTCACTGACTGATGTAGTGGGGTCTGATGGAACAAGGCACCTAGATCATAAGGATGGATTGCTGAGCTTTTGCAAAATAATATAAGCCTCTATCTAACCTTGATGGATGAAAAATGGTATACTGAAAGATACCTAAACAGACATTAAATTATAGCAAATACATTCTGTCTAACTGGATAACAGATTGCATCTGTTGGTGGCCTGTCTTAAGGTTAGCCTTCATGGAAGAGATCGACAAAGCTGCGACATGGAGGTCAATCCACACATTCACATCTCATTACTGTTTGGATAAAGGCTCCTAATTCGAAAGTAGGTTTAATCAATCTGTCTTAAAAGTTTATTTGAGGTTTAGAATCCAACCTCATTCCCCCTGTTTTATATGCAGGCACTTTCCAAAAAAGACAAAAGAAAAAAGTTTCAAAAAGGCCTGTTGCCAATAAAAACCATTATTGTGGCCGTTGTATGTTCCCGTTTTTGTTTGAAGACAACCTGTAGCTAGGAATTTCCTTCCTGTGAGAACTCTCACATCCTGCTTGTCCTCAGAGAAAATGTAGCAGGTATTCTCTGAACATAGCAGAATGTAAGTCCTCACAGAACCCATCCACATCTTCTAGGAGTTGACCTCTTTATTTAGCTACATTAAAGAACTGAAAGAGTGCTTTTGTGACATCCTCGATGCCAGGGCCAGTGCAAAGGTATTAAGCATCGTAGGCAAACCTTACAGCCTTGCGTCCCCCCATTCAAGCTCTCCAACCCCTTGGTCCCGACTCCGACCTTCTCCCTACCCAGCCCAGCCTGTGCACAATACAACTTATGCTTTTATAACTGATTTTACATGAAAAAGGACATGCAAAGTTTTTAGAGTGAAAAATATTACATCGTGTATTTATAGGAATTACTGTGTGCCAACCAGAAAACCCTGGAAAAAAAGAAACTTGAAACCCATATGGAATTAGGGGTATTGCAATTCATGTTGGGTGTGGGCTTGTCACTCATAAAGCCATGAGTAAACTGAATTATAATATAGTAAACTTCTCATATCAAAACAGCACTAACTTCCAGCATTCAAACAGTAACAATCCTGCCTATGAAAAGGCAGCACTGCAAATATTACACCTGGCCCTAAAACATCAATACACCTCCTATTAGGAAAACAGAACAAGCTATGCTACTAGATCCCTACACAGAAACTACATGCTAGCAGAATACCTCACATCGGCCACATATGTAGAACACAGACAGACTCTCACTAAATACAGACTAAAGAGAACATAAAGTATCAATAGAAATGTGCAGACAAAAACCTGAACTGGAAACCGCAACAAGCCAGACTCTGTATGTAGAACAACAAGGGAAGAACAGAAACAACATTCCTCATAAAGTATCAGACAATAAAATCAAGAAATAAAAAACATCAGTTATAGTAAAACTATACTCACAAAAAGAATACATATTTAAAGCAGCTGAGAAATAGAATAATATCCAATAATTAAAAACTCATATCAAATTTATAAAAACTGTCCCAAATACCATAAAAACATTAAAAAACATCAGATACATCAAATAACACTCAATGGTTAAAACTAACAAGGATTCTAAAAATTCCCCGCTCTCCATACCTGGGAACGTTTGATTTCCAGATGCCCCGAAATTGTCATAGAATGGGGTGGGGAAGAAAGGTTTTTGCACACAAACTTTCTTTTCTCTCCCATAGATACACATATACACCCCCAAATCCTCCTCTCTCTCATACACACACACACACAATGACTTCTCTCTTTCTCTCACTCCCACATATTCACACACACACACTGACTACCCCTCTCTCTTTCTCATTCACTTTTTCTCCCACTCCGACACATACATCTCACTGGATCCCCCCCCTCTCTCTTTTTCCCATACACATACCAGCTTTTCTTGCTCTCTCATATGCAAACCCATAGTCTCATTCTCTCTTCTCACTCTCTCATAGGTACGTACAGCTTCACTTGCTTTCTCAATCCAGGCTTCTCTCCTATCTTCATCTGTGGGTAGAATGGGCTCCACCTATGGCCCTTTCTCCTGTCTTCAGCTGCAGGGAAGATGGGCTTCGCCCTTGGCCCTTCCAGGCCTTTCACTGTCTTCAGCTGCAGGCAGAAAGAGCTCTGCCCGCGGCACTCCCGGATCTTTCTTTTCTTTGTCTTCAGCCTCAGGTGGGATGGGCTCCACCCATGGCCTCTCCAAGCCTATTTTTGGCCAGGTGGCCAGGGGTTCATGGGGATAACTTTCCCACTCCCTAAGAGTTGGTGCTTTAGCAACCACCTAGCTCGCCTAATGGAAGCGCTGGTCTTGTTCGATGCAGGACATGGCTTGCACATGCTCAATAGAGCTCTGAAAGTTCTAAAACAGGTGTAGGCAACTCTCATCTGGAATGCCATAAACTGGTCTTGTTTTCAGGATATTCACAATGATTATGTATTAGATATATGTATATACATTGGCGGCAATGAATACAAATATACCTCATGCTTATTCATTGTGGATATCCTAAAAAACTGAGCTATTTGTGGCACTCCAGGATCAGGGTTGCCTACCTCTGCTCTAGAAGCTATGAAGTCAGCTATACTAGCTGGGATGTGTCTGAATGCATCACCCACCTGTGAAGAATTTCATTCTGCTGTCCTCAGAGAAAACCTGCTACAATGGTACGTGCAAAGATTTGGACACCTTTTCAATCAGTACTTTTTAACACCTCTTTTGGCAGAAATAACAGCTTTCAAACATTTCTTGTAGCCAGTTAAGAGTCTTTCTCTTCTTACTTTTTGAATGTTTTCCCACTCTTCCATGAAGAACTCTTCCAGCTCAGAAATATTCTTAGATCTCCATGCACACACTGCATGGAGAAGCAATGTAGGTTCACTATGTAATACTGTTTATTTATTTGATTTATAGCCTGCCTTTCAGAGACTTCAAAGTGCATTACATTCAGGAATTATAGGTATTTTCCTATTCCCAGAGGGCCTACAGTCTAAGAGGGTCTGATTTTCAAAAGCACTTTACCTATGTAACTGGTCTTTTGAAAATTGCGAAAATGCACGCTGTTGAATTATCCGTAGGAATTACCGTATTTTTCGCTCCATAAGACGCACCTGACCATAAGACGCACCTAGGATTCAGAAGGGGAAAATAAAAAAAAAAATTTGTGCTAAACCGGCTCTGCGTCTGGGCGTCTTATGGAGCAAATTAGGGGAGTGCATAGCTTTTTTTTTTTCTCCCCATTTTGTTTTCGGGTCTGGGGAGGGCCATTTCAGTCCACTCCCCAGATCAGAAAACTTTTCTTTCTCTGGGAACCCAATCCCAACCCTTTAAATTAACAACCCCCACCCTCCTGACCCCCCAAGACCTGGAGGGTTGCGGTAAATTAAGTCGGCAGGTCGGGGGGGGTCAGGAGGGTGGGGGGTTGCGGTAAACTAAGTCAGCAGGTCTTGGGGGGGTCAGGAGGGTGGGGGTTGCGGTAAATTAGTCGGCAGGTCTTGGGGGAGACAGGAGGGTGGGGGGTTGTTAGATTTTTGTGTTTTTTTTTTTATATTCGCTCCATAAGACGCACATACATTTTCCCCCCACTTTTGGGGGAAAAAAAGTGCGTCTTATGGAGCGAAAAATACGGTACCCACGTTAAAAGGTGAATTTTAAAAGCCAGATGCATGCCAAAACAGGGAGATAGGCGTGCATATTTCTACACGATTTACATACGCGCACAAGTATCAATGCATGAATATCTCACATCGGGGGAATAAAGGGGGGAATGTGGGCAGGGATTAGAAGTTCTGGGGCGGGGCCAAGAGATTTGTGCACCTGGGTACGCGACCAGGTTCCATTCAGCGCCAAGTTACTTCTGCTATGGATGAGGTGTATTTCCAGCCATCTATGCAGTGGTTGAAACATCTGGATTAACTGGGGAGAGTGCACGCTAAAGAACCAGGGGGTTCTGGAGGACCCCACTGTCGACTGGACAAACTGGTGGATGAACTGGTGAAACTGGATGTGTGCCTGTTATAAAATTCCCTCACTTGTGTGCCTCAAAGCTGACATTACGCTGCTGTGTGTGTACAACCTTAAAATTAGGGGCACACATACATGTGCCAGGGCTATTTTGTAACAGCCACATGACTCAACTAATGGCTAATGGCACTTTGGGGCGGATTTTCAGAGCCCTGCACGCGTAAATCCGCCCAAAACCGGGCGGATTTACACGAGCAGGGCCCTGCGCGCCGGGAAGCCTATTTTACATAGGCCTCCCGGCGCGCGCAGAGCCCCGGGACTCGCGTAAGTCCCGGGGTTCTCGGAGGGGGGTGTGTCGGGGGCGGGCCCGGTCGTCGCGGCGTTTCGGGGGTGTGTCGGCAGCGTTTTGGGGGCGGGTACGGGGGCGTGGCTACGGCCGGGGGCGTGGCCGCGCCCTCCGTACTCGCCCCCCAGGTCGCGGCCCGGCGCACAGGAGGCCCGCTGGCGCGCGGGGATTTACGCCTCCCTCTGGGAGGCGTAAATCCCCCGACAAAGGTAAGGGGGGGGGTTTAGACAGGGCCGGGCGGGTGGGTTAGGTAGGGGAAGGGAGGGGAAGGTGAGGGGAGGGCAAAGGAAAGTTCCCTCCGAGGCCGCTCCGATTTCGGAGCGGCCTTGGAGGGAACGGGGGTAGGCTGCGCGGCTCGGCGCGCGCCGGCTATACAAAATCCATAGCCTTGCGCGCGCCGATCCAGGATTTTAGCAGATACGCGCGGCTCCGCGCGTATCTACTAAAATCCAGCGTACTTTTATTTGCGCCTGGAGCGCAAACAAAAGTAGGCTATTCGCGCGCCTTTTAAAATCCGCCCCTTTGTGTATGGGAAATACTTAAATTATCCTCCAAAATGAGTGTTTTCAAAGATTTAAATAATCCAAGTTACTTTTATTGTAGATAATCCAAGGCATTTTTATTTAAAGGTTTGCAAAGCATAATCTTTCACAGGAAAAATATGAAAATGCTATTTTTGGAGGACACAGGGACGGTAACTTTCAAAGTGGCGCATGGGCTCACGTGTGCACGTGTTCGTCGGCCCGCACCAGGTACGTGGCTATTTTATAATATACGCACTTATATGCACACATTATTAGCCTTTCTGCGTGCACAGGTGCACCTAATTTTAAGAGGATGTGCGCCTGTGGGCGCAAAAGCTGCTTCTAGCGTGTAAGTGGGGACATTTTAAAAGGGATGAACACCTATGCCATTGCCTGTTTTACCAGTTCCTGCCCAGTTACCAGCTAGATCCTCCAAACCCTCCTGGTTTATAGCTTATACACCACCCCAGTTACACCAGACCCTTTGCAGTCCTCAGATTTTTTTTTTTTTAACTTACATGCCATCCATTGCAGAAGTTATGCGGCTGGGGATCTTAGCGCACATCAAATTACGTAAGTATTTACGCACACCTTTCTGATTCAAGTATCGAGACGCCCATTTACAGCCCAGAACTCACCCATACCCTGCCCCTTTTTGAGAATTGCCAAGTTGTCAGCGGTATTTACCTGCATATCCAGGTGTCTTTTAAAATCCACTTGGCACACGTAAGCCCAACGTATTCGCACATCCCCTAATTAATGTGGTGTTGTCCGGCTTTTAAAATTCTCTTCTTATCCCTGGAATAAGCAGCTTGGAATCTGTCGAGGCCTTGGGTTCCTGCCAGGTATTTGTGACCCGGAATTTCCACTGTTGGAAACAGGATGCTGGGCTTGAGGGACCTTTGGCTTGAGCCAGTATGGCAAATCTTAGTAAACTGGGACAATTGTAACCTATGGGACCTGAAGCTGTTCATTTTACCCATTCGGAAATAAGTCCACTAATATGTTACAAAATATATGAATTTAAACAACAAATAATTATCCTTTTCCCCTACAAGAAAGTCGTATTGGTTGTGGCTACTTTTTCAACTAAACCTTTAATTGTTGTATCTGCTGAAATATGAGGATTTCTGACCTATCAGCTGTAGAACTGTAATTTGACAGGATAAAAATGTTAAACATTGATTCTGTATTTTATGTATTGAATTTATGTGGTATATAATCCAAATTGTTTTATATTTATTGCATTCTGATGTTAGTTGCTTTGAATCACTATGAGAAAAATGATTTATAAATTGAAGTGCAAAATAAATATATTAAGGAATATATTTCCGTTACAAACAGTAAAATATTCTGCCAGAGCCAACTTAAATATATATTGTTTGTAGCATGAGAAACACATGGCAGGCTAAATATTTCCCTATGTTTGGCTATTTGTGGCTCAGGAATTTTGCGGAATAGAGGTCTTGACCAGGTTTGTTTTGCGGTTGGTCCAATGATTCTGTAATAGGGTAGGTCCAGAATGGAAACCAGTTTTTATAAAGTCTTACAAGACAAGGATTGAGAGTCTGTGCTGTCTTAACCTGTACAAATATTGGCTTAAAAAAAAAAACTATTAGGCTCTATATGACATTCTTCAATTAATATGAATAAGTGAAAAGATTCCATGGAATATTAGGTTACAAAAATACTCAGTACAACCCTGGTCCCATGAAACCTGATAACTTACTTCTTAAGAGCATTATCTTGTCTAATACACTGTAATACAAAATATGTCAAGGAAATCTTATTAACTCACGAGAATTACACAGTAATATGATTGACTAATAGCTGTGCCTGCATCTGTCCGTTTCTTGGAACTTCCACTATAATGCAATGTCACCTGAAAATTATAGCATTCCACACTCCACTGCAACTGAAGCTGAACCGTGCAAGGTTTCTTATCCCAGCTCAAGAAGCCAGTCAAAGAGACTTGGTGCTGATTCCTTGCTGTCCTCTTGAAGTTTGCAATACTGTACCACAGCATGAAAGATATCACCCACCTTCCAGGACTTCTGATGAACAAAACGTACAACATCCAGGAACTAGATAAGAAGAGGAACAAGATCATTGTTTAGTTCACTAATTAGTTATTATATATTTTTTATTACCTATATTGTTTTGTTCACCAATTATAGCTTTTATTACAGGACAAAGCCTACACACATAAAAATATTGTTTCCTTTTATGAATAGCAATTGTAATATCACTAAAATAATAATAGAGAGAAGATGCGCCAGTGTGCTGATCCTACAATTGTTATTTGTTGCCCCTCCCCCGTGCAGGCATATAAACACTGAAACAGGGCACTGATGGATCTTATTTGTTTGTTTATTTGTTGTTGGGTTTTTTTTGTTTTTTTTACTGTATATCTTACTTGTTTGTAAGGATGTCACCAAAGTGTCCCTAACTATAGACATCAGAGTCTATAGTGCAACATAAAGGTACCAGTCTTGGGTTGACCGGAAGCCATTTTGAACTTCCAGAGCAATGGGGCAGGACTGACTGGAGATCACTCCTGCCCCTGAAAGACCCAGACCTGTGATGGGATGGGGAAGGGGATGGGGTAGAGAGTGAGGAAGGGCTCATGAGGGCTGGAGAGGCCAGTTTGGTTTGGTTAGTGGGCAGAGGACATGGAACTGGGACTAATGGAATTGGTTAGCAGCCGGTGGGATGCTGATGCACCCATGCACCGTCCCCACAGTTTTCTGCCTCAAAGCTGCTGCAGTAGTCAGGTCTGGCCATCAGTGAGTGGCGAGGTGCATATGCATGCACACCCCACCAGCTGTGACAGATAGACACTGTCCGGCACCAAGCACATTATATATAGATATATCAACAACTAAGTTACAGAGAAGTCTATCACAGGAAAAGAGCAAACAAATAACTATCTGGCATGAGGTAAAAAATGTGACCCAGAGATAGATTGTAAAACTACATAATCAGCACTATGCTTTCAATACAACATGATGAAAATCTAATGGTTTTATGGCAGTATTAAAAAAAAACAAAACAAAAAAACCCATGCATTTTATTTCTCCATGGCTATGATTTACAATGACAAATGGGCTATTTATGCAAAAATGTATCGTGGCTCAATTTGTCATTCTGGACACAGCAGAAGTGTTACATCCATTTAATGTAACCTTCTGGACTATATTTTATTTAATATAATGCATGCATCTTAGAAACCTCTTATTGGCCATAGACTTCTACTGCAATCTCCATATCTCATCAAACAGAGAACACCTTTACAGCAGCAGTTTCTCCATCCCTCCCTGAGATGACATACAGTAGATATTGTTAGCAATTTTCTAGTTCAGTGGTTCTCAGCTCAGTTCTTGGTACACATCAAGCCTGATTTCAGGATATTTGCAATGAACATACAAGAGATACATGTGCATGCACTGCCTCCATTTGTATACAAATCTCTCTCATGCATATTCATTACAGATATCCTGAAAATCAGACTGGCTGGGTTGAGAACCCTTGTTCTAGTTCATAAAGTGTTGCAATGGTGAAACTCTATCTAGTCCTACCCTGTTGGCCAAATACAATGTGATGTTTGCTCTCGCCCCTCTCCCCTGGACCAAAAACTGGTGTTTTAATGATTAGTCAGTCATGAGACAACTTGTGAAAATCCTGAAGCCCTTTAAGGATGCCACAGAGGAGCTGAGTGCCACAAATGCCACTTTGGGAGATGTGATCCCCATAGTAAACATCCTGTTAGAAAAGTTGGAGGGCTTTCAAGAGGAAGATGGAATGAGAGCTGAGGTGCTGCATTGTCTAGCATCTTTGGAAAAGCAGGTGCCAAAGAAACTAGAACCTCTGACCAGAAACCCACATACGTGCCGTTAGGAGCGCAGAGGCGCGGTCCTATCTTGAGGGAGTTGTGAGCCCTTGGATTATGGCATGACTCAGGGAGGAGCCCCAAGACACACTGAGAGAGGTAAGCAGGTACGAGCACGGGCGGAGCAGAAGCAAGACTGGACTGAAGACAAGGCAAGGAATATCGGGAACAGGAACAAGGCAGACTCAGCCCTCCACTGGACCTACATGCACCAATGAGACCCAGCAACGTAATGCTGGTCTCGAGAGTAGCCCTCCGGCTACTCGATAGTCCTTCTGGACCCGCCACTTGGGAACTACGAGTGTGTGAGGTTAGATGGAGGCTGAGAGCAGGAACAAGAAGACTCAGACAAAGACTCAGGATATTCAGAAGACTCAGACGAAGTCTCAGGTTACTCGGAGGACTCAGATGTAGACTTGGATTCTCAGGGGATTCAGACAAGGATTCAGGTTACTAGGAAGTCTCAGGCGAGAATTCAGGAGGAAGTACTGGGTGAGTGCTGCATTGCAGCGCGTCCTACGCTGCTGCCCATGGCTGGTCGCGGACCACGCCGAACGTGAAGCAGACTCCAGACAAAGCAGTGGAACTTTGAAGCCAGGACATGACAAAGATTCAGGAGAGGCCTGCACTGGGGCACACCCTACACAGCTGCCTGTGGCTGGTCACGGACCACGCTGAAGCGGAGCAGGTTCTTGCAGAGTCTTAGGCATGGACGGAAGCAGGCACAAGGAACTCCGAAGACAGGGACAGGATTCAAGACTCAAGATTCAGAAGCTGGCATTAAAAACAGGAGTGTTCCAGAGGCTTGCATTGCTGACGAGAAGAAGGCCTTGTACCTCGAGGCACCCTACACAGCCCCTCATGGGCTGGTCACGGACCACAATGGTGGCAGGCCAGGAAAGGTGAATAGAAGAGGGGCTGGGAACTGGACGAAGAGCAGAAGACGAGACGGACGGAGTCAGGACAGGAGCCACCATGACCTTTTTTTCAAAAAGGGGGGAGGTCTGAGGGGGGCTCGGGGAGGCGGGGGATCCTGGCCTCCAGGGGCCTGATTATTTTTAGGGAAGGGGTGGAGTTGGGGGTGGAGGGCTTACACCACACTTGAAAAGTGTATTTTTGCTTTATGTACAACTATGGGTTACTTGCGAGGGCAGTGTGGGACGGGATAGGGCATCTAAGCAGACTCCTGGGGGTTTTTAATACTTTTGCAGGAGGGGGAGAGGCATAATCAGAGCTGAGCAGCACCTTTAAGCGAGGGCAGCCTCACCGTCCTGGGGCCACTATTGTGTGCTGACAGAAGTCAGTTCTCTGACTTCTGTAGTATTTTTCCCCTAAGCAGCTAAGGGACGGATTTTAAGAGCCCTGCTCGCGTAAATCCGCCCGGATTTACGCGAGCAGGGCCCTGCGCGCCGGTAAGCCTATTTTACATAGGCCTACCGGCGCGCGCAGACCCCGGGACTCGCGTACGTCCCGGGGTTTTCGGAGGGGGGCGTGTCGGGGGCGTGTCGGGGGGCGGGCCCGGTCGTCGCGGCGTTTCGGGGGCGTGTCGGGAGCGTTTTGGGGGCGGGTACGGGGGCGTGGCTACGGCCCGGGGCGGTCCGGGGGCGTGGCCGCGCCCTCCGTACCCGCCCCCAGGTCGCGGCCCGGCGCGCAGGAGGCCCGCTGGCGCGCGGGGATTTACGTCTCCCTCCGGGAGGCGTAAATCCCCCGACAAAGGTAAGAGGGGGGTTTAGACAGGGCCAGGCGGGTGGGTTAGGTAGGGGAAGGGAGGGGAAGGTGAGGGGAGGGCAAAGGAAAGTTCCCTCCGAGGCCGCTCCGATTTCGGAGCGGCCTTGGAGGGAACGGGTTAGGCAGCGCGGCTCGGCGCGCGCCGGCTATACAAAATCAATAGCCTTGCGCGCGCCGATCCAGGGATTTTAGTGGATACGCGCGGCTCCGCGCGTATCTACTAAAATCCAGCGTACTTTTGCTTGAGTCTGATGCGCAAGCAAAAGTAGGCTGATCGCGCTTCTTTTAAAATCTACCCCTTAATGAATGACCCCTTTAGATTGTAAGCCCTCTGGGGTCAGGGAAATATCTACAGTTCCTAAATGTAACTCACCTTAGCCTACCAGAGATAAGGTGTGAGATAAATCCAAATAAAATAAGAAACAATTTTTTAAAATTTATGTTAACAAAAAAAAATTGTTAATTTCTTTCCCCTCAGTTCAAGCACGGATGAATAATTCAGAAGTTATTAAGGGGTGTTACCCTTACTTTGGGAAGACACAGACAGACAATTTTATTCAGTCAGTTTCTCTGTAGGGAACTAGCCAAAAAAAAAGCACAATATATTATAAACATCTACACAGGGAGCTTAACTTTCAAACCTATCTGCGGTAGATCACTTGCATATGAAAGTGGATGCACGGAGAAATATCCTAATATTTTGTAAACTGTGCAGTGGGAACTGCACCATTTACAATATAAAGTATACGCATATAGGGCCGGATTTTAAAAGGGTTACATGCGCCGGGCCTATTTTAAAAAGGCCCGGCGACGCGCATAAAGTCCCGGGACGCGTGTAAGTCCCGGGGCTTGCAAAAAGGGGCGGGGCATGGGCGGGGTCAGGCTCTCAGCACAGCGGCCATATTTACCGCTATGCCGGGGATCGCGCGCCGGCAGTTGGCAGGCACATGCAACTTCCTTCAGCCCAAAGGCTGAAGTAAGTTTTGAGATAAAAAAAAGAAGTCATCAAAGTTAGGGAGGAAAGGGTGGGGGAGGTAGGGTAAGGGAAGGGGGGTGGGGGGGGGTAGGAAAGTTCCCTCTGAGGCCGCTCCAATTTTGGAGCGGCCTGGGAAGGAAAGGGGGAAGGCGGCACGGCTCGGAGTGAGTCTGGCGTGCGCAATTGTACACCCCCTTGCGCGCGCATGTTATAAAATTGGGCATACGTGTGTGTGCGCCGGGTAGTGCGCGCACATGTACGCCCATGCGCAAGTTTTTAAAATCTACCCTGTACTGTTTTGAAAATACGCATGTATCGCTAGTTCACCAATACCTCTGCCAGTTTGCCCAATCCACCTAGGCCTTCTAGCACTTCACCCTGAAACCCCACCAGATAAATCAGACCTCCCACTCAAAAACTACAGCCAACAGACAAGTCCAATTTTACTTGCACCAGTCAATAAGCAGGTATAAAAGTGTATGAGTAAGTTCGGTGATCTATACGCATATATCTCTTACAAAATAGCAACACCGCGTGTACTTCTGAATCCTGCTCTGCTGTTCCACTAGCCCACCCTTACATGCAGCATGGAAAATACACGTGTACTCTCAATGTTTTTAAAATAGCATATCTATGCATAAATGCTGCTTATGTGCATATATGCTGTTTTTATATGCAACCCCTTTTAAAATTGACTCCAAGCTGTATACACACAGATTTTCAATTGTGGAAAAAGATTGGAGCTCACACTTCCTTCTTAAGGGGACTTCCTGCTATTGAGTGAAAGTTTTGTGTTACCATCCCAAACCTGAGGGGAGAACAAAAGGTGATGGTATGGTCACATTTCTTACTGCCTGCTGCTGGCTGAGAGCTTTAGAGTGCAATGGTTCATTTGATGTTGGTTGTGTGATCTTGACTAAAGTGACGGGACGTGTTATCTCCATTTAACCTGTATCAGAATATCTTACATGCTGGGTGCAAACCAGAGCGTGCAAGCGATTTGTTTAGAATTCTTTTTTTTTCTCAGATCTGGCATTACAAAGGGAAGAACCCTTGAGTTTTCAGTCCTATTCCCCCTCCCCCACTTTGACTTTGCTCCTCATCTTTGCTTGAAACACATAATCTTTCTGGGCATTTCAGGGGAATTGCTACTTTCAGATAAGCAGCTGGATGTTCAGACGTATTTAGATCTTGGCTGTTCTAATTCTGGGACTTGTAATGAAATTTACAGTATTGGAATTTGTTTCATTTGTGAAATAAAAAAAAACAAAACAGTTGTGCGACAGTATGAATCACGTAAGCCAAACCTGTCCTGGTAACCCCCTCAGCCAGTGGGAGCTTCAGGATATCCAGAATGAATAGGCATGAAATAAATTTGCATCCATTGGAAATCCAGCATATGCAACCGATTTCATGCCTATTCATTGTGGACATCCTGAAAGCCCAGCTGACTATGGGATCCCCAGGAGAGGGTTGAGATCCTCCCTGACATAAACACTGTATACCTTTTCAATCCTGTTTTCCTGAGATTTCTTAAAGTAGATGGTTGGAATTCCAAGTTCAGAGGCAGCTACCCACTGCAAGGTGGTTCTCAACTCCGCATCCACACAGTCTGGATCCAGGTCAAAGTTTATTACCAGGGCATCCCTTTGACAGCTGACTGTTCCCACTGACAGTCCAGAGGTGCAATCTTCAAAACAAGAAGCCATATGATATTAAACCTCCTTTATGACAAGAATCCAAACTTGGGGAAAAGGGTAACTTGGCAGGCTTACCATCTAAGTTTTCTTGCTGTTCCTTAAGGAGCTCCTTGTCTTCTTTTAAATCACTTCAGCAGAAACAAAATCAAAATGTTTTCTAGCGATTCAGCAACACACAACAAAATGCAGACAGAATTAGCGTTAGGGCTATAAAAATGTTAGATTACCCTTCACTCTGCCAGGTAAAGTTCCCTTAGGACCCCCTAAGGAGATGTATTCATTTCTAACCACAGTGAAATACACTACAAATAAGGCCAATTTTCAAACTCCCCATGAGCTGAGGGGGAAAGGAATCCCTGCTGCACTATCCAGCCAGTCGTGGCTAGTGGGAAGCAGGGCCAATGCACCACCAGCACCTCTTTTTAAGATTGCACAGAAAAGGGAAAAGGTCTCTTTTTTTTAGTTGCCCACTTGTTTTACCTTTTGTCTTTCAGTGGCATTATCCTTTCCCTGGGAGCTGGCCGAGGCAGCCCACCATCCCTCCAGATGATGGTGCTGGCAAGTGTGGCTGGACTCAGATATAGGAGAAGATTTCATACTGTGACTACATTTTCCACCGGCCTAGCTCTCACTAGGATGTGCGCTGTACGGATCCCACCCCTCTTTGCTGCTTTGTCATCTGCCATCTCTTCCCCTTGATACACTCAGGGACAAGTGCATACTGATAGGCTGCTCGATATCCTGCACCTATTTTGAGGCTTTTAGTACCTTTTGTTCATAGGATTATAGAGCAGGTTGCAGGGCTAAAAAGCTTAATTATCTGGATGATTTCCTATTCATTGTCCCGAGTACCTCGGTTGCTTATGAGTGGTTGCTCAGCATTTTACCAAGTAGCCAGTGAATCTGGCATCTCACTAGTTACTGGCATGACAGAGGTTCCTGCTAGTCTGTGACCATTTTGGGAGTAGAGCTAGATTCAAATCTAATGTTTTCATCCTCCCAAGTGATAAAGTTAAGAAATTCAATACTGAATTTAAAGCACAATAGGCCAAGACGTTGACCATCTAGCAGGTTCAGTCCTTGCTAGGGCAGTTGATCTTCACATTCAGGATTATTACCACTAGCTAGTAGAGGCGCGCATTCATGTGAATATGAATGGGAAAACAAATATGACAAATAAGCTGATTTTTGGTTTGGTTCATTGCAACTGTTGAATATCCTCTCTTCTTCTCAATTTGGTTTCCGAAAATCTAGAAGCACCGAATCCCTCCTTTCATCACTTTCAGATAAAATTCTCTTGAACCTAGAAAAAAAACAATCATCCCTCCTCATTCTACTCGACTTATCAGCAGCTTTTGACACAGTGAACCATGTTATCCTTTTAGATCGTCTAACAGAAATTGGCATAAAAAACACCGCACTTAAATGGTTCTCATCTTTCCTCCAGAATAGATTCTATAAAGTCAAGATAAACAGCAAAGTATCACCTCCTTTCAGATCCACTATGGGAGTCCCGCAAGGTTCTTCGCTATCCCCAACACTATTCAACATTTATCTTCTCCCTCTATGTCATCTCCTCTCCAAATTTAACCTTATTCACTATGTTTATGCAGATGACGTCCAAATCCTTATCCCGATTAAAGATTCATTACAAAATACCTTACAATTCTGGAATTCCTGTCTTCTATCCATCAATAACCTCCTAACAAATCTTGATTTGATTCTCAATTCCAACAAGTCAGAGTTCCTGCTCATCACCCCAAATGGTAACTACACTGCTCCCTACTCACACAACTTATCTCCACCAGCCTTTTCCACTCAGGTCAGAAACCTTGGGGTCACCATGGATAACCAGCTGAACTACAAAAGCTTCATTAACAACACCATAAAAGATTGCTTCTTTAAACTTCAAGTATTAAAGAGGCTAAGACCACTCTTATACTTCCAAGACTTCAGATATGTATTACAAGCAATCATTTTCTCGAAGATAGACTATTGTAATTCTTTGCTGCTTGGTTTACCCGCAAACTCTCTAAAACCTCTGCAAATGTTACAAAATGCCACTGCGAGGATCCTGACTAAATCTAATAAAAGGGACCACATTACTCCCATTTTAAAGAACCTTCACTGGCTCCCTATCAAACACAGAATCCTCTATAAATCCCTATCAATAATCCATAAAGCCATCTATAACTCCACCCCAATGGACCTCACCATCCCTTTACAGCTTCACTCCACCTCTCGTCCAACTAGACAAGCTCAGAAAGGCACGCTAAGAGCCCATCCTCTCAAGACTTCACTTAGCAAAAGAGCTATTTCCACTGCCGGTCCTAATCTCTGGAATTCACTCCCACCAGACCTTAGAATTGAACAATTGACTCCCACCTTTAAAAAAAGACTAAAGACCTGGTTGTTCAACCAAGCATTCTCTTAATTTCAAACTTAATACCTAAGCTTTGATCTCCAGGAAGGTCCACTACTTTGTATATAATTACCCTTAAGTTATTATTTTATTTTCTCCAAGTTCTATTTATCCTGTTCATTGTAAGACATTATTCTAAATACTGTCAATCTATTGTTGTAATGTAAACCGAAGTGATTAGTAACTTTGTTACCAGAACTTCGGTATATAAAACTGTTAAATAAATAAATAAATAAAATATCCCAGAAAAGTTAATCTGGCTAACTTTGCTAGCCAGCCTACAGCTGACTATGGACTTCATTATCTTCAGTACATAAATAGTATTTCCTTCTCTGATCAATTATGTTGTTTTATATGATTTTCTTCATGAGGAAATTAGTTTATGTTTAGACTAGCAAAAGTGCTCGGTATTGCTCAGGTAGTCTGTTCTAAAACAGCCTGTGTGTGTGTTGCCTCTGCCTGTTTGTGTGGGTATCTGTGCCTATGTGAGTGTGTGTGCATGCATATCTGCTCGTGTTTGTTTATGTGCCTGCCTGTGTATGTCTGCCTGTGCCTGTGTGCATCTGTGTGTGTCTCAGCCTGTGGATGTGTGGGCAAGTGTCTGCCTGTGTGATTGTGTTAACATCTGTTTGTGAGCTTCTATGCGTGTGCAAGCCTGTGCATGCTTGTGTGAATATCTATGTGTGTGTACCTATGTCTGCCTGTCCTTGTGTGGAGCATGATAGACAGGGCCTCTCAGAGAGAGCATATTAGCTAGCATTACCTGGCTTTGCTCAGGTTGTTTTGTCAATAACAACCTGTGTATGCTCTTGTGTGTGTGTGCCTGTGTTTCTCTCCCTGTGTATGTGTAAATCGGGTCATGCGAATGTGTGTGCCTGTGTGTGTGTGTGTATATGTGAGACAAGGATTTGCAGACAGAGCATATTGTCTTTGCGTAGTGCACCTTCCAGGTGCCACCTGATGGCCACAGACAGACATGACAGTGTGACAGACTGACTGACACAAGCCTTTTATTTACTTATTTATTCGAGAGATTTATATGCTGTTTATTCACAACCCTAAGCAGCTCACAAATAAAACATACATAAAATATACAATAAAAAAATAAAACAAACTAATAAAAACAATGGATAAAAACCAGGAATTGGTTCCTAAAATGTCATGTCTAAAACCCTAGGTCAGCAAAGGAAAGGGTAGACCATTGGCTAAATAGAATGTTGACAACATTTTATGTCTCAAAAGCCTGATGAAAAAGAGGTTTTCAAGAGCTTTTTAAACGAATTAGTGCAGTCAGTCATCTGCAGCTAAAGCAGTAATGAATTCCACAGTGAAGGCCTGGCAATTAAGAAAAGTCTGTTTCTCAAATCTACTAGCCTCACCTGCTTAGAAGGAATGACCAGGAGGTTCTGCTCAGCAGATTGCAAAGCACATGTGCAAGTATGAATGTAAAGTTGCTGGGTAATCCAGGGTAATGCTTTCAATTTCAACAGTTTGTGGATTAGAAGTAATTCTTGATATTGGATATGCTCAAGAACTGGGAGCCAATGTAAGTAGTGTAATACAGGTAAAATATACTCCCTTTGACTCAGGCCAGAAATTAACTTTGCTGCTGAATTTTGCAGACTGCTGAACAGAACATGAACATTGATATGTCATGTTCTGTTCACAGGGATTTCATCAGACTAAGAAGTTCTATGTAACAACTCTAGCTGCTAGGTGGCTCCCAGCCAGCAGGGATCCTCAGTCAGTCACTAAGACCTGCTCTAGTCTCTGCCTTGAAGGCTACATGACACAGCTAGGCCAGCCCTATAAGACCCTCCCTCA
Source organism: Rhinatrema bivittatum (assembly GCF_901001135.1). Classification (NCBI taxonomy): domain Eukaryota; kingdom Metazoa; phylum Chordata; class Amphibia; order Gymnophiona; family Rhinatrematidae; genus Rhinatrema; species Rhinatrema bivittatum. The sequence goes on from NC_042623.1 coordinate 195,028,902, forward strand.
AAGGTTACTCCCTGCCTCAGTGCGGAGTCTCCCCTCTGCCTTTGGCCCCTTGCCTTTATACTCTTTGCTTAGATTCCTTGTGCTGGTCCTCTGCCTTACTCTTGCTCTGTTTAGGCATCCTGGCGACCTTCCTAGTCTGTGTGCTCCTTGCACTGCTCTTGTCCTGTCTATGCCCTACAGTGGCCTCTCTTGCCTGTGCTCCTAGCCTTGTCCCTGTCTTGTCTAAGCCTCCTGGTGGTCTATCTAGCCTGTGTTCTCCTAGCCTTGTCCTTGTTCTGCCTGGGCCTCTCAGTGGTCTTTCTTGTCTGTGTGTTCCTTGTCTTGCACTTGTCTTGCCTAGGCCTCTCTGGAACCTTTCCTGCCTTTGCGTTCCTTACCTGGTGCCTTACCCTCCAGGCCTCCCTGTGACCTTTCGTTCTTGTGTGTTCCTAGCCCTGCTCTTGCATTGTCTGGGCCTTCCTGTGGCCCTTCCTATCCGTGAATTTCTAACTTTCCCAGTCCTAGGCTACAGACTTCTGAGGCCCCTTGTACATCTGGTTCCCCAGTACTGTATTTCCTATTCTGTGCCCTGTCTAGGCCCTTGTTTCTCTGTGGACCCCCACTGCCTTGTACGTACTCGTCTGCCTCAATCCTGCTGGTGCACCTCCCTTTGTGTTCACAAAGCACCTTCTTGTTCCACGCCGTTTGCAGCCTGTCAGTCCCTGTCGGTGCCCTGTCCTGGATCCTGTGCCCTGCCCAGCATAAGACCTTCCACCCAACAGCACCAGAGGGCTCCACCTGGTGGGCTGGTCAAGCAAAAGACTCACCCCTGACCCGCCTGCTCCTGGCTCCCTCATTCCTCCGCCTTGGGGGATCTCCAAAACTAGTCCTCGCGGCCATGACATTCTAAGGAGGAAGCTACTGTTAAGTGCAGATTTCATCTCTTGATTACTTACGTAACTACTGGAGACGGTGGCCTGATTTCCTGGTAAATCTCCAAGTCCATAATGCCAAGACTGCTGGAGGTGCTGCTGTTACCATTGCTAATAAAGCAAAACAAGAAAAAGAAGAAAAAATGTTATTGGCAGTTTGCACCATCTGTCCATCATACTAATATTACATTTGATTAGAATACTTGTATATTCCCGAAGAAATGGAATGCTAGCCTAGCTCGGACCCTCAGATCCAATTTCCATGTATAAAGTTGTGAGGTTGCCATTTTAGTTCACTTGGATGCACAGAAATAAAAGGTTACAAATCTTATCCGCTCTCTGTGAAAACTGCATCTGAAACACCAGCTGCAGGATAAAGTTGAAATTGTTCCACAGGAACTGAGCAATGAGAGATACAGAAGCTAACACTCCCATAAAATGTCTCGTGATACTGATCACCAAGGATGCAGGATCTGCCCCTTCTTCCTACTCAGAAGGGAGTTACAGTATGGGCAAGAACAAATTGACCAATTTGATTTCTTTCTAGAATATAAGCCCTGTTATATGGAAAATGTGCTGAGCTAGAAGGTTGAATTCGGGAAGTAACAATTTAAATCTTAGGTAGAAAAGAATGGAAAATAATTAGGTTAAAGTGTTTTTTATTGCATCTTTTTTGAGAAGTTTTTAACAGTGATGATGAGTTACTGATATTTTAAAATCTCTACATTTTCTTAATAACTATTAGTGCAATATAAAAAATGCAAGCTCAAAGATGAGTTGGAAAGATCAACATTTGGTTGAACTATAGAGGATGAAGGAGTGGAGGAGTTACCTAGTGGCTAGCACAGGGGACGGGAGAGACCAGGGTTCAAGTCCCATAGTCACTCCTTGTGACCTTGGGCAAGTCACTTTACCCTCTGCTGCCTCAGGTACAAATGTAGATTGTAAGCCCTCTGGGGATAGGGAATTACCTGCATGTGATCCACTTTGAAGTGCCAAAAAGTGGAATATCAATAAAAAACATTCTACTCCTGAAATCGCAGTCTCAGTCACTCAGAGTAATAATTAACTGTTATAATTAATGTAAGCATTGTTGACGTAAAAATATCATGTGACGCGGGGGTTTCAACAACAGGTATGTAAAAATGGTATCAACGTGTGGTGTTTCTTAGATGCAGTGTGGTTATGCCAGAACTGACATTCATAATAAGAACAGGTGTTGTTTTGTATGTGCATATTTTATATTAAAGCATTGTGGGGGGTCAATGTTTTTATCATTTTTTCCAGAACCGCAAGCATTCGGGAAGCACACCTTGCCCCCGATGAATTAACGAAACGCCCATCGTGTCGAGCTATACGTGCCATAAAAGAATATTGTGGCAACCCGTGTGAACTCCATATGAGATAAGTATTCCTTTCTATTGCAGCCTGACTTTTTACTTGCAATTAAAAAAAAAACAAAAACCTAACAAACTTTGAATGAGACCGATGATCAGAAAAAAAGCAGCACAGCACAAAAGCGGTCGCAGTGACTTTTTGAGAAAAGTGACGATGCTTTAATGTCTCAGTTTGCTATGCTCCTGTGAAGGGCTCCACATCATTCTTTATCTTGGTGGTTAGTTGTTATTCTAGTAGTATCTGGGTTAATTTTCATTACAACCCTATATATTATACTATTGGTTGCATAAAAATATTGAATTGATATCTATTGGCATTTTTAGATGCTTATGCACAGTAGTTACTGTGAACTGAAATGTATCAATACCTTGCTGCAGACTGTAGTCGGATAATTCATTTATAAATGTAACAGACATTACTTAGTAGATGATAGCAGAAAGTGATCACTTGGGCCATCCATTCTGCCCACTTATTCTGTCCACATGGCTGTGGATATATCTCAGCTGTCAGCTGTAGATTACTTCTTATCCGAAGCCACGTTGTTATGGTACAGAAACAACTCAATAATAACTAGAATTATCCTTCAAGCACTGTCTCCAGTATAAGGCATTACACAGTATGTCTGCGCAGAGAAAAAGAACGAGCTAGAATAAGTACATGCAGAAGGTTACAGAGATTCAAAGATCATAGAATAGGGAAGAGTAGAGCTGGCATTATTTGCTTACTTGTCTCCTGGCCAACACACTGGGACGTTCGCCACACTGAGCTTTTGTATTCTGAGTACCCCTGAGAAATCTACAAATGATATTCATGTGCACCATGGATGTACTTCCGAGCGAAAACGGGTGGGAGCTATTTCTTGGGATGGCCCAACAGCCGGTAGCGGTGTGTTATCGGCCGGGCCTGGATTATGAAACGAACAAAAGACCAGGAACTAGAAAAGAAGGAAAATGGTCAAACCAAGAGTACAAACATGGAAACAATAAAGGTACAAAGTAAAGGAGATCCCAATAAAGGAAATTAAGTGAAAAGAGGCCCTGTGTCCATGATGTAAAATGAAGACAAGCATAAAAGGAAGATGCCAGGGGCACAGAAAGAAAGCATGAAAAGAGATAAAGCAGGCACACAATGCATAAAGATAAATTGAAGAAATATCAATAGAAACCGATATAAGAAAAACAGAGCATGAGATGACAGTTAAGTAATGAAAGATGATACCAACTGAGAGAAAAGTGTCAACTGTAGAGATAATAAAGCAAAGAACAATAAAGGAACATAACAATGGCGCAATGAAGTGTGAGACAAGAATAAAAAGAAAGACAAATGCAGATCCAGAGATTAGAAGTGCAGCTGCATCGGGCTTTCCAGAAGGCTGGGACAGCCTGCCTGTACAGAGTGGCATGCTTAAAACCCTAACATCAATGAACGTGCTGTGGCTGGATGCCGCAAACAGCCTCACTTGTTTTGCTAGCTGTTTGGATTATTGCAAAGCGTGGTGGTAAGACTTGGAAAGGGATCTTCCATTAAGTTTGGGACTTGTAAGAACCAAAGAAGAAGACGACAGTGTCTGAAGTGGCCTGCCAGCAGAGAGAGTGGAAGCCAGTACTGTAAAGGAATATATATACCCGTGATTGGGGCAGATAGAAAAGGGCAGTGGTAGGAACAAGGTTGACAGGTTGGGTAAAAGACATGGGGGAAGTTGATGTTGGTTTATATATTCATCTTCCCAAAGTGGTAGAGAACCAGAGAGGAAGACAATGGGGCATACTAGCTAGGCTAACTGGTCCAAATTTTCCATTATCTAGTAATGTTACTATGCAAGATGATGAACGTAACTGGTGGGATATTTGAATTGGAGACGACAGTTGTTGAATAGCTTGGAGGGAGCACTGGATGGCCGGTGCCATCTTTAAAAATGGTGCGGGCCATCCAGTGCTCCTACCATGTGACAGGGGCCAGCCAATGGCACGGATACCCTGTCACATGGTAAGGGCAAAGGCCATCGGCGCCATTTTTATTAGTGGCAGCCGATGACCCGAGAGCGGGAGATTGCTCCTGGGACCCACACTGGACCACCAGATACCTGTAAAAAGTTTTTTGGGGGGTCGGGAGGGTGGGGGAAGCTAAGGGATTCGTTTTAAAGGGTCAGGGTGGGTTTTTTGTTTATCGGCTTGGGCGCAACCGATAAAAAAAAAAACCCGATCGGGCCGGACAAAAAAAAAACACGATGTGAATCGGAACCGGAATCAGAACCGATTCAGGTTCTGATTCACATCTCTACTGTGAACCCACTGGAACAGGAAAATACAAAGAGTACCTGAATGTAATATGCTTTGAAGTACCTGAAAAGCAGAATATAAATCAAATAAATAAAACTCCCATGTTGGTACATCATGGTCATGGAAAGTAGGCATAGTAGCAGCATTACCTCTAAGATGGTATATCAAGGGCAAGGCAAATAGGCATTTGGCAGTAAAACCCACCAAGATGGTAAATCTGTGGCATGACAGATAGGCAAGTGGCAGCAAAACCTCCAAGGTGCTTTCTGTCATCTTGCCACTCACATGGAAATTCTGGAAAGCCCAGAAAAGGCAGACTGATTTTTAAAAACAGGTCTTGCACCACCCTGGAACGATGAGTGCTCACAATGTTCCCTGCCATTACGAAGACATATTCACTTAGTATGATGGTTGATGGGTAGGAAAGATAGTGCTGAGCCACTTAGGCTAGGTTTGTATTTATTGATACTATAATCCCATTCACAATACCACTCTTCTGTGTGGAGAACTGTCTGTCATACATACAGACACATATACAGTATATGGGTGCTGTACTGTGTACACTCAGTGCTGACTCCTTTTCAACACAGAAAAAACTGCTAGTTAATAGAACCAGTCTTGTCAATGTGCTACCCTCACTGATGTCCTATCTCAGATACTCAGACAAGACAAAAAATCATTAGCACTGCTGCAATCTCCACATTTCTACCCTGACTCTCCCCCATTGAAGAGAAAAAGTAACAGTGATACTGTCTCTGTCTTTCTGGCACAGTGAGTAAGACCACTGTAACAAAGATTAGAAATGCTCTTTACCAGTGCCAAATCCAACTTTTTTAAAACTTGTTTTGAACTCTCAGGGATCTTCTCAAAAACAGAACCATCTCTACCATCTGCTAGAGAGGAAAAAGAGTTTCTTGCCCATGCTGAGTCCTTTCAGTGGGAGGACGTCAGTGTCATTTGATCTAGGTGGCAGCTATAGGCTAGTTAAAACGATGCACCATGATTTGTCCTCTGTCTGGTCTCATTAACAACTTGATCTGCCTCGGCTCTGACAAGACTGTAATGTCACATAGGCAAAAGCTGATTTATTTAGTTACCAGTTTTTTTTCTTTTTTTGGTCAGCAGTTCACAGCCATAGAGTTGAATATGCCATAGACTTGAATGGGAAACAAACACATAAGACAAACATTTTTGCTTCATTTGAGGGACCCCTCCTTTCATTTCAGGGGTCAATGAATGAAAAAAAAAAATAGACTCATTTGTTGTGTTTTACCAATTTGTTTCAAATAAATTATTACCACTACACAGTACCGATCCCTTGAGTTTTTGCAGCCCAAATGCATAACTCTGAATTTTTTAGCATTAAATCCTAGCTGCCAGACTCTAGACCATGTCTCAAGCTTTGCTAGATCTCTCCTCATGTTTCCACATTTTCCTTGGTGTCTACCCTATTGCATATTTTGGTATCATTCACAAAAAGACAAACTTTTCTCGCTAGGTCTTTTGCAATATCACTTACAAAAATACTGAAAAGAACTGGTTCAAAGACTGAACTCTGCGGCCCTCCACTAATAATAACACCTCTCTCCTCAGAGTTAACATTTGCCACTTCCCTTTGTCACCTTCTACTCAACAAGTTTTTCACCAAGTCTCTCACTTTAGGGCTGATACTGAGGGAGCTCAATTTATTTATAAATTGTATGTGTGGAGCTGTGTCAAAGGCCTTACTGAAATCTAACAGGTCGATACTGTAACGTGCGGTTGAGGATTTCCCGTCTGTAACGAGCTGGGAGCGCACAATTCGGACACGTAAGGCGATCCAGCGATACAGTCTCCAGTTTCATGCGTCCTTAGCGCTTCTTAAAACAGACGCATAACCCTTTCCGCACGCAGCATGTATATGATATGTAATGAACGAATTAGCTGTAAATGAAGGAATTAGCTATTCCCTTCCGATACTGTGAAGCGCGCTCAGATTATCTCCTTTGTAACCGCTTATTTGCCACGTCCTTAACCTGTTAGTTACCGCCACCCTCTACTTGGTGTTAGTGTGGGTGTTAGAAAATTAAAACGGGAATAAAGTGTAAAAAATGGGGGCGATTTCGGCGCTCAAGGCCCCGTCCGGTCTCCGGTGCAGCCCCAGTCCTGTCCCCTCCTCCCGAAGCAAAAAAAAAAAAAAAAAACCCGAAAAAGTAGCAAGGCTCGGGCCTGCTACGGTAGTCCCTTCTCCCTTCTCCCCTCCTCCCGATTTCGGTGCTCAAGGCGGCCGGGTGGGCGTGCATTCATCAGGCAGAGGGAGCCGGCGGCGAAAGCGGCCTCCGGCTCCCTCTGCCTGGATGAATGCACGGCCCCCGCCGGCAGTAAATGAATGCCCGTGCGATTTCGGCGCTCAAGGCGGCCGTGCATTCATGCAGGCAGAGGGAGCCGGCGGCGAAAGCAGCCTCCGGCTCCCTCTGCCTGGATGAATGCACGGCCCCCGCCGGCAGTGAATGAATGCCCGTGCGATTTCGGCGCTCATGCCTTGAGCGCCGAAATCACACGGGCATTGTTTCTGTTTATCCCAGTCTAATCGGTTGCCCATTCAGGAGCCAAGTTATTTTCATTATGACTAGGGTTCAGTGGTCTTTTTCTGATTTAAAAAAAAAAAGGCTGGAGATCAACTTATTTGTTAGAAAGAGGTTTTCCTATAAGGAATTTGATGCATGAATGAATGCCCGTGCGATTTCGGCGCTCAAGGCATGAGCGCCGAAATCGCACCGGCATTCATTCACTGCCGGCGGGGGCTGTGCATTCATCCAGGCAGAGGGAGCCGGAGGCCGCTTTCGCCGCCGGCTCCCTCTGCCTGGATGCCTTGAGCGCCGAAATCGCACGGGCATTCATTCACTGCCGGCGGGTGCCGTGCATTCATCCAGGCAGAGGGAGCCGGAGGCCGCTTTTGCCGCCGGCTCCCTCTGCCTGGATGAATGCACGCCCACCCGGCCGCCTTGAGCACTGAAATCGGGAGGAGAGGAGAAGGGAGAAGGGACTATCGTAGCAGGCCCGAGCCTTGTTACTTTTTCGGTTTTTTTTTGCCTCGGGAGGAGGAGACAGACTGGGGCTGCACCGGAGACCAGACGGGGCCAGGGCAGGTGAGCGGGGGCTGGGGGAAAGTTTGCCGAGCATTGGGGAACATAACTGTCCACTTCCTGGTACCTGTCATTTCAAATGTCATTTGAAATGACATTGAATGACAGATTCAGCGCGGCAGTGAGCGTTAAGGTTAGGCCCGCGAACCCAGGATACTGTATAGGCCGCTCTATACATAAAAATGGGTTGTGCGGGCCTAACGCTTTGCCTAAGGCTTCGCAGCCACGGCATGCATTTGCATGCAATTAGAAGAGAGTATCGAGTGCTAGGTGAAGAGAACTGTGCGTGCGGGGAACAAGGGTGCGCCTGGCAATGCCGCACTCTTTCTACCGCGGCCTTAGAGTATCGACCTGTAAGTAACTACATCTAAATCTCTCCCCTTATCGACTCTCTGGTCACCCAGTCAGATCGATTGCTCAGATTCATCTGACAAAATGTACCTCTAGTACAACCATGCTGCCTAGAATCTTGTAATCCACTGGATGGATTCCAGAAACTTAACCATTTTAGCAGCAATTGTATTCATTTACTCATTACAGAGGTCAGACTAATGGGTTTCTAATTAACTTCCATTTTAGGCAAGGATACTCATTCATTATCCAGAGGGAAGGAAGAGAAAGGAGAAGAAGTGGCACTCACAAAGTGGCTCGTTCACAATAAATACCCATCTAGTACGTACCACAGAGTCAGGAGGCACCTGAATAGTATACTAGAGAAAGAGAAGAATGGAACTGAAGAAAAGGATCCAACTAAAGCTCTAGTATTATTCTGGTACCATTTTGCAAAGAACACTGAACTGGAGGGAGTGTCCATTTTTACAGTCCTGATAGTCCCCTAAATTCTGGTTGGAATAGCTGGGGGAAGCTCCAGATTTCATCAAGGAACAAAGAAGAGCCCCAGCAACAGAAAGGAGGGACCATATATTGCTGAGTCCAAGTATTATTTCTGGATTACGGATTTACCAAAGGAAAAGTGCATTCCGGGCCCGATCCCTTTTATTGCACAGGGGACTGTAAAGATTTTATGTTGGGAACATCAGTCAAGCGTCATCCTGGTTTTTCTAAACTGCCTTGGACCCTGGAGGATAACCTCACCCTGACAAAGAATCGACTCTACAAGGGCTTGAAGGGAATGGGATTGTTGACTGTGTATGTGGACCTAACCCCCAGTATCTTAAAGTATTTCTCTGCGTTCAGGATACAATATATAATATATTGAAGAGTTTTGCCATTCATAAGGAGGGCAAGAATGAAACCCAGTGGGCAGCTATGCTCTTTGTGCCTATGGGCCTGCAAGTGAATTTTTGAATTCGTGTGGTGAAATCGCTATATTATACCTTCCCTCCCGACTTTTTTCTCCATGACAGTACATTTTACCTGTATTAAGGGGATGGGTTAATATTCAAACCATGATTTCACGGGGGTAAAAATGCAAGTACTCATGTAAAAGCTTTTGATTATGTCCCCGTAAAGCACAAGCGAAGAAGGAGATACTGTGGGTAAACTACTGCGGGATTTTTGCCTCTCTTGTGCAGATAATTGCCATCTTTGCTCAGTTTTGTTTATGGCAAACATGGGAGGCAGAAATATACCTCATCGACCTCTCACTGAAGTTGTAAATAGCTGCTGGTGTCGTCCGGATTGTCTTCATCGTTCACTAGATTGGGACCAGCTGCCTGTGGCTTTCCTCCGCTGCTGCTCAGATGATTTGGGAGCTCTTCCATCCTCCTGGCTGCGGCTGCTGTCTCAGTGTCCAGGGTGCTTCTACGTCTGATGGCGGGAAACATGATCAGGGTCACAGGCTCTCAGATTTTAGGAATTTTATAAATAATGAAAATTCAGTTGTCAAGAAAAAACATGCAGCAATTCTTCCTCCGTTACGGTTTTCACTAATAGAAGTTTCTCTGTCCTTCATATTATGTAAAAAAAAAAACCCACACACACACAAACTGAGAATTTAAGAAAAATGCACAGCTGTCTAAAAACAATTTTCCTAGTTACTACCAATTCATAAGCTTTACATTTCTTCTTGATATTAAGTCACTATTACCACATTTTTCTGGTCAAAACAATTGTAAAGAGAGAGAAAAGTTTACATGGCTGTCTGTCACGCTACCATTAGGGATGTGCATTTGCTGGAAACAAAATGAGAATTTTGAACAAAATTTCCAGTTTTGTTTTATTCTGTTTTTGAAATGAAAGAAAAATGAAGATGATTTTGTTGGTTTCATTTTAAGGAAAACCAGGCCAACCCTGCTTCAACCCCTTCTTCCCCCAGCAAATTCCTCCCGGCAATTCCCTTGATCACCTGAGGCCTCTCTGGATCTTCTTACCATGTGGCAAAAGTGATTCCCTATCACGCCTGTCCAACTTGTGTTACAGTTGTAAATGATGCCCGCAGACTAGAGCTGGGGCCATTATCAATTTCTTCCAAATAAGAAAATGGTGCCAGCCTGAGCCAGAATGTTGTCTGGAGCGTGTAAGTGGGGGGGGAATTTTAGTAGTTATGCGCGGCGATGCAGTAGGCCTTTTTCCCAGTTCACTTCCAGTTTGCCCCAGTACAGGAAGAGGGACTTCCTAAACCCCCTAGCTAACTTGCTTCCCTTTTACCCTATTAGCCTGAGCCTTAAACCCCGCTGACTAGCCTTGTTTTTTTTTTTTGTTAAACGACTTACATGCCGTCCATAGCAGAAGTAAAGTTACACAGTAGGGACCAAGCGAGTGTTTGTGCGCGTACTTCATGATGCAGTCCCAGCCCGCCCATGTCCTGCCCAGACCATGCCCACACCCCACCCCTTTTTCATAGAAATGACGGCAGAAGAAAAGACCAAATGCTCCATCCAGTCTGCCCAATAAGCTTATGGTAGTATCTGCTGGGCCATGCAGTTTACACCCATGCTTATTTGTTTCTCAGACCGTAAAAGTCAGGACTCTCATTAGTTGCTGTTTGAAATCCAATTCCACGGTATCTCCATTGCTTATCACTTTCCCATACCGTAAAAGACAGGGCCTTTGTTGGTTGCTGTTGAATCCCTGTTTTCCCTTGCCGTTTCTTGTGGTTACTTTGCCTCTCACTTCATGCTTAACGAAGGCGTTACCCGTGTAAGTCCCTGCAGGTAAAAGCTGCCCTCTCTTCACAGCTCATGCACTTTTAGCCATGGATTAAAGGGTTGGATCCCAGAGTCAGGGTCAGGGTGGACAGGGAAAAGTCCACTTGGAGATTTCATTTTGAAATCCCTGCATGTATTTTCCTGGGTGTACGTTACACCTGTGGAGTGCTTCCCTTTTGAAAATTTGCTAGCAGGTCTGCCGTGCAAAGTAGCTGCATACCTGAAAGCTACTGGGGCAGTTCAAAAATTACTCTCTAACAGGTAAATTTTGAAAGGAATACGTGTGTGTCCATAAACACGATTATTGCAGCGTACGCAAAAATACGCCTAATTTTATAAAGTATGTGCTGTGTGCACCTCTACAGTCTTTATGTGCGCATCTGTGTGAGAGAGAAAGAGACTCTGTAGAGAGTCAGTCTGGCACTATATATATGTTTCACTCTCGGGGGATACTTTGAATTGGGGTGGGCTTTCGGGAGGCGGGTTGGGGTTAGGGGAGGGTGTTGTTTCAGACACATTCAGAGATATTCATTGCAAAATTGACATCAGCAAGGAATTTATAGTCCTTATAAGTGATGAAAAGTCTAACAAGAGGAGCTGATTTGTACACTGCAGTGCTAGCTGCATTGTACAAATCTACTCCTTTTCATCATTTATAAGGAATGTGTCTGTAACAACCCCCCCTAACCCCAACCCATCTCTCGAAAACCCAACCCGATTAAAAAATTTCCCATACATATATAGAGAGTGTCAGACTGACGCTATACAGAGGTGCGTGCTCTCTCTCTCGCTCTCCTGCGCAGTAGTACATTTTTTGCATGAGCAACACTTAAAATCTACCTCTTAATGAATAAAATATGCAATGTAAGACAATGGCAAAGGTATATGGGAAACTCAAGATGCATATTTTTTTTAAAGGCCAACAATGGTATTAATGTTTGTATAAATTTACAGGGATCCTACAAACCCCTCTTCCCTGAGAAATCTATGCAAAAGAGAAAAAGATTTTCATAATCCATCTAAATTAAAACCAAACTACTTTAATTCCATGGAATTGCAAAAGGGCTCGTGCTTATCATGTGTAACATGCGGATGTCAGAAGCACTTGGGATTGAAATGTTCATAGTTCTGATTATCATGGATCAACAGATACGTTTTTATTTCTCTCTTCAGAGCCTACTTTGTTTTTCGGTTTTAATTTAGAGCTCTGGAAAAGAGTTTTAGTAGTCCTGAAGAAAACTTCAATCTTTGTTAGTTGTGGCACCTTTTAAAGGTCAAGAGAAAAGATATTGACTGTATGACCTCTTGAGACTGTACAGCTTTCTTCTTCAGATGCAAATAAAGCATAGAATATGATGACATCCAGTCTTCTCAAACTATTTCCTATTGCACGCCGCAGACCCCTGTTGATCTCAGGCTTCCCTTCACTTCTTTGGAAAGGAGGTTCTAGAACAAGGGGGTCAAGGCATGAAGGTGAAAGGGGGTAGATTCAGGAGTAATCCTAGGAAATATTTCTTTACATAGAGGGTAGTAGATGCATGGAGACAAAAATGGTATCTGAATTAAGAAAGCGTGGGATAAATGCAATTGATCTCTGAGGGAGTGATGGGAATTATAAGGGCTAGATTAATTAGACAGATGGGCAGACTAGTCTTTTTCTGCTGTCATGTTTCTATGCTTCTTTTATGTTTCTATGTTTATTTTATGTTTCTATGTTTGTTGATCTTCTATGTTTACCCTTTATGTTTTATTCTTTTTTAAACTTTGCTCCTCTACATGAAGTAATATTTTCTGATGCTTAGCTTAGCGGAGCTTAATATCATGACCTCTTGTTCTGTAACATCTTATCTGCTGGAAAAGATTTGCTTTTTGTATGTTTATACTTCTAAGGTACTGAATATTTCTATCATATGCTCCCTTTCTCTTGCCTCTTGTGTAGGATATACATACCACGTTCTTTCAATCAAAACTCATAGGGCTAGATTTTTTTTTTAAATATGCATGCGCGTCCATATGCACGCGTTACCCGGTGCACACACATGGATGCGTAATTTTATAATATGCAGTGAGTCAGCCAGAGTGACTCACTGCACTCTTGATTAACAAATGTTGATACCTAATCAAACCAAATCACACCACCTCAACACCTCTCCAACTTTTCAACCTTTTTACTTAGGTATACACTGCTCCTAGCTTATTTCTAGCTTCTGGCTACTTTTATTTTTTTTTAATATACAAACACTCTAACTTCTGCTTTCTAACTGCCTTACAGACTATTAAAAATAAACACACTAACTACTGCTTACTAGCTGCCTTATTGACTGACTATTTAAAAATACAGTCTAACTTGTTTATTCGCTGCCTTACTGACTGTTAAAAGCACAAACATACTAAATAATATTCCCAAATAGTTAACTTTGCCCCAATACTTTTAAAAAAGACAATGTCCCAAGCAAAAACTTACTGATTCCTTTCAGCCACCAGCAAGGTGATCCTCTCCTCTCAGTGCTCCCACTGGATAAAATCGGGTGGCTGCGCACCTATAATCCACGCGCGCATGTGCGGACGGTGCGCACAAGGGAGGGTGAATGTATGCAAAGCCCATGCGGCGATGCAATCGGACCTTCCCCAGTTCGGTCCGAATCCGCTCCAGTTAAGCTGCGAGGGAACTTTCCTAACCCCCTGCCTAACCTTCCTTCCCCTCTCTTCCCCACCCCCTAAAGCTAACCTACCTTGACTCGATTTTTTTTAATTTTAGTACTTGCTGCTCCTCGGGAGCAGAAATAATTTAGGCGCTCCGGCAGATGGCTGGCGCCCGCTTCCCCGGGTCAGTGGCTAATGGCTGCTGTCACGGCCAGCCCCAGCCCAATCCTTCGAAGAGGCCCGGCACATGTGCGCGTACCCGGGTTTATGCATGCGGCCGGGCCCCCTTCAAAAATTCGCATGGCGGGCGCAAGGCCCGGCCACACGCGCGTAAGCCCTGAGATTTACGCTCGTAGGCCTTTTAGAATCCGGCCTTTTATGCCTTTTTAGTTCTCAGTATTAAAAATCCCAATGCCTGCAACCCTCTTCTGTGAAGTAATATTATATATTATTGTTCACTGTTTAACGGACTAATTGAAGGATGTTTTACAGGAGCATTCTAGTTTCTCTGGGTTAAAATGCTATAGTTTGAATATATATGGCGCCATCTATTTTATTACTGCGATCCTAGCAAGGCTGTTGGTATCTGCATCCCAATATTTTAAACTTATGTTGAAACTTCCAAGAGCCATTCAGAAAGACATAGATAAGGCTGCCATATGATGTCAGAGGTTTACCTGAAACTATCACTGACTTCCATGGAGACTGATACAGCCTGCAAATCTTGTTGCTTAAAATCTAGTAGGACCTTGGTAGAGAAATCTGAGGAGGGGAAGCAACAGAAACTTTGATTCATCAGATTATGGTTTTGAGCCAGTCAGGGAGGGGCCAGCCATTGCACTCGCTGAGGTACTAGCTTTGCACATACAAGAAAAAGCTGGCACCACACACCACATCATGCCTATCTGTGTTTGAACAGTGGCAGAGTAAACAGAAAACCACTCACTTTATTCTGCATTTCTAAAATGGACATGTGTTTGCTTTTATTCTCTTTGGGTATACCGTATAAGCTTTTTAGAGAGAGACTGCCCAGAATATTTAACCTATTAAGGGTTACGCTGAATGGAAGTTTGCTTTAGAAACATTTTCTTAATGATCAATATTTACATGACTTCTTAAATGCTATAGGATAGGTATCTTATAAAGTAATTATCAATATTATCTACAAATGTGCAAGGGAGCAAATGCTCCAGTGACCGTTTATGTCGTCCCATCACATATCATGCATGGATACCTTGCTTTTGCAACACTTTAGGCTCATTTGGAAGCAGGGCCGGGATCTGGCACCGTCAGCCTTCATTCATAACTACCCAGGGATTATTTACACTATTAATATTCCCTCCTAACATACTTTAGTTACTGTAGCGCTAGCCCTCGGTCCGGAGCCAGGCATCGGATTTCCTTCAGAAGCGTGTAATCACAAGCATGGGCCCAAACGGGTCGATTTTAAAAGGCGAGTGTGCGCGTCCATGTGCGCGCGGTTTACGGCGCATGCGCATGGATGCACCAATTTTATAACATGCGCACGTCGGCGCACGCATGTTGTAAAATGTTTCCTGCACACGCATGCCAGCCGGATTTTCATGTCCACGTGCACATGTGCGGGCGGGTGGTCTATTCCATGTGTGGGGGTGGGGGGTTTAGAATAATTCGCTCAAGTAGGGCTTTGCCAGTTCCCTAACCCTAACCCTATCCTTCCTCCCTCTTTCCCCGACCCTAAACTAACCCTAGCTATCCACAATTTTTATGTTTTGATACTTACTGCTCCTCCAGAGCGTGCGCTGTCCCCGGGACAGCATCTAATGGCGCTGTCCCGGCCCGCTTCCAGTCCCGCCCCCCCCCCGACCCACCCCTTTCAGCAGGCCCGGCACTTGTGCGTGTTATCGGAGGCTACATGCGTGGCTGGGCCCGTTCTAAAATACGCGCAGCGCGCACAAGGCCCAGCCACACGCGTAACCCCTGATTTTTACGCGTGTGGGCCTTTTAAAATTTGGCCTTAAATCGGGCCACTACTGAACATCGACTGACTTCCTGCCCACCCCCACACCCACCAGGGGTTGCGAATGCTGCCTCTGCAGCATCACTATGCCTTGCTGACCCATGGAACAGCAGATCTGAACTGGGAATCAACTCCAGGTCCCTCTGCAAAGCAGTGCTCTGCGCCACCGGGCTAACCCAGATGCAAGCATTTTAATATCTGTCGTAGTAGACATGTATCGTAGTATCACATTTATTATAATACTTCTTCATCCTGTTTCTGAACACATCAATCAAAATCAGACCTTTTAAATCTCAGTCACAAATTAGATTGATTCTGCAAGGTTAAAAATCTTTTTCCTCTTTTCTTTGTCTTTAACCCTCTTAGTCATCATTGATTAGCTGCATCTTATTTTTTTTTTTCCCCAGTTACAATATAGCTAAGTCATTGAAATATAAATGCAGTCTTATCTCTCCTTTCTGCCACTTACCTGATAGTCATACTGGTGCTTCGCTCATTGCTTTCTTCAGAGTCTATTTCTGAAGGTTTTTCTTTGACTCGACATCCTATTGTTCTCCCGGAGGAGCTGGTATGAGAAATGAAGTCATCTGTGATTCCATTACATTCTTCTCTTTGATCGGTTTCGATCTGAATCAAAGGCACTTCCCTTGGGCTAGAAGCCAAACTTGCATGGCACACAGACAAAGATACATTGGCTGCAAAATGCTCTCTCTTCTTTTCTAAATCTGTTTTGTTGCACGTAGGCTTAGACTGAGGTGGTGCGGGAGAACATCTGTTTGCAGACGAGGAGTCTTTATTTGTATAATCAAAGGAATCTTGATGGACAACCAGTAAAGACTTTCCACTTTGAACAATATCTGCAGCTAGTCTATTGGCATATTGTTCCACGTGCAGAGGGGAGCCGTTAAGACTGTGATCCTGGCCAGAAACGTCTGTATTATCCGCTATGATTTTGTTCTTGCGCATTAAAGCCTCAATAGAATTTGCCCATGTCTCATGAATTAACATGTCTGTGATCTGGTCTGTTTTGCATCTTTGGTATAAGCAAGAATCCGACTTGCAAAGTCCAGAAGAAGACAAACTATTAACTGGCTGCACACTTAAGAAATCAAGATGACTGTCCCGAGCAAATCCATCCAGAGAGTTTGCTTTCACAGGCGCATTTACTGTCAGGCGTGTGCTTGGTGATCTGTCAGGCATAGAAGACTGTCGAAAACAGAAAGGCGTTCGTGGAGAAGGAGGCAATAAATTACTGCTCCATTCTCTTCCATTCTTACTGGATATATTTTCTTTATCAATTTCCCTAAGCATATACCTATAAAACTCCTCGGTAATGCTTTCTGTACTGGACTGTTTGGAGGGGCAATTTGGCTTCACGTTGAGGGTGACCATTTTTTTCTAGTTACTTGCTGCATTGCCGAATTTAATATGTTATTTGCATTCTTTCCAGCATAGTAGTCTAGCAGCAAATCAAATTCTCTCCCTTCATTTTCCATCTGGTTTACCATGAATCTGGAAAATTCATCTGTAATGCTTTCACAGCTGGATTGCTTAGAGATAGAACTAGCCCTGCTGATTGATTGTCCAAAAATGCTTAGAGGACCAAGAGTGTTGGCTAAATTTTTAGAATCTAAATCCTCTTCTGGGATGCTTTCATAACTGGCTGCCTTACCTCTGCTCCATCGTTCACAGTGTAATCTGTTTCTAGAATGGTTTGCACCCTGCCAAGCATTATCAGCTACAGACAATTCGGTTTAAACTTAATATTTAGAGGCCACTTCATTTGCAAACACATTTACTGAATCTGGGGCATCGTCAAGATTTATCGATTCATCCACTACCCTATTCATCAGTCGTTCTTTTAGTTCTGGATGCTCATCTGTTTTTTTCTTAATCTCACTAAGCCTTGGTGGTCTGTGCTTTCTAATGACTGAGCCATTGGGAGGCGCTTCTTTTTTCCTTTTCATGGTCCTGCATGATAAACTCTGTGCCACCAAGTATTCACTTCCTCGTTTCCATGCACAGAACCAAGGCTGCTTGCCATTTGAGTTTTCGAGGCAGATGGCAGCTATTTCGGTGGCCATAGACACCACAGTCTCTGCTAATTCATCTGCAAAGTCAGAAACACAATATATCTCTGAGTGTTTTACCTGTAGTGCAGGCTGGGATGGATACACATGACTACTTACAGACACACTGACTGGGAACTCATTGTTTAATAAAGCATCCCACGTCTGGTTTTCCTGGGGTTCTGTGTTCAGAATGGATTCAAAGATACCTGCTCCTGGACACTGGGTCTGCTCTCATCTGTAAAAGAATTTGCTCTGATTAAAAAAGGCCTCTGCTCTTTGTTCTGACTTTGAGATTTACAATAATCACCTTTCATATGCCACTTGTTGGTCGAAGTTTTTATGACCAATGACGAGTTATGTCCGCTATTACAATTACCGTATGCTGGTTCTGCGCCAAATGAAATACTTTCCATGTTATCTGACATGACGTCTGCTTGAATAACTTTCTTTGCAATGGGCTCTTGTACAAATTCCTCTTTCACAGTGCTATTATTGTAAAATTATTGATCTGATCGCTAGTAGAGCGATATGGTTGCTGTTGTGATATTTCACACTCTTCCCCCTCAGTTTGTCGGTTGAATGTTGTCTCCGTTATGCTCCATTTATTCCTGTCTTCTGAGAAGCCAGATGGCAGGTCACCGGATTGTACAATGTCACTCATCTTCTTGCAAGTGGAATATATCACATTAGAAAGCAGTTCACTTGCAGTTTCCATAAACATGCTTTGCACATTCGCATTTGATTTACCGCCTACACAGGGAGTTAACAATCTCTTTCTTCGGTCAGCTTCATCGACAGAATGCTTCAGTATGACACTGGATAAGTTTTGTGCCAGTTCATCTTTGTTTACTTTATCTAGGTGTGAAGATTTTGGACTTGTCACGCTTTCAATAATTCTTCCATTCATTGATTCTATAAAATCTCCTACATTTCGGTATGTGCTTGGCTTGGCGAGAATGACGGATGCCTCTTGGAGGAGTACTTCTGCAATACTATCATTGCATTTTTCTATATTGCTGCCTACGGCTATACCGCAGTGAAGGGTGATGCCAGAAGAGGCATCAGCAGCAGATAGACCTCTTGAAGCTGTAGGACATCGTTCCTCTCTTGTTTCACCAAACCCACGAACTGCAACAGCACTTGCAACCCGAGTCATCTCACAAACAGCGGAGGGGAATGAATAATTGTCTGCATCACTTTGGGGTATTTGGGGATTTTCTGATTGCACTTCTCCCTCATCTGTTACTTTATTGTCAACATCTGCATTTTCCTGGGCTAATCTGACCCTTTCTGCCGCATGGGGGCTTGTAATAGTTCCAATAACAGTGGCAGCACAAGCTAAAGCTACTCCTAGCATACTATGGGGGTCCGTCATTGAGCTGACATCTTTTTGTGCAGATTCTACAACTTCTGCAGAGCTCTCCGATTCAGGACCCTGAGAGGCATTTGGAAAACTGGGCCCGGGCCATTCTGACGTATTTTCGTAGCTGTCTGGGCTTTGCACGATGACAATTTTGGGAAGCTCATTCCATGACCGAGAAGCTGTGGTGGCCTCCTCTTTCAGTTTGGTGGCCGAGAGTAAAGTATCCCCAGCAGAAATGCAGATCGCAGCCTCCTTGGTGAAAGTGGGCTCAGACTGGGAGAGTCTGATAAATGCATCCTGTAGAACAGATTCAGCTAAATTTGTTGCAAATTGGCCTGTAGTAGCTTGTTCTTTTGCATAGCGTCGGGAACATTTCTTTCCTCTTTGCAAGACTTGGCATCTGATGAATTACTGTTTCTTTCTGCATTTGCACTGCAAGATGAAGCCAGCTGCTCTTCAATCATTTCTGGCAAATGAAAATCACCTGATGTGTTAGAATTTTCAATATTACTTTCCCAGTTTTCCTTAGTGGATGGAGTTTTTTCTGCTAGATCTCTCTCCCAGTTTGGGTGCTGCACAGCCTTGGGTACATTTTCTATGGCCAGGTCTTCGGCCATGTCGTCCGGTGCTCCTTCCGAGGCGGCATTGTCTTTGTTTGATTTGCTTCCTTCGGAGACAAAAGGCAGTCGGCCCCTTTTCCGCGGTGAATTGTCCAGCCCCTTTGCTTTTGCTTTCTTGACGTCCGAAGTAGTTTCCACAGTTTTTAACTTTTCATGACCTGTGAAAAAGAGAAGGAGGCATGATTTTTTTTCCCCGAAGTGGGATTACAAAAGTGCTCTGGTTTGGCGATGGGAGGGCAGATTTCAGGTTTCCATTTACCCGGGTAAATTGGCTGCCTGAAGATTGCCAAGCCCTTATCTAACCATTGGTTCTCGCAGGGGATCAACCCTGTGTGTGCTTTCAGATTGGTAAAAGAACAGACGATCCCAGGGGTACATAAGCTTCTATTTTCAAATCTAGAAATTTTTTTCAAGGGAAACGGCATTCGTAGGAAAAGCAGGTGAGAACCTCTGCTGGTACTTTTTCCTTGGTTTGTTTGCTTTTTTTTTCCCAAAGGGACTGTATGCTTGTGCTTTTCCCTTTGAGAATCGGTACAAAGTACCTGGGTAAAAGTATCAGCAGACGCTGCCGCTTTGTGGATATTTTTGAAAAGTTACCCCATAGTGTAGAGACGGGAAGAAGAAAAGGATAGCCATGCAGTTTAACCTTTTTCAGAACCTGCAGAGCTACTTTGAGGATATTTATGTACTTGCACTCCTAGGCAGGGGTTCACATGCATCAATATTTATAGCTGGTTAGACTGAAAGGCCACAAGCTCCTCGTCTAATTGCCCACCAGCATTTAGAGCCAATCCTCCAGCAGAAGAATTCCTTCACTTTCTCAAATATAGCAATCAAGTTAAGTCACCGAATCAACATTTTGACCTGGATCCACATTTTCCCATCATGTATACCACTTTCCTTTTCATCTAGAAAGGTCTAATTTCCTTTTGGAAGTAAACAATGAATATAGCTTGGCTGCCCCCACTGGGAAAATGTACCACAATTTCACATTATACATAACTAAGACCATTCATCATGGTTGTAAAGGTAGATCTGCATTACTCTAGCAACCTTTCCTCGAGGCTCTATTTAATTGCACAAATAGTCAAATACACACACACACACATATATATACATATCTGCAATTTAGGTTCAGTTTTAGAAGGATATGCTGGCATGAACAACAGAAGTGATGGAAAGCAATAAGATTACCATATTTAATTTCTTCGGCCTCGTTTTCATCCTCCAAGTGCTCTGAGGCTGTCAGAAAGTCCTCTTCAATTGAGGACACGGAGCAGTTTGTATCGTCCTCGGGCTTCAAGGCTTTCACCTCCAGCTGCAGCTGCCTCTCTTGCACAAGTTCCAGTCCAATCAGAAACTTGTTCATTTCAAAGATGATGCAGCCTGCATGGTGCTCTCTCTTCCTCCTTGCACACTGCACCAAGCACACATCTGCCAGCCAAGAGCACTGCGGGGAAGACAAGTTAATTCACATAGGATCTACCCTTCCAAAAAAAGCAAAACAAGTTATCACATTGTGAAGTTAAGTTTAAAGCAAGTTTGAGCAATATTAGAAAATATTTTCTTCAATATAGAGTATGTTCTGAAAAAGTAACTTTTTCTGGGAAACACGTTTTGCAGTGTCATCTGGGTACATTTACAAAAGTGGTACCTATGTTGTTGGGTTTTTTTGGGGTTTTTTTAATCTCCATCTACTGCAACTCTTTCTCCTTTGAATCTGATTAGATATTGCATGCTTCTCTTCTTGTCTCTCTGCTCCCTATGCAGTTTGATCCCCAATTCAAACTCCATTTGCTGTCAAATATCTTCAAGCGCTGCTCCCATGCACCTCTCCTACTCTTATTTCGTGCCACTCACCCACCTGCTGTCAACTCCCCACGCTCCTCAGTGTGCCCTGCACAAAACAAACAGTGATTGGCTTTCCCTCCCTGTGAAATAACCTTCCCCTGATATTCCCCTGATATTCAGTATTCATCATCTATTCTGACCAGTGACGGATTTAGCATTTTACACGAAGGTAGGCGATCTAAAAAAGCCGTCAGGAATACAATAAGGAAAAAAAATGTTTTTCTTAATGTCACCATTGTAATATGAATTCTTAAACATGATTCAAGATTACCGATCATTATTTTAATGAGAAATGTTTTTAATTGTTTTTTAATTGTTTTGTAATTTAATATTTATGAGTTTTACATTTTCTTATTTATTGGTTATTTATTGATTTGTACGATTCACTTGTAGCCCCTGAGGCAGCCGTTCCGATAACGGTGAAACTCGGCCAGAGTCGGGCTGTAATATTTTAGAGACGTCTCCACTTCAATAAAGTTTTGAAAAAGACCGTGGCATCTATTCCTTATTGTATTCCTGACTGATTTAGCATTTTGCCACCCCTAGGCACTAGTGATGCTTTCCCCCCTCCCTTCCCTGGATAAGGAACAACAGTGCGGAAATTCTAAGCACAGCCTTCTTTGTTCCATCTGCTCCATGCTCTCCTCCTCCTCACCTCATTTCTCTGAATGACAGGGCAGAGGGATTAGGGAGCAGTGTCAGGGTGGCGGGATTCTGAAGGCTAGATTTGCAAGTAGAGCAGTTTTTCTTTGCTCTTTCAACATCAACCTTCCACTCCTGTTCTCTGCTGAGTGAGATTCAGCATAGCTGGGAGTCGGCACATCTTCAGCTGCCTGGCTGCCCTCCCAGATGTTTGCCGCCCTAGGCACAGGCCTAGTGTGCCTAGTGACAAATCCAGATCTGATCCTGACTTGTTGATCTCAGTTAAAGAACTACTTTGTCTTAATTTATCTGAGTCCTTGACTGCTTCTATGGTTCACTGTAATATTCCTCTGTAGCCACCTGCTTTATTTCACGTACGTGATATTCTTTGCTTTTCTTGTAGGGAGCCCAATAAGTACATAAATAAAATAGAAATTTTGATTTGATTGAAATATGTTTGCCTGAATATATTCTGGACTGCCATTGGTCAAATAGAAGCCAATGTAGTAAAGTGCACAGAAGAGCATACACTATTTGGTTTTAGCATGCTCTATGTTGTTATCAGGAATTATATGCTAATAAGCTCAACAATAAAATATTGTGTGTGGCTTTTCTTCTGATTTTTTAGCAAAATTGCATTTGCAAAGCATAAGTGTGCATAATTTAACTCTGCATTCATAGCTACTAAGCTACTTTGCATAATTTTTTATCGCATATCACTCATTAGCATTGAATTTGCGATAATGAAGAGAACATATGCTAAAGTAGCTATTGCAGAAAAAGAATCCATTTTGTCTGCTGAATGGTCCATTAGAATCAAGTAATATCCCATAAATCAAATGTTGTTAGAGATTGTAATGCACAAAGTAGTCTTTGCCAAATTTTCCACAATTTAGAATATTGAACTAAAAAATAATAGAAAGATGAACCAACTTCTATCTATGTATCTATCTATCTATGTGCATAGATTTGCATGCACTGCCTCCATTGTATGCAAATCTATCTCATGTATATTCATTGTGGTTATCCTGAAAACCTGACCTTTTTGTGGCTCTCGAGGACTGGAGTTGGTCACCCCTGCACTGAGGTTTTTTTGCAAAAGGGGCCAACCTATGAAAAAACCTATAAAATAGGCTGAAATAAGGAAAAATGCCAATATTTCAGCATGGTGCATGTTTTTTTTTAGTGCATTGGTCCCTTCTGTGACTAAACTTTGCAAATTTGCCCTTCGCAAATAGTAAACTTTCATTTGTAGTCCACTATGTGCTGGTGTTTATTCAAATTTTGTGCTACTGAGCTGGCCAATGCATTGTAGCTCATGCTATCGTAACTAGCAGAAGCTGGCACAAGTGGCAAGGTCCTGACCTTTCTGTCTGAGAGGCAGCAATATCTTATCGGCATCCTGGACATTGTCCAGTGGAGCCCTCCAGGGCTCCGTACTATCACCAGTACTTTTTCAACATTTAACTCAGACCACTAGAACGTTTGATATGCGGATGACATCCAGCTCGTACTACCCAAGGACCTGGACCCATCAACGGCTATGAAAAAGCTAAGGACCTGATTTTAAAAAGCATTTATATGCTTAAAATAGGGTTTTACACATGTAAAGGCACTTTACCTGTGTAAGTGGGCTTTTGAAAATTGCTACAGTATGTGTCATTGAATTGTCCATAGGATTTACCCGTGTAAGTGCACTTTATGTGGCTAAATGTCTTTTGCAAATTATTACAATAGTAGTTACATTTCCACGTGTAAGTCCTTTTGAAAATTACCTCTGAAAAGGTGAATTTTAAAAGCCCTGTGCACACCAAACTCAGGAGATATGCACACTTGTAGGGCTGCCTACATTTGGTATATCTCCCATTGTGCGCTCATCTCACTCAGAATCAAAAAGGGGCGGGGCCAAGTGATGAAGGTACAAATACTCATGCGCCCAGATCTTGTGCCACATAACTTTACTTCTGCTATGGAGGAGGTGTATGTTTAAAAAATGTTAAAAAGCCATTCCTGAGGGGTTTAAAGGGCCTGGGGTACATAAGAATCTAAGATATTTCATATTGGGTCACACTATGGCCAGCATCCTGTCTCCAGTAGTGGCCAATCCAAGTCAAAAGTACCTGGCAAGTACCCAAGCATTAAATAGATCTCATGCTACGAATGCCGGCAACAAGCAGCGGCTATTCCCTATTGATTAATAATGGTTTATGGACTTCTCCTCCAGAAACTTATCCAAATCTTTTTTAAACTCAGCTATACTGACTGTCTTAACCACATCCTCTGGCAACAAATTCCAGAGCTTAACTGTGCATTGAGTGAAAAAAAAGCAAGTTTTCTTACCATAAACGGTGTTTTCCATTGATAGCAGGATGAATTAGCCATGCTGTCTGGGGATGTCCTCCGCCTGCCCTTGAGGCAGAGCTTCTCCTAGAGATCACAGAGCTTTGCACTGTGTGGCTGTGCACACCTTCTCGCCAGAATTTAACATAGCAAACCCATCCGGAATGGATGCTCCGGAGGCTGTCCAGGGAGGCAGGTGGGTCAACATGGCTGATTCATCCTGCTATCTATGGAAAACACCATTTACGGTAAACAAACTTGCTTTTTTCCCATCGATAGCAGGGCTGAATTAGCCATGCTGTCTGGGAGTCCCCGACAAAGGGTCGAGTCTTGCACGCTAATGGACTTACAGTGTCCTTTGCAATTCTGTTATCATGTAGAATGGTCCAGAACTGCCAAACTCAGTGTTGCACATGAGGATGCTTGCTGGTCTAGACAGTAATGAGACATGAAGGTATGCAGTGAAGACTAAGTGGCTGCTTAGCAAATGTCCAACAAGGATATCATGCGAAGGTGCACTATTGAAGCAGACACGACCCGATGTGCCTTGACATTGCTAGCAAGTTGTGCTGAACGCCTGGAATAGCAGAATTGAATACATTGTATTATCCAGTTTGAAATGGATCTCTTCGCCACTGGAAGACCAGATGCATTAGGACTGAAATAAACAGAGTTGCAAAGTTCTGTTTTTAGCACTTATCTTATGTCTGTAGTAAGCCAGAGCTCTTTTGCAGTTCAGAGTATGCAGAAGACGTTCTGTATCATTGCTATGAGGCTTTTGGAAAAGCGTTGGTAATGTTATAGTTTGGTAAAAATGGAAAGCTGAAACTACCTTGGGAAGAATGGCGGGCTGAGTCTGTAGGGTCACCTTGTCGTGGTAGAACTGCAGATATGGAGCATAATGAACCATGGCTTTCAATTCACTGACCTGCCTTACGGAAGTTAGAGCAATCATGAATATCACCTTCCAGGTCAAATACTTCATATGGCAACTGTCCATTGGTTGAAACGGTGGAAGCATCAGCTGCTCCAGAACCAGATTAAGATCCCAGGACACCAGCAGTTTTGTTACTGGAGGCCTGAGACACAAGAGTCCTTTCATGAAGTGAGAGACCAATGGGTGGTTCAAAACTGGAAGGCTGGTGTGAGGGTGATGATAGGCTGCTATCGGCACTGATGTGAACCCTGACTGAGGCTGTCACTAACCCTGACTGGTAAAGTGTGTGCAGGTAATCTAGGAGAGTTTCTGGTGAACAGGAAAATGGGTCTGTTTGACACAGCACCAGGTTGTATAATGGTGCCACTTGAGTTGATAGTTCTTTCGAGTGGAAAACTTGCATGACGATATCAGGACATTTTGGATGTCTGATGAGACGCCGAGATGGTTTAGTACAGCCCTTTCAAACTCCAAGCTGTGAGATGAAGTGAGGAGTGATATTCCCCTGTCTTGAGTCAGCAGATCTGCTTCCTCTGCCAATGGTATAGGGGGAGCAATGGAAAATCGAACCAGATAAGCATACCAGGGTTGTCTCAGCCACACTAGGCTATGAGGATTAGATTGGTGATATCCGCAATGCATTTTTGTATGGTACGAGAAAAGAGCAGAATTGGAGGGTAAGCATAGAGGAGCCCCTCCGTCCACGGGACTAGAAAAGCATCCTGTGCGAATCTCTCTGGACTTCGAGATACTGAGCAGAATCTGTGAATCTTTCTGTTGAGCACTGTTGCACAAAGGTCCATGCTAGGGGTATCCCACTGGCCGAAGAGTTTGTTCACCATTCTCTGGTTTAGTGACCATTCGTGTGGATGAAATATCCTGCTGAAATAGTCTGCGTTTGAGTTCGCAATTCCTGGAAGGTAGGTGGCCTGTAGTGAGACAGCATGTTTCTCCGTCCATTCCAAAGTTTGAATTACCTCCTTGCACAGTGTCCAGGAACCTAACCCTCCTTTTTTGTTTATGTAGAACATAGCCACCTGGTTGTCCATGTGAAGCATGACACTTCATCCCCAAACTTGATTGACAAAGGTAAGAAGGGCATTCTGAACCGCCCGTAGCTCCAGCAGACTTATGTGCGGGGCACACTCTGAAACTGACCACAAGCCCTGCACTTGTAGGTGGTTGAGATGGGCTCCCCAACCTCTTTTGGAAGCATCTGTGGTGAGAATTAATTTGTATCCCGGGCTTAAGAACAGGGCTCCTTCTGTGAGTGCTGGTGGAAACAGCCACCAGGCTATGTCTTTCCTCATGGCCCTGGTGAGGAGTACTGTGTCCAACAACGGCTGAAAGAACTGCGTCCACTGAGACTTCAGGTCCCATTGAAGGTGAAGCATGTGTAGTCGTATGTGACACACCACGTATATTGCCACTGCCATGTGGCCCAGGAGGGTTAAGACCTGGTGTACCGAGGGTCATACACAGGCCCGTAGTCGTTCTGCCAGGGCGCTCAGGGTCGAAGCCCTGTCTTCGGGCAAGAAAGCTTTCCCTTGGTTCATGTCTAACTTTGCTCCGATGAACTGCAGGATTTGAGTCGGCTGGAGGTTGGACTTCTCGTAGTTGATTATGAATCCCAGTGCCTGTAAGCAGTCAATCGTGTCCGTCAAGTGCAGCTTGAGGGTCGTTTTGTCTGAAGCTACCAGGAGCCAATCGTCCAGGTAGGGGAATAGTTGACTGTCCTTTCGTCGAAGGTGGGCCTCCGCTACCGCTAGGCATTTGGTAAAGACTCTCAGGGCAGAGGATAGACCAAAGGGTAGCACCTTGTACTGGTAGTGTTGCCCATTGGACTGGAAGCACAGATACTGCCAGGAGGAGAGCAGTGCATCGGAA
The DNA here is from genome assembly GCF_901001135.1 of Rhinatrema bivittatum. NCBI lineage: Eukaryota > Metazoa > Chordata > Amphibia > Gymnophiona > Rhinatrematidae > Rhinatrema > Rhinatrema bivittatum. Next base: position 195,056,079 of record NC_042623.1, read on the forward strand.
TGTGGGAGCAGGCATCCTTGAGGTACAACGAGCACAACCAATGATTGGGCTGTAGAAAAGGAAGAATAGACTTTAGGGACGTCATCTTGAATTTCTTCCTGTGAAGAATTTGTTGAGAGCCTGTAAGTCTAAGATTGGGCGGAGGCCACCCAATTTCTTGGGAATGAGGAATAGAATACCCTGTTTTGTTTGTGTTACGGTATTACTTGTATGGCCTGCTGGGCAAGCAGTGAGGTAAATTCTGTTCGCAGGAGTTGGATCTGCTTCTGGTCCCACTGAAAGGTGGCAAGGTGAGGCACAGATGGAATCCTTTTGAAATTGAGCTGATAGCCTCTGCGAACAATGTCTAGTACCCAGCGGTCAGATGGTATTGCTGCCCAAGAGTTGTAGAAATGCGCTATTCTGGCCTCCACCAGAAGTGGAAGGGATGGCCCCTCAGGTATCAAAAGCTTTGCGGTGGTTTCTGAGTGAGGGCCAACAGCTGTCTCTGCTGGTGCTGGCCCCTGGGTTTGCCTCTTGGCTGCAGCTCCTGCATCTACTGTAGAGGCTATTTATCGTATCAATACAAATATAAATGGATCCAAAAGTCTCAGGAAATAATCGACATCAACAATTTATAAATGGTTCCTGACTATAGGAGAGCGGTGGGGAACTCGTGGAGACCTCATATATTGAATGCCCAAGGATAGGCTAATACAAGCTCATATAGCGTAAGCTTATTTTAATTTATAATCATCGGTCTCAAGGAGTATTTGAAGGGGCGCCATAGAAGTATAGCTGCCCCAATTATGCACTTAATGTCAATTGTACAGTAAATTTGTACTTAACTTGCAAATTTGAATGTCCGGCATCGGGGTCCAAATGCTACTGAAGGTGATGGTAAAAGTGGAAAAACACCAACTTTGATCCGACACGCCGTGTTTCGGAGGGGAACCTCCTTCTTCAGGGAGTCGGGTACCACTGTTACCTGCTGTTGTAACAGACCGGAGATGCTTGCTGCTGTTAGAGATAGAATAGGTACAAGAGAACAAGTGCATAATATGAAGCCCACCACTAGAAAAAAATGGCAGTAAACAGAGGAAAGAACACTTACTGTATGTGCAGCGTTAACTCAGTTTATCGCGCCCTAAGGCGTCTCTGTGTGATTCTGCAGGAGAAACAATACATAATCAAATGCTATGACCCTGTATTACTGCCATTTTTTTCTAGTGGTGGGCTTCATATTATGCACTTGTTCTCTTGTACCTATTCTATCTCTAACAGCAGCAAGCATCTCCGGTCTGTTACAACAGCAGGTAACAGTGGTACCCGACTCCCTGAAGAAGGAGGTTCCCCTCCGAAACACGGCGTGTCGGATCAAAGTTGGTGTTTTTCCACTTTTACCATCACCTTCAGTAGCATTTGGACCCCGATGCCGGACATTCAAATTTGCAAGTTAAGTACAAATTTACTGTACAATTGACATTAAGTGCATAATTGGGGCAGCTATACTTCTATGGCGCCCCTTCAAATACTCCTTGAGACCGATGATTATAAATTAAAATAAGCTTACGCTATATGAGCTTGTATTAGCCTATCCTTGGGCATTCAATATATGAGGCCTCCACGAGTTCCCCACCGCTCTCCTATAGTCAGGAACCATTTATAAATTGTTGATGTCGATTATTTCCTGAGACTTTTGGATCCATTTATATTTGTATTGATACGATAAATATCCTATCCATGATGGCAGCCTCAGATTGGACAAACATTTTCAGCTACTCAGCCGATCATGTAGCAACTATCGCACAGGAACAATCTCTTTTCTCAGATTCTGCTCCACCGCCACCCGACACAGACATTTTGTCTGACCTGACCAATCTTCACAAAAGAAATGTCCGTGCAGAAATGCACGGTGTTACCTTAATCGAATACATTAAACGTCAATATATTCCCAGAGGTTTAAGAATGAATAAGGAACCTCTTATGTTCACGGAACGACCGGAATTTCTCTCTAAGTGGGTTGCCATCCTGAACAAGTGCTCCTTGGACTTAATGTTGTTAATCATCGAATATACCAAAATTGTGACAGAAGAAATCAAAGCTGAGATCATTGTCATAGAAGACGAATACAAACAGAGCACCAATGAAGAAATCGTACAGTCATCCATGGAGGATCTTCAACGATCCACTGACAAATTTAGAACAGATATTAAGCGTAGAAAAATTACTAAATTCAATCGTGATCAAAATGATTACAATGAAGACAACGTTTATGTTTGGCTTAATAAATACAAAGAGGGTGCACCTCCGCCCAAAACAGTAGCTTTTGCGGATTCCGATGAGTCATCAAATGGAACGGCAGCTCAATCTGATATCCGCAAGAAACCTTTTTTAGACAAACGCAAATTTCCACCCAAACCAGGACGGTCGCGAGGCAAGAAAGCAACACAACATCAATCTCGAGACGAAGATACGATGTGGCACAAGCCATTCACCCGATCCCAATCAAGTCGGCAGTGATTAATTTGTCTCACCATGTTTTAACCTCGGACGAGGAATTGGTCCTTAATCGAGGATTATCCTTTGTCCCTACTAATAAACATAATCCCTTCACAAGTAGGATTGCATTACATAGATTTTTTCGCACTCTCATCATCAAGCTTCATTTCTCAGCGGCAGACACCACCCAAGATATATCCATAGTACGTCCTAAATCTCGCTGGCTCCCACCAGGTCCAGTAGACCCACATATTAAAACCTTTCAAACTTTGGTTTTACAGGATATTACTGACATTGAAATGCAACATCGACGTATCTTTCATAATTTGTCTAAAGGCGAGAATGCTGCTTTAAAACGTCTTGCACAAAATACAGACATCATTATAAAACCTGCCGATAAGGGAGGCGCAGTGGTGGTCATGGACCACTCTGCATATCAGCAAGAAATCTATAGACAATTGGAAGATTGCAAATACTATCGCAAATTGTCGGCGGATCCTACTACAGACCTTTTTCATCAAATTCAGGATTTACTACAAATAGCCTCCCAGGTGGGGTTTCTTACCACCAAAGAATACAGATTTTTGAATGTGAAGTCTCCTAGAACTCCTGTGATATATGGGGTACCGAAGGTTCATAAATCATTGACCAATCCCCCTTGTCGTCCTATCGTATCGGCCAATGGTTCCCTTCTGGAACCACTGGCAAAATTTTTGGACCATTTTCTACAGCCCGCTGTCAGCACGTCCAGATCATACATACAAGATACGTCGCATATGTTAAGATTATTACAGGATATACCTCACATCGCAGAAGAAGCTTTGTTAGTCAGTTTAGACGTTGAATCCCTCTATACGAACATTCCCCAGGAGGAAGCACTACAATTGGGATTAGACATCTTTAGTAAACGCATCCGTCCACAACGCATACCAACGGAATTTCTGATGTCCCTATTAGAATTAGTTCTATTTAAGAACTATTTCTCTTATAAACAAGAATATTTTTTGCAAATACATGGTGTCGCCATGGGGTCACCAGTAGCCCCGGATATTGCCAACTTATATGTTTCCCACTTTGAAGAAACCATCTTATATTCATCGCCTTTCTTTCAATTCATCACTCAATGGTCCAGATACATAGACGATATCTTTTTTATCTGGAATGACTCGGAACATCAATTATCTGCATTTCTTCAATGGTTAAATTCAGCCAATCCCCACTTGAAATTTACCATGACGTTTGATAAAAAGCAATTGTCTTTTTTAGACATTCTTATTTCCAAATCAGCAGGCACAATACAAACGACTCTTTTTAGGAAACCCACAGATCGTAACAATTTTTTGAAATTCGAAAGTCATCACCCACGTAGATTTAAGGAAGGTCTGCCCGTGGGTCAATTTTTTCGCATCCGCAGAATTTGCTCCCATCAGCAAGATTTCCTCCATCAAAGTGCAATCCTCAGTGATAGGTTTATGGAGAGGGGCTACCCCATAACCACAATTAAAAGGGCTTTTAAAAGAGCCAAGTTTTCCCCTCGAGATTCCCTATTACAATATAGGAGTCGTAAACAGATGTCACAAACAGTCTGTGTATTAGAACACACGGAGCTCACACAACAAATCCGGCAGTCCATCCAACGTAATTGGCACGTTTTGAGTCCACATCATATCTTTCGTCCTCCACCCATGTTTGCTTACAGCAGAGGGATTAACATTAGACAACAAGTGGTACGAGCCACCCAAGAATTGGACATCATTCCCGGCCCCCCGGGACAGACACAGTGTGGAAACTGCAGTTTTTGTGCCCTAGCTATCACTGGGGTTGAATGGCAAGACTCCAACACCCAGGTTAGAATCATACGGCGACAAGCCGTTCACTGCAACTCTGATTTCGTGGTATATGGACTGATTTGCCCCTGTCAAAAAATTTACGTGGGCAGAACCACACGTAAAATCAAAGTCCGGCTAATTGAACATCGTAGCCGCATCAAGAACTTAGACGTCAAGGCCCCCATGGTACAACACTGTGTTACCTATCAACATAGATTTGAACAATTCCAGTGGCTGATCATCGAACAAATCACCCAATCATGGAGGGGGGGAGACAGGCTCTCCATGCTTAATTTGAAGGAAAACCAATGGATATATCGTCTGCAATCTGTAGAGCCGCAGGGCCTTAATGAGAAAATCGAGTGGTACACTCTTATTTAGTCTTTTCTCTGTGTTTGCTTCTACCTCTTCCGCCCTTGTAATAATGGCGGTTAGTGACGACATTATCCACAAAAGGATAGGTCCGGGTAACCCCCGGCATATTGCTTTCAAGATGGCCCCGTCCCACATCATTTTCCTTTTTTGGATAGTTGTGCCATGGGAATTCCCCATTCAAAAATTTTTTTCCAATATGGCTGCCGCAGTCGTCAAAACTCATACAAGGATAGGCCGAGGCATTTTTTTAAGATGGCCTCCTTTTACGTCATTTCCCTTTCATGGATAGCCGCGTCAGGGGCACCCCTCCATTTGAAGTTTTCCAAAATGGCCGCCGATATCGTCACTTCCCTTTTATGGTCCGTTCTTGTTTTAAAATGGCCTCCACTGTGACGTATGTGTCCTTATTTGGACACACCCACACTTTTGGCGCCTTTAGTGTCTATAAAAGTCGGCGTCTAGACGTCCTCCGCGGCCGATAGGAATTACACGGTCCAGCAAGTAACTCTACGATCGCGACGAGGTAACATTGATATGTGTTAGGTTTCCCGGTCATAGCATTTGATTATGTATTGTTTCTCCTGCAGAATCACACAGAGACGCCTTAGGGCGCGATAAACTGAGTTAACGCTGCACATACAGTAAGTGTTCTTTCCTCTGTTTACTGCCATTTTTTTCTAGTGGTGGGCTTCATATTATGCACTTGTTCTCTTGTACCTATTCTATCTCTAACAGCAGCAAGCATCTCCGGTCTGTTACAACAGCAGGTAACAGTGGTACCCGACTCCCTGAAGAAGGAGGTTCCCCTCCGAAACACGGCGTGTCGGATCAAAGTTGGTGTTTTTCCACTTTTACCATCACCTTCAGTAGCATTTGGACCCCGATGCCGGACATTCAAATTTGCAAGTTAAGTACAAATTTACTGTACAATTGACATTAAGTGCATAATTGGGGCAGCTATACTTCTATGGCGCCCCTTCAAATACTCCTTGAGACCGATGATTATAAATTAAAATAAGCTTACGCTATATGAGCTTGTATTAGCCTATCCTTGGGCATTCAATATATGAGGTCTCCACGAGTTCCCCACCGCTCTCCTATAGTCAGGAACCATTTATAAATTGTTGATGTCGATTATTTCCTGAGACTTTTGGATCCATTTATATTTGTATTGATACGATAAATATCCTATCCATGATGGCAGCCTCAGATTGGACAAACATTTTCAGCTACTCAGCCGATCATGTAGCAACTATCGCACAGGAACAATCTCTTTTCTCAGATTCTGCTCCACCGCCACCCGACACAGACATTTTGTCTGACCTGACCAATCTTCACAAAAGAAATGTCCGTGCAGAAATGCACGGTGTTACCTTAATCGAATACATTAAACGTCAATATATTCCCAGAGGTTTAAGAATGAATAAGGAACCTCTTATGTTCACGGAACGACCGGAATTTCTCTCTAAGTGGGTTGCCATCCTGAACAAGTGCTCCTTGGACTTAATGTTGTTAATCATCGAATATACCAAAATTGTGACAGAAGAAATCAAAGCTGAGATCATTGTCATAGAAGACGAATACAAACAGAGCACCAATGAAGAAATCGTACAGTCATCCATGGAGGATCTTCAACGATCCACTGACAAATTTAGAACAGATATTAAGCGTAGAAAAATTACTAAATTCAATCGTGATCAAAATGATTACAATGAAGACAACGTTTATGTTTGGCTTAATAAATACAAAGAGGGTGCACCTCCGCCCAAACAGTAGCTTTTGCGGATTCCGATGAGTCATCAAATGGAACGGCAGCTCAATCTGATATCCGCAAGAAACCTTTTTTAGACAAACGCAAATTTCCACCCAAACCAGGACGGTCGCGAGGCAAGAAAGCAACACAACATCAATCTCGAGACGAAGATACGATGTGGCACAAGCCATTCACCCGATCCCAATCAAGTCGGCAGTGATTAATTTGTCTCACCATGTTTTAACCTCGGACGAGGAATTGGTCCTTAATCGAGGATTATCCTTTGTCCCTACTAATAAACATAATCCCTTCACAAGTAGGATTGCATTACATAGATTTTTTCGCACTCTCATCATCAAGCTTCATTTCTCAGCGGCAGACACCACCCAAGATATATCCATAGTACGTCCTAAATCTCGCTGGCTCCCACCAGGTCCAGTAGACCCACATATTAAAACCTTTCAAACTTTGGTTTTACAGGATATTACTGACATTGAAATGCAACATCGACGTATCTTTCATAATTTGTCTAAAGGCGAGAATGCTGCTTTAAAACGTCTTGCACAAAATACAGACATCATTATAAAACCTGCCGATAAGGGAGGCGCAGTGGTGGTCATGGACCACTCTGCATATCAGCAAGAAATCTATAGACAATTGGAAGATTGCAAATACTATCGCAAATTGTCGGCGGATCCTACTACAGACCTTTTTCATCAAATTCAGGATTTACTACAAATAGCCTCCCAGGTGGGGTTTCTTACCACCAAAGAATACAGATTTTTGAATGTGAAGTCTCCTAGAACTCCTGTGATATATGGGGTACCGAAGGTTCATAAATCATTGACCAATCCCCCTTGTCGTCCTATCGTATCGGCCAATGGTTCCCTTCTGGAACCACTGGCAAAATTTTTGGACCATTTTCTACAGCCCGCTGTCAGCACGTCCAGATCATACATACAAGATACGTCGCATATGTTAAGATTATTACAGGATATACCTCACATCGCAGAAGAAGCTTTGTTAGTCAGTTTAGACGTTGAATCCCTCTATACGAACATTCCCCAGGAGGAAGCACTACAATTGGGATTAGACATCTTTAGTAAACGCATCCGTCCACAACGCATACCAACGGAATTTCTGATGTCCCTATTAGAATTAGTTCTATTTAAGAACTATTTCTCTTATAAACAAGAATATTTTTTGCAAATACATGGTGTCGCCATGGGGTCACCAGTAGCCCCGGATATTGCCAACTTATATGTTTCCCACTTTGAAGAAACCATCTTATATTCATCGCCTTTCTTTCAATTCATCACTCAATGGTCCAGATACATAGACGATATCTTTTTTATCTGGAATGACTCGGAACATCAATTATCTGCATTTCTTCAATGGTTAAATTCAGCCAATCCCCACTTGAAATTTACCATGACGTTTGATAAAAAGCAATTGTCTTTTTTAGACATTCTTATTTCCAAATCAGCAGGCACAATACAAACGACTCTTTTTAGGAAACCCACAGATCGTAACAATTTTTTGAAATTCGAAAGTCATCACCCACGTAGATTTAAGGAAGGTCTGCCCGTGGGTCAATTTTTTCGCATCCGCAGAATTTGCTCCCATCAGCAAGATTTCCTCCATCAAAGTGCAATCCTCAGTGATAGGTTTATGGAGAGGGGCTACCCCATAACCACAATTAAAAGGGCTTTTAAAAGAGCCAAGTTTTCCCCTCGAGATTCCCTATTACAATATAGGAGTCGTAAACAGATGTCACAAACAGTCTGTGTATTAGAACACACAGAGCTCACACAACAAATCCGGCAGTCCATCCAACGTAATTGGCACGTTTTGAGTCCACATCATATCTTTCGTCCTCCACCCATGTTTGCTTACAGCAGAGGGATTAACATTAGACAACAAGTGGTACGAGCCACCCAAGAATTGGACATCATTCCCGGCCCCCCGGGACAGACACAGTGTGGAAACTGCAGTTTTTGTGCCCTAGCTATCACTGGGGTTGAATGGCAAGACTCCAACACCCAGGTTAGAATCATACGGCGACAAGCCGTTCACTGCAACTCTGATTTCGTGGTATATGGACTGATTTGCCCCTGTCAAAAAATTTACGTGGGCAGAACCACACGTAAAATCAAAGTCCGGCTAATTGAACATCGTAGCCGCATCAAGAACTTAGACGTCAAGGCCCCCATGGTACAACACTGTGTTACCTATCAACATAGATTTGAACAATTCCAGTGGCTGATCATCGAACAAATCACCCAATCATGGAGGGGGGGAGACAGGCTCTCCATGCTTAATTTGAAGGAAAACCAATGGATATATCGTCTGCAATCTGTAGAGCCGCAGGGCCTTAATGAGAAAATCGAGTGGTACACTCTTATTTAGTCTTTTCTCTGTGTTTGCTTCTACCTCTTCCGCCCTTGTAATAATGGCGGTTAGTGACGACATTATCCACAAAAGGATAGGTCCGGGTAACCCCCGGCATATTGCTTTCAAGATGGCCCCGTCCCACATCATTTTCCTTTTTTGGATAGTTGTGCCATGGGAATTCCCCATTCAAAAATTTTTTTCCAATATGGCTGCCGCAGTCGTCAAAACTCATACAAGGATAGGCCGAGGCATTTTTTTAAGATGGCCTCCTTTTACGTCATTTCCCTTTCATGGATAGCCGCGTCAGGGGCACCCCTCCATTTGAAGTTTTCCAAAATGGCCGCCGATATCGTCACTTCCCTTTTATGGTCCGTTCTTGTTTTAAAATGGCCTCCACTGTGACGTATGTGTCCTTATTTGGACACACCCACACTTTTGGCGCCTTTAGTGTCTATAAAAGTCGGCGTCTAGACGTCCTCCGCGGCCGATAGGAATTACACGGTCCAGCAAGTAACTCTACGATCGCGACGAGGTAACATTGATATGTGTTAGGTTTCCCGGTCATAGCATTTGATTATGTATTGTTTCTCCTGCAGAATCACACAGAGACGCCTTAGGGCGCGATAAACTGAGTTAACGCTGCACATACAGTAAGTGTTCTTTCCTCTGTTTACTGTCATTTTTTTCTAGTGGTGGGCTTCATATTATGCACTTGTTCTCTTGTACCTATTCTATCTCTAACAGCAGCAAGCATCTCCGGTCTGTTACAACAGCAGGTAACAGTGGTACCCGACTCCCTGAAGAAGGAGGTTCCCCTCCGAAACACGGCGTGTCGGATCAAAGTTGGTGTTTTTTCCACTTTTACCATCACCTTCAGTAGCATTTGGACCCCGATGCCGGACATTCAAATTTGCAAGTTAAGTACAAATTTACTGTACAATTGACATTAAGTGCATAATTGGGGCAGCTATACTTCTATGGCGCCCCTTCAAATACTCCTTGAGACCGATGATTATAAATTAAAATAAGCTTACGCTATATGAGCTTGTATTAGCCTATCCTTGGGCATTCAATATATGAGGTCTCCACGAGTTCCCCACCGCTCTCCTATAGTCAGGAACCATTTATAAATTGTTGATGTCGATTATTTCCTGAGACTTTTGGATCCATTTATATTTGTATTGATACGATAAATATCCTATCCATGATGGCAGCCTCAGATTGGACAAACATTTTCAGCTACTCAGCCGATCATGTAGCAACTATCGCACAGGAACAATCTCTTTTCTCAGATTCTGCTCCACCGCCACCCGACACAGACATTTTGTCTGACCTGACCAATCTTCACAAAAGAAATGTCCGTGCAGAAATGCACGGTGTTACCTTAATCGAATACATTAAACGTCAATATATTCCCAGAGGTTTAAGAATGAATAAGGAACCTCTTATGTTCACGGAACGACCGGAATTTCTCTCTAAGTGGGTTGCCATCCTGAACAAGTGCTCCTTGGACTTAATGTTGTTAATCATCGAATATACCAAAATTGTGACAGAAGAAATCAAAGCTGAGATCATTGTCATAGAAGACGAATACAAACAGAGCACCAATGAAGAAATCGTACAGTCATCCATGGAGGATCTTCAACGATCCACTGACAAATTTAGAACAGATATTAAGCGTAGAAAAATTACTAAATTCAATCGTGATCAAAATGATTACAATGAAGACAACGTTTATGTTTGGCTTAATAAATACAAAGAGGGTGCACCTCCGCCCAAAACAGTAGCTTTTGCGGATTCCGATGAGTCATCAAATGGAACGGCAGCTCAATCTGATATCCGCAAGAAACCTTTTTTAGACAAACGCAAATTTCCACCCAAACCAGGACGGTCGCGAGGCAAGAAAGCAACACACATCAATCTCGAGACGAAGATACGATGTGGCACAAGCCATTCACCCGATCCCAATCAAGTCGGCAGTGATTAATTTGTCTCACCATGTTTTAACCTCGGACGAGGAATTGGTCCTTAATCGAGGATTATCCTTTGTCCCTACTAATAAACATAATCCCTTCACAAGTAGGATTGCATTACATAGATTTTTTCGCACTCTCATCATCAAGCTTCATTTCTCAGCGGCAGACACCACCCAAGATATATCCATAGTACGTCCTAAATCTCGCTGGCTCCCACCAGGTCCAGTAGACCCACATATTAAAACCTTTCAAACTTTGGTTTTACAGGATATTACTGACATTGAAATGCAACATCGACGTATCTTTCATAATTTGTCTAAAGGCGAGAATGCTGCTTTAAAACGTCTTGCACAAAATACAGACATCATTATAAAACCTGCCGATAAGGGAGGCGCAGTGGTGGTCATGGACCACTCTGCATATCAGCAAGAAATCTATAGACAATTGGAAGATTGCAAATACTATCGCAAATTGTCGGCGGATCCTACTACAGACCTTTTTCATCAAATTCAGGATTTACTACAAATAGCCTCCCAGGTGGGGTTTCTTACCACCAAAGAATACAGATTTTTGAATGTGAAGTCTCCTAGAACTCCTGTGATATATGGGGTACCGAAGGTTCATAAATCATTGACCAATCCCCCTTGTCGTCCTATCGTATCGGCCAATGGTTCCCTTCTGGAACCACTGGCAAAATTTTTGGACCATTTTCTACAGCCCGCTGTCAGCACGTCCAGATCATACATACAAGATACGTCGCATATGTTAAGATTATTACAGGATATACCTCACATCGCAGAAGAAGCTTTGTTAGTCAGTTTAGACGTTGAATCCCTCTATACGAACATTCCCCAGGAGGAAGCACTACAATTGGGATTAGACATCTTTAGTAAACGCATCCGTCCACAACGCATACCAACGGAATTTCTGATGTCCCTATTAGAATTAGTTCTATTTAAGAACTATTTCTCTTATAAACAAGAATATTTTTTGCAAATACATGGTGTCGCCATGGGGTCACCAGTAGCCCCGGATATTGCCAACTTATATGTTTCCCACTTTGAAGAAACCATCTTATATTCATCGCCTTTCTTTCAATTCATCACTCAATGGTCCAGATACATAGACGATATCTTTTTTATCTGGAATGACTCGGAACATCAATTATCTGCATTTCTTCAATGGTTAAATTCAGCCAATCCCCACTTGAAATTTACCATGACGTTTGATAAAAAGCAATTGTCTTTTTTAGACATTCTTATTTCCAAATCAGCAGGCACAATACAAACGACTCTTTTTAGGAAACCCACAGATCGTAACAATTTTTTGAAATTCGAAAGTCATCACCCACGTAGATTTAAGGAAGGTCTGCCCGTGGGTCAATTTTTTCGCATCCGCAGAATTTGCTCCCATCAGCAAGATTTCCTCCATCAAAGTGCAATCCTCAGTGATAGGTTTATGGAGAGGGGCTACCCCATAACCACAATTAAAAGGGCTTTTAAAAGAGCCAAGTTTTCCCCTCGAGATTCCCTATTACAATATAGGAGTCGTAAACAGATGTCACAAACAGTCTGTGTATTAGAACACACGGAGCTCACACAACAAATCCGGCAGTCCATCCAACGTAATTGGCACGTTTTGAGTCCACATCATATCTTTCGTCCTCCACCCATGTTTGCTTACAGCAGAGGGATTAACATTAGACAACAAGTGGTACGAGCCACCCAAGAATTGGACATCATTCCCGGCCCCCCGGGACAGACACAGTGTGGAAACTGCAGTTTTTGTGCCCTAGCTATCACTGGGGTTGAATGGCAAGACTCCAACACCCAGGTTAGAATCATACGGCGACAAGCCGTTCACTGCAACTCTGATTTCGTGGTATATGGACTGATTTGCCCCTGTCAAAAAATTTACGTGGGCAGAACCACACGTAAAATCAAAGTCCGGCTAATTGAACATCGTAGCCGCATCAAGAACTTAGACGTCAAGGCCCCCATGGTACAACACTGTGTTACCTATCAACATAGATTTGAACAATTCCAGTGGCTGATCATCGAACAAATCACCCAATCATGGAGGGGGGGAGACAGGCTCTCCATGCTTAATTTGAAGGAAAACCAATGGATATATCGTCTGCAATCTGTAGAGCCGCAGGGCCTTAATGAGAAAATCGAGTGGTACACTCTTATTTAGTCTTTTCTCTGTGTTTGCTTCTACCTCTTCCGCCCTTGTAATAATGGCGGTTAGTGACGACATTATCCACAAAAGGATAGGTCCGGGTAACCCCCGGCATATTGCTTTCAAGATGGCCCTGTCCCACATCATTTTCCTTTTTTGGATAGTTGTGCCATGGGAATTCCCCATTCAAAAATTTTTTTCCAATATGGCTGCCGCAGTCGTCAAAACTCATACAAGGATAGGCCGAGGCATTTTTTTAAGATGGCCTCCTTTTACGTCATTTCCCTTTCATGGATAGCCGCGTCAGGGGCACCCCTCCATTTGAAGTTTTCCAAAATGGCCGCCGATATCGTCACTTCCCTTTTATGGTCCGTTCTTGTTTTAAAATGGCCTCCACTGTGACGTATGTGTCCTTATTTGGACACACCCACACTTTTGGCGCCTTTAGTGTCTATAAAAGTCGGCGTCTAGACGTCCTCCGCGGCCGATAGGAATTACACGGTCCAGCAAGTAACTCTACGATCGCGACGAGGTAACATTGATATGTGTTAGGTTTCCCGGTCTAAAACACTCAATACAGGGTCATAGCATTTGATTATGTATTGTTTCTCCTGCAGAATCACACAGAGACGCCTTAGGGCGCGATAAACTGAGTTAACGCTGCACATACAGTAAGTGTTCTTTCCTCTGTTTACTGCCATTTTTTTCTAGTGGTGGGCTTCATATTATGCACTTGTTCTCTTGTACCTATTCTATCTCTAACAGCAGCAAGCATCTCCGGTCTGTTACAACAGCAGGTAACAGTGGTACCCGACTCCCTGAAGAAGGAGGTTCCCCTCCGAAACACGGCGTGTCGGATCAAAGTTGGTGTTTTTTCCACTTTTACCATCACCTTCAGTAGCATTTGGACCCCGATGCCGGACATTCAAATTTGCAAGTTAAGTACAAATTTACTGTACAATTGACATTAAGTGCATAATTGGGGCAGCTATACTTCTATGGCGCCCCTTCAAATACTCCTTGAGACCGATGATTATAAATTAAAATAAGCTTACGCTATATGAGCTTGTATTAGCCTATCCTTGGGCATTCAATATATGAGGTCTCCACGAGTTCCCCACCGCTCTCCTATAGTCAGGAACCATTTATAAATTGTAAATCTACTGTAGAGGCTGCAGGACCGACGGTGCCCTGTAAGGGGGGTATGGCTGGAATGGGTGCCTTTCGAAGCTGGGCTTATGGTAGTTTGGATAATACCTCCGGGTAGCAGAAGATTGCTCCAGTGGTGAGGCCAAGAACAAGACAGTCACATTTTGCTCTTTTAGTTGCGAGACCGTCTCACGCAGCTTGTCTCCAAACAAGTTGTCCCCCTTGCATGGTAGGTCCACTAACCTCTCATGCACATCTTCCCTGATGGCGCTGACCCATAGCCAGGCTATCCAACGAGCTGCTATGCTGGAAGCAGATGCACGTAATGATGTTTTGAATGACTCATAGATGGTGAGGAGGAAGTGGCGTAGCCCCTCTTCCATGTCCAGTATCTATTGGGGCAGGCTGGTGCTGGAGGTGCCTTCCTCAAACAGTGGCTTGATGGACTGCAGGCATTCGTAAAGATACTGTGTAATATAAAACTGGTGTTGCTGTATCTTTGCACTCAGCATGGCATACTAGAAGGACCTTTTTCCAAAGTCATCTAGATAACAATTGTCCTTACTCGGAGGTGCGTTAGAGTGAAATCTGGTCTTTTTCACCTTTTTCATGGCTGACTCTATCATAATGGAGGCGTGTGAGAGCTGGACCACACTGTAGTATGGTGACTTCCTCACCCTAAATTTGAGATTCGTCTTTCTGGAGGTGGTCAGACTCAAGAAAAGGGATTCCCAGGTTTTCTCCAGGACAACATCTAGCAACACATGGGAAGGCAGTGCTGTTGGTTCAGCTGGCACCTCGAACATTTCTAATATGCCTCGGACTTCAGCCCTAGGGCTGGCACCTTCCTGGTCTCTATGTTGAAACACGTCCCCATCTTCTCTATGAACTTCAAGTAGAAGAGATCCTCCGGTGGTGAGGAGGACTGTGGAGGCTCCTTCAGTGGATCGGATGGTAATCTGGTGGATGAACCCAGAGAGCTGGGGGTGAGACCATTGAATGTGAACTCACCTGAGGTGAGAGTTGCGGCTGGGGTGTCTTTCCTGCCCGCGGAACAAGCTCTTTCTGCTGCTGTGGAGGGGACTCATCACCCGGGAGGCCTTCTTCCGAAGAGGGACTTGAAGGCGGATGCTCCTGTCTGTATGACTGTAGGGATGAGAAGAGGTTAGTTAGAATTGTGAAAATCTGCGAAATCACTTGGGCAGCCACCCCACCTTCAGCGGAAGTTGACAGAACCACAGGCTTTGCATGCTCCTTCCCTATACTTGAGGAAGATCTTCACCCTGAGGATGTACAAGGCACTGCAACTAGTAGAATATCAGAATCTGGTCCACGGGGGTGGTGAGTCCAAGGCTCCATTTTCTGTGATAGCTTAGGATACTTGGCGAGAGGCTCTTGTAGCTGGGGTGATATTCTCCTGCGTTTAGACACAGATGAGATGTCAGAGTAGACAAGGCGTGAGGAGGTGGAGGAGGACTCTGAGTTGGGATAGTAGGAAAGAGGGTCTACGTCAGAAAATCCTATCTTGCAGAGCTCCTCAGGACTGAAGACAACTTGGGGGGGGGGGGGGGGGGTCTTCCTATTTCTTATGTCAGGTCCCTCGTTCCACTACTTCTGAGTCAACGAATGAGCCCCTTGCACTGAGTGCATTGCAGGGCAATGCTTCGAGTGGTGGGCCTGCATCAACACACTGTCTACCCGGCCCCATCTAGATATGTGTGGCTACAGGGATACATGCTCTGTCATGTCATGGTGCTCTGTTGGCTTGATGCTTCATGCGCCTGGACATCAGTCCCCCGATGCATGCTTTGGCATTGTGCTCAGTGTGCTTTGCTGCTTGCGCCGGCTTTGGAGACTTTGTGCTGTTGGCATTGATTGGATTGGTTTGATTGGTTTAAAATTTTTTTTATTGTATTTTATGATTTTTAATTATGAAACATTGTAAACCGGTGTGAAGGTATATACCAACATTGGTATAGAAAATAAATTAAATAAATAAATAAATGATTCGCCCGGGCCACAGATGCATCTACCAATGCCCCACTCTCTGATAGGACCTGGAGTGGGGAGAGCACTGTGGTGGCAAGCACTTTTTGGCTCATTGTGGCCTTCTTACCCTATGGTCCCAGGGAGGAGGCCTTCCTGCACCTCTCTGGATGGTCTGACTTTGGGCCCATGAAAGAGTGCGATGAACGACACTGGAGCGTAGGTGCCATCATCCCCTTCTCTGAGGCATGCAATCTTGTGGACATGTGGCCTCTGGACCTGGGGCGATATGCAACAGGAGTCATGGCATGTCGACTGGTCGTGCTCGGGCCCCAGGCAGATATAACAATAGTTATGTCCATCTGAGATGGACATAACCTTATTGCACTGGCAGTACTTAAATCCAGGTGGTTTGGGGGCCATGTTAGTACTGAAAAGTGCTGTTTGTGATCTTCTTAATGAAGAAAAAACTCTGAGGAGAACAAGGAGAAAAGCGCTCTGCGTGCGGATGGCAGCAAGGAAGAAAAGGGACTGAGGAGAAGATGCTGCTTGATTGCATGGGAAGACATGTAGAGAGCTGCATAGAGCAAAGCTCTGTGATCACTAGGGGAAGCTCTACCTCAAGGGCCGCCGGAAGACTTGCTATCAATGGGAAATAATTTTCTCGGATTTGTTTTGAATGTGCTAATTGTTAACTTCATGGAGTGCCCCCTAGTCCTTATATTATCCGAAAGAGTAAATAACCATTTCATATTTATCTGTTTAAGTCCTTTCATGATTTTGTAGAACTCTATCATATCTCCCCCACAGCTGTCTCTTCTCGAAGCTGCAACCCTAACTTCTTCAGCCTTTCCTCATAGGGGAGCAGTTCCATGCCCTTTATCATTTTGGTCACCTTTCTCTGCACTTTCTCCAGTGCAACTATATCTTTTTTGAGCTGTACCTATCCTGGGATACTGGATACTCGCTCCTCGAGGGCCTGCTCTCCCTAATCTGGTGCCTGTCACTGAATAACTTCTGCCTGCCAGGGCCTTCAATTTTACAGCTTCTGCTTCAGTGAGTACTAACCATTTCAGTCTGTCTCATCTACAGCATCAGCACTCAGTGCCTATATCCAGGACCTGTCCCTGCTACGCCACGCTGCCTATCACCTACTCGAATGTGAGACTGGTCTCCTCTGCTGAGGACCCCTGGACTACTTCTCTGGCTTACCTCCACTGCTGCCCACTCCCTGGGCAGTAGCATCAAGCTGAACAATAAACACAAATTCCCTGTGTCTGCGTGTATAGAGTTTAGCCTAGTGCTGTGATTCCTCATGGGGCTCCTCCCCATGGGAGTGGCCATCTCCGCAGTACCCAAGAATCCACTCCAACACCTCATAACCATAACAGTGAGAGATGGTATGTCTGTGTGTGAATGAGTGCCTGGGTGAGAGCTTGTGTTTGTGGGTGTAAATGGGTGCCTAAGTGAGAGCTTGTTTTTGTGGGTGTGAATGGGTGCCTCGGTGAGAGCTTGTGTCTGTGGGTGTGAATGGTTGCCTGGGTGAGAGCTTGTGTCTGTGGGTGTGAATGGTTGCCTGGGTGAGAGCTTGTGTGTGTGGGTGTGAATGGGTGCCTGGGTGAGAGCTTGTGTCTGTGGGTGTGAATGGTTGCCTGGGTGAGAGCTTGTGTGTGTGGGTGTGAATGGAAGCCTGGGTGAGAGCTTGTGGGTGTGAATCGGTGCCTGGGTGAGAGCTGGTGTGCATGGGTGCAAGAGCATTTGTGTGTGATTGAGAGCTTGTATTTAAGAGAGCATGTGTGATTGAGAGAGAGACTGGTCAGGGAGGTGATGTGTCTGAGAGAGAGAGACTGGTCAGGAAGATGATTAGTGTGCGTATGTGAGAGAGAGACCGGTCAGGAAGATGACTGGTGTGAGAGAGAGACCGAGACTGGTCGTGGGGTCTAATTGGGAGTGTGTGTGAGTGACTGGTTGTGGGCACTAAGAAAGAGGACTGTAAGGACAGCTTCAGCAGCCTTTGCTGCTTCTGGTGAGTGCTATTGGCCTGGAAGGGAAAGGAGTAGGAGAGTTGCTGGAGAGGGTAAGTAAAGGTGGCTTTTTAAATTTATTTTTCTTGATTGCCATTTTAATTATTGGGTATTATGCGGTTTGCTGTTTTGAAATATTTTATTGATATTTGGACATGTTTTAATAATTTTTATGAGTTTTTAATTGTTGGATATTATTCTGTTCAGCAGCTGTTTTGTAACATTTATTGGTATAGCTTTACAATTATTTCTGTGTGGGGCTCTATAGCAGCTTGGCTTATTCTGTTTTCCCAATAGGAAATGTATTAGTGTTTAGGGCCTGGTTTAATAGTTGTATTTCTTAGATAGGATTGTTACTGTTTGAGTGTGTTCCATAATACAGGTATAACTTTGTGCGGGTTAGTTTGTAGAGATGTGAATCGTGTCATCGATCGTCTTAACGATCGATTTCGGCTGGGAGGGGGAGGGAATCGTATCGTCGCCGTTTGGGTTTTTAAAATATCGTTAAAATCGTTAAAATCGTGAACCGGCACACTAAAACACCCTAAAACCCACCCGACCCTTTAAAATAAATCCCCCACCCTCCCGAACCCCCCCAAAATGCCTTAAATTACCTGGGGGTCCAGCGGGGGTCCAGAACGACCTCCTGCAATCGAATCATGTTGTCTTCAGCAGGCGCCATTTTGCGCCGCCATTTTGCAAAATGGCGGCGCAAAATGGCGCCGGCCGTAGACAACACGATTCGACTGCAGTAGGTCGTTCTGGACTCCCGCTGGACTTTTGGCAAGTCTTGTGGGGGTCAGGAGGCCCCCCCAAGCTGGCCAAAAGTCCCTGGGGGTCCAGCGGGGGTCCGGGAGCGATCTCCTGCCGCGAATCGTTTTTCCGTACGGAAAATGGTGCCGGCAGGAGATCGACTGCAGGAGGTCGTTCCGAACCCCCGCTGGACTTTTGGCAAGTCTTGTGGGGGTCAGGAGGCCCCCCCCAAGCTGGCCAAAAGTCCCTGGGGGTCCGGGAGCGATCTGCTGCCGCGAATCGTTTTTCCGTGATTCGCGGCAGCAGATCGCTCCCGGACCCCAGGGACTGTTGGCCAGCTTGGGGGGGGGGCCTCCTGACCCCCACAAGACTTGCCAAAAGTCCAGCGGGGGTCCGGAACGACCTCCTTTAGTCGATCTCCTGCCGGCGCCATTTTCCGTACGGAAAAACGATTCGCGGCAGGAGATCGCTCCCGGACCCCCGCTGGACCCCCAGGGACTTTTGGCCAGCTTGGGGGGCCTCCTGACCCCCACAAGACTTGCCAAAAGTCCAGCGGGGGTCCAGAACGACCTCCTGCAGTCGAATCGTGTTGTCTACGGCCGGCGCCATTTTGCGCCGCCATTTTGCAAAATGGCGGCGCAAAATGGCGCCGGCTGAAGACAACACGATTCGATTGCAGGAGGTCATTCCGGACCCCCGCTGGACCCCCAGGTAATTTAAGGCATTTTGGGGGGGGGGGTTCGGGAGGGTAGGGGATTTATTTTAAAGGGTCGGGGTGGATTTTAGGGTGTTTTAGTGTGCCGGTTTTCCCGCCCTCCCCTTCCCCTCCCCCTTCCCCCGATTTACGATTTTTTGATGATAAATCGGGGGAATTGTTATTGTATCGTGGCTCTAACGATTTTTGACGATTTAAAATATATCGGACGATATTTTAAATCGTCAAAAAACGATTCACATCCCTATTAGTTTGTGTGCATTATTGCAGATCCTGAGAGTCTGTTAGGTGCTATATTTCTCTTTCCATTTCTCCAAGTTTGCACTGCATGCAGAGTGGCTATTTTGGTTTTCCATTCCAGTTTCTGTCTCGATATTTATAATTTGTGGTTTTTCTGTACTTGGTGAAGGGTGTGTGACCGAGGTGAGGTATTTTACTAGCATGTAGGCATTTGTATCAATCTTATTTGTTGTGTTTTCTCAATAGGATATGCATTAATGGTAAATTACTGTCTTTTCATAAGGAGGGGTATTGTGCCTGGTAGTAAAGGGAGTTTGTTTTGCTTTTACTGGGATGTCATCAGAACCAGAATATCATTTTTGTATGGTGAGTTGTATAGGGTAATGCCCCAGATCTGCTCTGTACTCATTGCTGGGGGTTGAGGGGATTCCTGTGGATGCAGCGTGCATGTTTACATTTAGCCCCGTGATGGTCACATGTTCAGTGTGTCACGCATGTGAGATCCATCTGTCAGGTGTGTCCCGGCCGAGAAAAGGTTGAGAATCGCTGCTCTAACAGGTTGGGCTGTGACACCCTTAAAAAGGTCTCTTGGAAACTGATTTCATCTTTGTTTAAATCACAGTAAATATTTCTCCACAGGAATAACTCATTGGTCCTTGAAAAAACATTATCCAGTATGGTACAATACGTTGTAACAATGTACAAAAATGGAAATCATTATTTTGTTATCAGTGTAGTTTGAGGGTGAGGTATAGGGCGTCATACTTTCATAGTACCATCGGTTTATTTTTGAAGGTTATGGGTGCAATCTGCTCACTGACAGCTAGTAAATTAGATTTTTTTTGTTGAAAGAAAACATTGCAACATTCTTTTAATGTTAAGAACTACCGAGGACAGAATCTTTTGCCTATACCAACCTACCCATTCCCTTTTAGTATTATTGTAATATATAAGGATCTTTATTTTTTTTTCAACTGATTTTCTCCCATTTTTGTTCGTTATAATAAACACTGATAAATTCAGGGAAAATAAAATAAAAAATGAAAAGGAAGATCCCTGAATATATTATAAGAAGGTACTGTAATTTTAGAAGATTGTTTTGTCTGGAGTTGAGTTTATGTTTATTGTCATTGTATGTAAGTATTGACTTTAGATGTAATGGACATGTTATGTAGTACTTGTATGCTGCCTTGCATCTTTTTATGGAATAGGTGATTCAGAAATGTGTAGCCCCCTCTTCTAGTATTTATCCTTGAAGGCAGGGACCACACTCAGTTCCAGGCTTAGTCCCTTCACAGTCCCAATATCCCCGGGGATGTGGATTCTCTAAAAGGGTGTAGGGGGAGATAAACCTCCAGGGCCCAAGGCTTATGGGGTGAACCTCCTCTGCGGAAGTCACAAGTGGAGTAGGGATGGAGATAAATGCCAGATAGCCAAATGGAAGAGTTGGGGGTTTTCCAACCTAAATATATTTTTAGTAGTAACCATTTGGCAACATGCACACTTGCTCTTCAATATATATCTATTGTCAACTCAGTCTCTCCAAATTCTCTTTATCTGTGCAGGTGTCTCACGGTATTTGGGGGTCCTGAAATGATCTCATCCTCCAGGGCATAGAAAAGTGAAAATCCCAGGTGGGCAGGAACAGGGTCGGTGCTAGCTTTGTTGCTTGCCCTGTGCGGACAATTACTGTGCTGCCCCTCCCCCCTCCCACGATTCATTCAGTCTCTGTCCTAGGCAGATTAAACAAAGCCCAGATCCTTCTACAATCTATATTTTAAAAAACTGACACCCAACCACTCCTCCACAGAATCCCCTGGTCAAGGGAAGGGTATTACATATCCTGGGGAAACCTTACATCCTTGCACACACACCACCCCCTACACTCCCACACCCTCTATAGCCACACAAAATGTAATTATGCACTTGTAATACATTTTACATGAAAAAGAACATTCACAAGTACAGTCTTCTGAGGCAAAAATATCATTTACAACCTGCATATTATATTTACATGCACTGCTGTGGTGTCAGCCAGAAAACTCTGCAAAAAAGACACTTGGAGCTCCTATGGAGTTTATAATGGCACCTCAGAAAGCCATGAATATTTACAATATAGTAAACCTCCCATACCAAAACAACCCTAACATCTATGAAAAGGCAACATTGCAAATATTACACCAGGCCCTAGAACACCAGAACACCTCCTATTGGGACAATAGAACAAGCCAGGCTGCTATAGAATCCTACACAAAAACCACATGCCAGCAAAATAGATCATCTCTGTCACATATGCAGAATACAAACAGACCCTGACCAAATTCATTCTCACCCACAATCACACATTCAAGCTTTCATTCTCACCCTCATGCACGCAGGGCCTTTTCATTAGGCATAAGCCTCACAACCAAAGTCCTACTTCTTTCCCCCACGGGGATGGGATCCTGCAACGGCATTGTAGCTCTGGCTTTCCTCTTTTCCGTCACGGGGATGGGATCCCGCATTGCAGCTCCGGCCCTCCTCTTCACCCCCGTGGGGATGGGATCCCGTGGCGGCCTTGCAGCTCCGGCCTTTTTCTTCGCCATCATGGGGATGGGATCTCATGACGGCATTGCAGCTCTGGCCTTCCTGTTCACCAGCATGGAGATGGGATCCCGAGACAGCATTGCTCCAACAGGCTTCTTCCGGTTGGGTGGGCCCTCCCGTGGCTTTGCCACTGGTGGGGTCTACAGATGAAAAAATACTCGTACTCCTCCTCTTTAAATGGCAACCTAACACCTTTTCAGGAGAATCACTGTCATTTCTTCCCTTAGTGGAAAAAAATTCCTTTCTTTCTCCTCTTCTGGGCAGGCAGACCTTGCAGTGAGTCACAACTTCATCCACAGGGTGTGTGAGATAGAGCCGGGAGCAGGGATTCACAAGAAAACTCCAAAAATGAATTCCACAGATCTCTTAACTCAGATCTTGAGGCCTGACAGGTTGTGGACTAGGGAAGCTATCTGCCTCCTTCCTATTCTGTTTTACCACGACAGTGAGGTCTAGCACCCAGGAATAGGGCAAAACACTGACACAAAATCGCTCCTCCTCCTCCTCCAAGCTGGAACTCTGAATGCCACACCCATCTCTGCTCGTGCTTGCACTTCACAGGCAGGAGCCGATGACCACTGCAGCTGTAGCAAAGTGGTCTGCTCTCTTCCTTCACGCTCCACCCAAGTTCTTAACTAGTGCCCTCTAGTGGAGATCCTAAGGGGTCACCACATTTTTTTTTAATACTTTCAAGTTTTTTTGTGAAACATCTTATCAGCCAGAAATGGAATGTATTGAGCCTATAGTAAACAATGCTATAAAGCGTTTGAGAGGTTTACATTTAGAACTGATTCGCATATCGGGCGAGTGCAGAATGCAGACCTTTCTTCCTTATTTGGCCTTTATAAACAGCAGCAAGAGGAAAAAGTGTAGCCGCTCATGTTGCAGTTTATGCTGTGGACGACAGGAGGTCAGAGGATCCAAATGGCTTGGCAAAATTGAATTCTGCTTCACAGATTTTGCAGAACTAATCATGTTTGTTCTTAACCAAGGAAAAAGAATTTAGCACATTCCCCTGTGCTGCAATACATTTCTAAACGCATTAAAATGCAGTAATATTCTATATAGCAATAAGCAAATACATTAGATTTTTGCAATGAATATAGTTTAGAAAACAAAAATCTCAATAGAAAATGAAAACTATCCAAATGGAATCACTTGCAATGTAGGTCTTTATTGGCCTGAAAGAACAGTGGATGATCTCATGAAAACAAGGAAATGGAGAAAAAAGCACAGCCAGTGAATGATTGAGAATCTTTATAATCTTAAAAAAAAATAGTTGTTCAGTACAGGAATTTGTTCAGGTTCATTAGCTAGGAAAAGCTAGCTAAGGGGGTTATTTTCCAAGCTGCGTTATGGCCTTTTTGCGTGTGAAAAACACCATAACACATGGTGTGATGCTAATTTGGAAAAGGGGGAAGGATTTCTGTCCAAGTGGGCTGGCTTTGTGAAGCCATATTGCATAGTTGAGAGAGAGAGACAGACTAGCTATAAGGCCATTTTAGTAGGTAGGTATTTATACCTCTATATGAGGCCCACCTAGTAACTCAAGGTGAGGTTTAGGTAGTAGTATAAGGGTTAAGGGCCACTTTGACATTC
This sequence comes from Rhinatrema bivittatum, assembly GCF_901001135.1. Taxonomy (NCBI): domain Eukaryota; kingdom Metazoa; phylum Chordata; class Amphibia; order Gymnophiona; family Rhinatrematidae; genus Rhinatrema; species Rhinatrema bivittatum. The sequence continues at coordinate 195,080,120 of NC_042623.1, forward strand.
AGAGTGAGATGTATGAACAGAACATAAGAACATAAGAAATTGCCATGCTGGGTCAGACCAAGGGTCCATCAAGCCCAGCATCCTGTTTCCAACAGAGACCAAAACCAGGCCACAAGAACCTGGCAATTACCCAAACACTAAGAAGAACCCATGCTACTGATGCAATTAATAGCAGTGGCTATTCCCTAAGTAAAATTGATTAATAGCCATTAATGGACTTCTCCTCCAAGAACTTATCCAAACCTTTTTTGAACCCAGCTACACTAACTGCACTAACCACATCCTCTGGCAACAAATTCCAGAGCTTTATTGTGCGTTGAATGAAAAAGAATTTTCTCCGATTAGTCTTAAATGTGCTACTTGCTAACTTCATGGAATGCCCCCTAGTCCTTCTATTATTCGAAAGTGAAAATAACCGAGTCACATCTACTCGTTCAAGACCTCTCATGATCTTAAAGACCTCTATCATATCCCCCCTCAGCCGTCTCTTCTCCAAGCTGAACAGCCCTAACCTCTTCAGCCTTTCCTCATAGGGGAGCTGTTCCATCCCCTTTATCATTTTGGTTGCCCTTCTCTGTACCTTCTCCATCGCAACTATATCTTTTTTGAGATGCGGCATTTAAGTGAAGATTTGATGACCTTCGGAGTGAGGAAACTCACACAAAAATGAGATTTGTACAATGTTCTCTCAACCTAGCTTGATGTTACCCAGGTTGGGAGTCCATCAATCTAGGTTGAGAGAACATTGTACAAATCTCATCTTTGTGCGAAAAAGTTATTGCACTCTGCGGTAATACCTATGCGAAGCACTAAGATAGTGCACATTGCGATAAATAGGTTATTACCATAAAACACGCCCCCTCTAACTATCGCATGCGATAGTTTGATGAATCTAGCCCTATGTTTCTAATTGGTAATTTTTTTTCTAAAGAATCCTATGTAAATTGATATGTTAGCATGCCAAATGTACTACCTTTTCTTATTCACTCAGTTTTCTTTTCCTTTTTTGAACTTCCAGCTCAGCTGGAACCATCCTGTATTGGGCTATGGTGCCATGAGCCTTGATTTGTAACTATCTGGGGATCCCCCCCACCTAGCCCAGCCATTGTAGCTTCCTCTGATGCACGTGCATCCTAAGTCTTGCTCGTTGATAATGCTACGGCTGGGACTCTCTCTCCCCTAGAGACTGTGAATGCTCCCTCTGTGACATCAGCAGCCCCAGCCAGCCTGAGGAACAGAAATTGGGCCCAGGAATTGAAGCTAGGTCACCTGCGCGATGCTGTCCCACCAGGCCATGCCATGCCATGCCATTATCTAAAGACATTTTGTACAATGCTGAAGCAGTAACTAGTGCAAGCTCTGTATTGCTCCAAGCTTCATGATGATATAGATAAGCCATTTTCTAAAATTGCTTTCAAATTTGAAATTACTGATGGTCTTTTGATGGGTGCATTGTGCAGTGCAGGGTCCAGCAACCCGCAGTAGGCATGCCACTGCACACAGCACATGAGGGATTTTGCTGGCATGCCAGCTTCATTCTTAGCTCCCTCCTGCATACCTCTTGCTATTTTTATTTGATATACATCTCTTTGGGCTAACATAGGAGAATGAAAAGAAAAGAAAGGAAATTGTCTGAAAAACAAGAAGTGAGTGTGGCAGCAGGTGTCCCCAGGCTCCAGGGATGGGGTGAAGTCCTGTTCCCATTTCCTGCTTATGTTACCAGGGCTGCTGTGACTGAAGGATTCCTGTGGAGGAGGAGGTGAAGCTATTGCCTTGACCCCCGTCCTCCCAATCTCCCGCACAAAGCAGAGTTCAACAGTCCATTCCCAGCATCTTCATAGGAGATGCTGCATATTTTGGCACCTTGCCAAAAAAAATATTGCTGATTTCTGAAGCATGAAGCTATAGTACTTAAATACAGTTTCCCATTCAACAGTGTTATCACTACTATGGTCAAGTCATCATGACCCCATTCATGATTCCTCTTAAGGATCGATTGATATTTGATGCTCTTGGTTTTCTATAAGAGAGATGGACTATATAGTTTAAAGGGCATGTCTTCTGTGAGTACTACCTGATGTGGCTGGCCATCCTGTTTCTATAATTGACGGTCTTAATTTTTGGATTATAAGAGAACTAGGTGAAGATTTATTTCTGTGTTCTTACCGAAAACCTGCTGGCACGATAGCTGCTATGGAATGCTACTTTCTTAGGTTTGCATAACTATGATCTCCTTTGCAATCAAATGACTCAAGCTAACCGGCGAACTCTCAAATTTTAATAAGCAGTATTTTTTCTATTTTACATGTGGAATTTGACTGAGGAAGGATTTTCCCCCTAGGAATGGAACAGGAGAAACCCTCCATATATCAGGCCTTTTTTTTTTTTTAAATTGATTAGTCCTGTCTGAAATGCAGTTGAGCAGAGAAATTTCTTATTTAGAGGTGTTGAAAAAGCATGTCTGTAAGAAAGGTTTCAGTCAGAGCTGGTTCTTTGCTGATGGATACTCTGATATGGTTCCCTTCCTTGCCGATTCATTTACTACAATCATTTCCTGTCTACACGCGTGACATTTCACCTTCCATTTATTGTGAAGGGAAGAAAGAGCAACATGAAATGCCAGGAGCAACCCGAAACTGAATAAGAAAACAAAAAAATAAACCCTGCCTAAGCTAACTTGGCACTCCTATTTACTGGGTTAAAAAGCCATACATTAAGCATCACCCTAATATCGATAATAGTAAGGAATGTACAAATTCTACTTGCATCTCACTCTTGCTCTAGCAATGACAAATGACAGAAATTTAATATATGTGGAAAAGTTTGCATGTGTTGAATTGTGACTTGAAGACATTCATGCCCCGCAATCGTATTTGTAGCCGTTCCGTGATTCAGGTTTATCGATGACAAACTTTTCTCATCATAGTAGTAATGATGCAAGCTATTGCACGGCATACGATTTTTCTTCCTAGCACAACTTTATCTCTGTTCTTTAGGTGCTGGTCCTTTGCAAACGTAATCAACGATCAGATCACCAAGAGCACACAATCTGTTCTGTGAATCTGTAATTGAGCAAGGATGTGACTGCTAGCATCTGTTTCCATTGCATGCAGAATGAACAGAAAGGATGCATTAAGTGAAGGCTGGGTTGGACAGGATAAGGGTTTTAACCCAGTAGCTCTCCCTATCCCCCTAACCACCATAGACAAGGAATGGCAGGGAAGATTTAGTGATGTTATGAGAATTTTCAACGGGCCATCTTTACTGGAGTGCTGACTCATGATAGATTTCACGGTGGGATAAGCATGTCAACATGGCATGGCTCACCCACCTGCTCACTTCTGCGTTATGTGCCTCTGGCCAACCCAAGCTGTCATGATGCATCACAAATAATCAAATCTTGTTCAAAGTGGTGGGACTCGGCAAAGAATAATGATTAAATAGTTCTTTCAAGTACTAGATTTTATTATTTATATATACCGTATATATATTTTTTTAGATTTTGCAATATGCATTCATTTTAAACAATTTAGAAATTGAAGTGACAAAGTTTCCCTTTCCCCCTAGTAAAAATAACATTTTTTCCCTCAGTCTAGGTTTTTGGTCTTTCTTTGCTCAGTAACATTGGTGCAAAGCATTCTTTCTGTAGACCATAGCAGACGGCCTTTAATGAACGTTCACTGCCTCCCAGACTGCTCTGTAATACAAGATAAATTAACCCGGGGAAGAAGATGAGTGGTGCTTCCCAAGTAAAATTGAATTCAGCTTAATTTGGAAAGCCTACATTTTTATAAATGCAGAAACAGCAGCACTGCACAGGGTTAGCAGCAATCCACAAATAAGTGGTAGCAGTTGTCCGAGACTATGGAGGTAAATACATTTTAGATTAACAGAATATAAATGTATTAAATAAATAAATAGAAGCGTCCAAGTAAATCCCCACTCTTCTAGCCTAAAGAAAACTATGTAGTGACCAGCTGGATCTCTTCAAAGAAGATCATGGTTCTTAAGCATGTGCTGATGACCTGATCAGTCTGGACTAAAACTAGAATTGGTTGAGTGCTTACAAATTGTTGATTTTTTTTTTCCATGCTTCTCTGATCTTATCATTCTGAGATCTCACATCTCTTTTTAAATAGCTGCCAATCTTCCGCTAGCTTTCCAAGTAACATTGTCATTTAAAGCAGTGGTAATACAGATTTTCCTGTAATTAAGTTTCTGGAGAAAACATACTGAGGCCAGGGCTGATGCTTCTATTAGACAAACTAGGTGGTCATCTAGAGCACCAAAATTTGGGGGGTGGCAAAGCTGCCAAAAGGGGGGGGGGAGAGAGAAAGAGAGAGAGAGACTAGCTATAAGGCTCTTCTACTAGTTAACTATTTATGCTACTATAGGAGGCCCACTTAGTAACTTGAGGTGAGGTTTAGGTAGTAGTTAAGAGGTTAGGGGCCACTTTGACATGCAGAGTGAGATGTACGAATAGAACAGTACACTCTTGTGAACATTTGAAGTCCTTTGGAGTGAGGAAACTCACACAAAGATAAGATTTGTACAATGTTCTCTCAACCTAGTTTGCACACTGTTAACCCGCCATGGACGCGCGTTTTTGACGCGCTATCGTTACCCCTTATTCAGTAAGGGGCCGAAAACGCGCGTCCAATCCCCGAACCTAATAGCGCCCGCAACATGCAAATGCATGTTGATGGCCCTATTAGGTATTCCCGCACAATTCAGAAAACAAAATGTGCAGCCAAGCCGCAGGCACCGGGAAAGTGCACAGAAAAGCAGTAAAAACTGCTTTTCTGTGCACCCTCTGATTTAATATCATGGCGATATTAAGCCGGAGGTCCTGAAGGGTAGAAAAAGTAAAAAAAAAAAATAAATACATTTGAAGTCGGCCCGCGGCTGTCGAGTTGAAAGCCGGATGCTCAAATTTTCTGGCATCCATTTTCCAAGCCCGTGGCTGTCAGCGGGCTCGAGAACCGACGCCAGCAAAATTGAGCGTCGGCTGTCAAACTTGCTGACAGCCACCGCTCCGGTCCAAAAGGAGGCGCTAGGGACGCAACTGACCCTCTCAGACCCTCTCAGACTTTTCTTCTGGTCACTCCTTCCAGCTACGATGAATGGACATCCTTCTTCCTGCCCATGCGGGCCCACAACACATTTCCTCTTCTGGTCCTCAAGGGCAAGAAGGTCCAATTGCCTAGGCCTTGCAGTTGCCACTAGTGTTGGGAATTGGGACAAATTTGTTTTCACAATTCTGAGGAGGTCCAATGGAAGCAGTAGGTGGCTGCTGGGTTGCCCCCAAACCTGTGGCACTCTAGGCGATCACCTAGTTTGCCTAGTGCTTCCACCGGCCCTGCATACAGTGCCACTTAAGGTTGGAATTTAACTGGCTAAGTGGTGCTGAATATCAACGTATTTTAATTTTTTATGAAAATATGACCTATTCTAGTGTTTGCCTTTATTCTGATATCTTGTCCTGTTCTACCTTTTTCATCTCATCCCAGTGCACACCATTTTCAGTGTTCAGGTTATGGGGGGAAAAAAATGATCTTTGCAAGTGACGAATTTGACAGCTTTAATTTGGGGCCCAAATCATTAAGGGGGGAATTATCAAACTGTAGGCATTGGGACAAAGACCATGGATACTTTTTACTCATAGGCTCTGCATCGATTCTCAAAGCGAAAGTACATGTGCACTTTTGCTTTGAAACCTCCCATGGGTACAAAGAATGCGCAGTTGCTTTTACCTGCTTTTACCATGGATTGGAAAGGTCCACACAAAGATTTGAAAATGCTATCTGTGTGTGTAAGTTTCCCCTTCTGAACTAAACCTGCCCTTAAGCTCCTCTCAATGCGGCTAAAAATATGCCCATTCTGGAACATCCTACATAGGTTTAACCGCAGGGATGGCAATTCTCAGACTGCTGAATTCTTTTTTGCCTTCTTCATTCGCTTTGAAAATTTCTCTCTAAAGGCTTTCCCCATTCTGTTTCTATGGGAAAAATCCCAGAATGAATCAGATCCTTGTACAATCAGTAAAAGATACACGTTGCCTCAAGAATGCAAGCGGGAAAGAAGAATTACAGATTAATGATGCAAGCCCTAGCTAGTCTAATTACATTTAGATCATAATCCTGGTTAAATTCAATCCTGAAGTTATAAAAGACTGTGACATCATAGCTACAAAATCCGTCTTCTGATGACTGCCTTACAGAACAGCAGGGCTAACAGCCTTAAGTTATGATGCAACTGTAATATAAGTACATCATACTCTTCAAATTGCTTTTTCCCTTTAAAAATAGGATTTAATGTATTAATAGCATGTTTGTCCTTGTTTTCTTTTTTTAAACCAAATCCTATTTCTAAAATAAAGGAAAATTGGTTCTTGCCTGCTAATTTTCGTTCCTGTAGTACCACTGATCAGTCCAGACCGCCTGGGTTTTGCCTCTCTACCAGCAGATGGAGACAGAGAGGTTTTGACTGACTCTGCCCTGTGCCCTCAGGTGCCACCTACAGTCTATCAATATTACACTGTTTCCAAGCAGAACATTTATAAAGCATAACTCGGAACAATCTTAATTTTCACACACTACTGGTCACTAACCCCAAGAAGGAGCAGAACACAGGAAACTTTGACAACTTTGAAAACTCTGAGAATTGTTTAACATAATATGCAGAATATAAAGAAGTACTGAACGAACGGACTCTTCGTTATCTCATACTGAAAAGGGCAGGACTCTGGACTGATCTGTGGTACTACAGGAACGAAACAGGTAAGAACCAATTTTTCTTTCCCTGTATGTACCCGGATCATTCCAGATTCCTGGGATGTACCAGAGCTTTCCTACACTGGGTGGGACCCTGAGAGTCCCGCTTGGATCACACCTTCTCCAAAAGCACCAGAGTCTGGGGCCTGGACATCCAACCGATAATGCCTAGCAAAGGTGTGCAATGATTTCCAAGTAGCCGCCCTACAAATTTCTTGCGGCGAAACTTGCTGACACTCCACCCACGAGGTTGCCTGCGAATGGGTAGAATGTGCGCGAAGTCCGACCGGAAGCAGATGGCCATGAATCAGATACGCTGAACCAATAGCCTCTTTCAACCAGTGAGCAATTGTCGCCCTAGACGTCTTATGCCCTTTTTTAGAGCACAAAGAGATGGTCCAACATATGGAAGCTATTTGTAACCTCCAGATAACTCAACAGCACTCGGCACACATCAAGTTTCCTCAGATTTCTAGACTGGGGATCAGAACGGTCCAAATCCAGAAAGGATGGAAGTTCTACCGACTGATTCAAATGAAAAGAGGACACCACCTTTGGGAGAAAAGAAGGCACCATCCGCAAAGAGATTCCCGCATCCGTAATCCTCAAAAAAGGCTTTCTACAGGACAAGGCCTGAAGTTCTGACACCCGGCAAGCTGAGGAAATAGCCACAAGAAAAACTACCTTTAACGTGAGAATTTTGAGCGTCGCCCTCTTCAGAGGCTCAAAAGGCACCACACACAGAGTTTTGAGAACCAAATTTAGGCTCCACGAGGGACAAGAATTACGAACTGGAGGATGTAAATGTTTCGCCCCTCAGAGAAAATGCCCCACAACCAGAAGCGCGGCTAAGGCTACACCGAGTATTTTACAATGGAAGCAACCGAGAGCCACCACTTGCACCCTAAGAGAACTGCACGCTAAGCCTTTAGCCAAGCCTGCCTGTAGGAAGGACAAGATATCAGACACTGACACACGAGCAGGGACCACATCGTGCTCCATACACCAAGACTCAAAAACTCTCCACACCCTGACGTAAGCCAGGGAAGTGTTATGCCTGTTGATCACAGATGGCTGCGACAGTTCTTGCTCACCTCTTTCTTTACAGCATTGACTCTGTTGGGTAGACTTGCGGCCTCCGCCAGCTATTGCCGGCCTGCCTACCACTCCCAAGCCCCCTGGATGGCACGGACGCTGACGACCCTATTTTGCCCTCAGAATCCCTTAGGAGCACGCGCACGGGCCAGTCTTAAGCACATCATGGCGGGATCCTCGGGGGCATCCCCTCTGGATGATGTCATTCCACCAGGATACTTAAGCTAGCTGGCCCTGCCTACCAACAACTTGGCAACGAATTCCCTCGTTGCTGAATCCGCTTTTCTCACTATGGACTTCCCGTTACTGTTGCTGACTCTTCGGCGTGAGACGCTCTGGGTACCCGCTCCTCGGGGGCCCTTTCCTCGTCTCTGGCTATCTGCTCCTCGGAGGGCCTAACGCCTTGGACTGCTACCTGCCCCATTCCTCGGGGTTTCTCTTGGAACCTTCGCTACTGTGAGTACCTCCACTCTGCGGACATTACCGTACCACTTCGAGTGAGGAACCCTCATCGGTGTACCCCATGTTGTGGACCACTACCGTATCACCTCTACTGAGGAACCCTCACCTGCTCCACGAACCACTACTGTATCATCTCTACTAAGGAACCTCATCGGTGTATCCCACTCTGCGGACCATTGCCGTATCTTCACTACAGAGGTATTCCCTTTGGGTATACCCCATCGCACAGACTATGAGACTTTCTCCTGCACTATCTCTTAATAAAGTGCCTTTCTATCTCTTAATAAAGACTCTAATCTCATGAAAGGCTTCTAGGAAAAGTAAAAAGTCATGGGATAGGTGGCAATGTCCTTTCGTGGATTATAAACTGGCTAAAAGACAGGAAACAAAGAGTAGGATTAAATGGACAGTTTTCTCAGTGGAAGGGAGTGGGCAGTAGAATGCCTCAGGGATTTGTATTGGGACCCTTACTTTTCAATATATTTATAAATGATCTGGAAAGAAATACGACAAGTGAGGTAATCAAATTTGCAGATAATACAAAATTGTTCAGAGTAGTTAAATCACAAGCAGATTGTGATAAATTGCATGAAGACCTTTTGAGACTGGAAAATTGGGCATCAAAATGGCAGATGAAATTTAATGTGGATAAGTGCAAGGTGATGCATATAGGGAAAAATAACCCATGCTATAGTTGCACAATGTTAGGTTCCATATTAGGTGCTACCACCCAAGAAAGAGATCTAGGTGACATAGTGGATAGCACATTGAAATTGTTGGTTCAGTGTGCTGCAGCAGTCAAAAAAGCAAACAGAATGTTGGGAATTATTAGAAAGGGAATGGTGAATAAAACGGAAAATGTCATAATGCCTCTGTATCACTCCATGGTGAGACCGCACCTTGAATACTATGTACAATTCTGGTCGCCGCATCTCAAAAAAGATATAGTTGCGATGGAGAAGGTACAGAGAAGGGCGACCAAAATGATAAAGGGAATGGAACATCTCCCCTATGAGGAAAGACTAAAGAGGTTAGGACTTTTCAGCTTGAAGAAGAGACGGCTGAGGGGAGGATTATGATAGAGGTGTTTAAAATCATGGGAGGTCTAGAACAGGTAGATGTGAATCGGTTATTTATGCTTTCGGATAATAAAAAGACTAGGGGGCACTCCATGAAGTTAGCATGTGGCACATTTAAAACTAATCGGAGAAAGTTCTTTTTCACTCAATGCACAATTAAACTCTGGAATTTGTTGCCAGAGAATGTGGTTAGTGTAGTTAGTGTAGCTGGGTTTAAAAAAGGATTGGATAAGTTCTTGGAAGAGAAGTCCATTACCTGCTATTAATTAAGTTGACTTAGATAATAACCACCCCTATTACTAGCAACGGTAACATGGAATAGACAGTTTTGGGAACTTGCCAGGTTCTTATGGCCTGGATTGGCCACTGTTGGAGAAAGTAAGCTGGGCTTGATGGACCCTTGGTCTGACCCAGTATGGCATGTTCTTATGTTCTAAGCAATTGCGGGAGACTTGCGCACGCATCCTCGCAGGCTCAACAGGCCGCACCACGATGCATTGTTGGGCGACAGCACTACTAAAAACCCCCAAAAAGGAAAAGAATTCGGCTGTTGATGTCTGACCACTCCCGCAGGAGAAAACGGAGGCTTACATGCACAGTAAAGGGAAACCGGCCGAAGCGCCATTCCGACACCTTTTTTTTTTTCTTCAGTCAAACCTGGCAGAAGCTCCACACGGGTCCTGCAGCTCCTGGGATGAGTGATCCGGGCTCCCTGGTATCACTCCGAGCTCTGGAAGTAAGAGCAGAGAGAAGGGCCCTCTACCCCAAACTCCAGAGGCCTCAATTATCCCGGGGGGGGGGGGGGATGGTCCCCTCAAGACCTGCCAACCCTCTGGGAGGCTTAAAGGCTCCTTGTTGCTTCCTCTTTTTTTTTTTTTTTATAATTCATATTTTATTAATTTTTCATAAAGTAAGCTTACATCTTACTCCATACAAAAAAGAAAAGATGTGTAACATATCATACGCACTCTTTAACTTAATCTGCAAGAAAATAATAAAAGTTACAGTTACCTCACTTTTCTGCGAGGTATATTTAAGAAGAAAAAAAAAAGGCCCAGTAATACAAAGGGGAGTTCATAAAGAAACAGAAAAACACCAGAAAAACAGGCTTAACGGATAGGATGGATAACAATTACATGATTATCTTTAGAGATCTGTTACCCAGGATTGGTGTTCAAGCTCCTGGCATTTAAGAAGGATTTCAGCTGTTCCGACATAGTAAAGTCAAAACATTCTTCTTTTCCTCCAACTATACATCTACAGGGATATTTTAGCACAAACATATAACCCAAAGTTAAAACTTGTGATCTCATGCTAAGAAATCCCCTTCTCCTTAATTGGGTGGTCCTGGAAAAGTCAGGGAATATTCTAACAGCTTGATCATAGAAAATGATAGATATATTTTGGAAGTACCTTCTCATTACTTCACTCACATCATTTTCTGTCACAAAAGACACAAGTAACGTTCTACGATCAATGATCTCTGCTGTTGAATTTTCCAAGAATTGAGTCAAGTTAGTAAAGGCTTCTAACTGGTTAGCTTTAGAATTTTTTCTGACATTTGATATAAAAAATATGCTTTATTTCCCAATGGAATTTTTCATCTTCAAATTTTAAATTTTCCAAAAAGAATTTTTTTAAGAATACTATAGGTATCTTCTCCCAGGACATGAGGAAAATTTAAGAACCTTAGATTTAGGTGCCAAACATGACTTTCTAGATATTCTATCTTTTAGACTGAATTCCATAGTCCTTTATCAGTTTAATATTGCTAGCCTGAGCTTGCAATGTCGTTTGCTCCACCACTTCAACCCTATTACTTAAATCCTTAATCTGGCCTCCCAAATTCAGGTTAAGTGTTTGTAGTTCTGTAGCCAAATTTGCATGTTTACTTTGGCAGTCCTTCACTAGCCCTCTAAGGCTAGCCGCCAGATCCCGTAAGGCTTCCAGGGTCACCACGGCCGGTTTCAGGGGCAGCTGGTAAAACTCCCCCCCTCTTCCTGACGGCAGTCATACCAGAAGTGTCCAATGCTTGCGCAGCCATGATCTTCCTTTCCTCATCCACAAGGTCCACCGGTGATATTGGCAGTTCAAACTCCTCTGGTTCCTTCGGCAATGTTGCATCCAGCATACTGGAGGAAAACTGAGGCTGCAGCGTTGTTCCTCTGCTTCCCTCCCCCCCCCCCCCCCCGCCTGGGGGGATGATGTCATCTTTCTGCACTGTACCTTGTGGTGATAGAAGCGACACTGGTAGCGGTGGGGGCCGATAATCAGGGGGACTCAAGGTGGTTTCCCCATTCAGCGCTGAAGCTCCCTCTCCAAATGCTGAAGCAGGGACAATTTCACCCCTTATTTTCCACTGTTGGCGTCGCAAAGGAGGTTATCGGTCTCTGCCCAAAAGGTAAGGCTGACTCCAGGGGGGAGACCCGAACCTTTCCCTTTCTTTTTGGGGGCATCATTAAACAGGTAACTCGAACGAGCAGAGCAACTTCCCTTGCAACCGTTCACGCTGCCATCTTGGGCCTCTTCCGGTTTGTTTTTTTTTTTAAGGGCTATAGCTGCCTAACCTAACTTACTAAACCTGTTCTTTTTTTTTTTTTTTAAACTAATTCCTAATTTTCTTCACAGACTGTAGGCTTTGCACCTCCACCATCTGCTGGAGTCAGAGAATTACTGACAGACTGTAGGTGGCACCTGAGAGTATAGGGCAGAGTCAGTCAAAACTTCTCTGTCTCCACCTGCTGGTGGGAAGGCAAAACCCAGGAGTCAGGATTGATCTGGGTATATACAGGGAAAATATAGTTAATCACTATCTGTCCTTCATTTTGTTTAAAAACCAAATAATGTACTGGTAATGTAGGAAGTTGATGTTCTTATGTCACTCTTTGTATCTTGAATAAAATAGTATGGTTGCTGTGTTAGTCCATTTCTGTTTCTTTTTCTCTGGTGTTGCACTAAATGCATAGTCAGGCTTGTTAGGATTTTCATTTGTTTGTCTGCATTTTTCAGTTCTTAATTTGTCATCCCTTATTTTGTATTTGGTAAGGGTCAATTTGTATTCTGTGCATGTGAATGAGGTGAGAGATTATGCTGGCATGTATTATCTTGCTTGTTCTGTTTTTCCAGTAGAAAGTGCATTGGTGTTCTAGGGCCTCATTCCCAGGTACAGTTGCTGCTGTTTGAGTCCTGTGAGTTACTTTGTTATGGTTTGGCAGGTTTCTATATAGATGTCTGTCTTTTTTTGAAAGGTTTTGTATTACTTCACACATTTTCTAGCAGTAGAAGGTGCTTTTGTGGCTGTTACTGAAGAGACACTAAAATTCAAATATTTTTGTATATAGTGAGTTGGTGAGGGCCTGTCTCTTGGAGAGTGTATTCCTTTTGGGTACCCTAGCAGGGGTGAGGGGGAACAACCATGTCATCCCATCCTTTGCCTCAGGCAGCAGATTGCCTTGAATCATTTCCTGATTGCTGGCAGTAAAACTCTGCCCCTGCTCTGGGCTACTGACAGTCTGAACTACCTCCCCAGACTGAGGCCCTCATCAAAGGCTGGTTCAATGTTTCCCATGTTTGCATATCAAAGGACACTTTTCAGACCTGCCCTTTGTTGATGATGTCAGGCTGGAGAGGCAGTTTAGAGAGTCGATCACATGGCAGAACAAATTTTCTGATGCACCACCAACTTCAGCAGTCAACCTCCGCCCCTGCATAGATATAAAAGTCAATAAACATGTTTATTTATTGTATTTATTTATTTAAAAACACATATCCTGCATTATACAAACACTTTTCATTGGACCAACCTAATGCATTTGTGACCAGCTTTCAAAAGCAGAGCTGCTTTCATCAGGTCAGAACAGCATGGGGTAGATTTTAAAAGGTGCGTGCGGGAGTAGATTTGTTCACGCAACCCGGCGCGAACAAATCTACTCCCGATTTTAGAACATGCGCGCGCTGCCGGGTCAGCGCGCACAAGGCTGCGCAAAATCGTCAGCCTGCGTGCGCCGAGCCGCACAGCCATCCTCCATTCCCTCCGAGGCCGCTCCAAAATCGGAGTGGCCTCGGAGGGAACTTTCCTTCCAGCCCCTCCACCTTCACCTCCCTTCCCCTATCTAACCCACCCCCCAGCCCTAACTAATTCCCCCCCTACCTTTATTTTACAAGTTACACCTGCCTGAGGCAGGTCCAGTCTGGAGGCCGCGGGCACACCCCCTGATCGCCCCTGGGCTGGTACCACGCCCACGGCCTCGTCCCCGATGACGCGCCGGCCGTGACACGCCCTCCAACACGTCCCCCTCCAGGAAAGCCCCGGGACTTACGCGCATCCCAGGGCTTGCGCGCGCTGCTGAGCCTATGCAAGATAGGCTCGGCGCGCGCAGGGAGTGGAAGGGCAGCTTTTCGGGGGTTACGCACATATCTTATGCGCGGAACCCTTTGAAAATCTGCCCCGATGGTCTTGGGATGGTTACCCAAATATACAAGTAAATTACAGGCAGCATTACGATGATGCTAATTATTTTCAAAGCTGTAGTGTTCTAGAGTAAGATGATGCGGGGCGATAGAGAAATGTTTGCAAAAGGATGAGAAAACTGAGGAGAGAGATAGTAGATTTACAGCTGCAGGAGGACTATAGTGGGTGAAGAAACTAACCTTAACCCCCTAATCTAATTCTGAGCTTATATACCGCATTCCTGGGCCACCCAATGCAGTTTACAGGAATTCAAAAAAATACATAGTCAAATATGTCCTAAAAATATGCAAACACATAATGAATCAAATGAAAACCAAATGTTAAATTTGCCTTGCCAATTCCATTGAAAAGTCAGCTACATCTGATATCTACTTTATTGCATACAAGACATTTTGAATTGATTGATTTTTAGAATATTGTAGAGAATGTCTGATTCATTGTTCATTACTCGGCCAAACTTCCTCTTATTATGCTGCTTCTAGTATATGTCTGGTAACTATCACACAATAGGCTCCTAAAACTAATGAGCAGTAACCCCTGTGTGTTGGTTGTAAAATGTTTGATCATTGTTAATTGTGAATGTCATGTTCTTTGTATCGTAATTCATAAACTGAAATATAACGCTGCTAACAGGACTCCTGTCTATCAGGCCTATCCTGTAAAGTGCGGCCACGTTTACCCTGCTCCTAAGCCGCTTTTAACTCACGTTTCGGCCGCGTTAGCCCTTCCTGCGATCCCGAATCCCCTTTAACCTACTCCTACCGCGTCCTAAATTCCCCGGGCAACCCCTTCCGCCCGCGGCATGTATATTGCATGCAAACGAGCGAATTAGCGCGATATTGCATGCAAACGAGCCAATTAGCTATTCCCCTAGCATCCCGTAACCCGCACCCCGACTATCGCTACCTTTCCCTGCCGTTTTGTCGCGCGTTTAACCTGCAAATTTACCGCCTACCCTGACCCAGGCGGTAGAGGCAGGGGTAAGGGTAGGTGGCAAGCTTTCCCCCAGCCCCCGCTCACCTGCCCCGGCCGCGATCATGGGTGCCGGTCTCCGTGGCAGCCCCAGTCCTCTCCCCTCCTCCCGAAGCAAAAAAAAAAAAGTGAAAAAAACGTTGCAGCCCCCCTCCGATGTCCGGAGGGGGCTGCAACGTTTTTTTCGCTTTTTTTTGGCTTCGGGAGGAGGGGAGAGGACTGGGGCTGCCACGGAGACCGCTTTCCCCCGTGCAAGTAAGTTGCTTCGCCGCTTCAGTTCTTCTCCACCCCTCCCGGAGCAGGGCGTGAAAAGCAGACTTGCTCCGGGACGGGGGAAAATAGAAACTGAGCGGTGAAGCGAAAAAACCCAAAAGCTAGTAAGTTGTTTCGCCGCTCAGTGTCTCTTCTCCCCCCTCCCGGAGCAGGGCGCAAAAAGCAGCCTTGCTCTGGGACGGGGGAAAATAGAAACTGAGCGGCGAAGCTAAAAAAAACCAAAAGCAATTTTGGGTTTTTTTTTTTCAAAATTGACAATTTTGTTTTTTTTCAAAAGCGACTTACTTTTGGGATCTGTCAAGATCCCAAAAGTAAGTCGCTTTTGGACGCCGGCAAAACTTATCTTTTTTTGCAGCCATCAGCAGGAACACGATCTGGCTCCCGTAGCTCCTCCCAACAAGATGGCCGCCTGCACGGGGAAAGCGTACAATTGGCCGCTGAAGATGTGGCGTCACATCCCGTGACGCCAAACGTCGTGATGTCACGTCTTCAGCGGCCAATTGTACGCTTTCCCCGTGCAGGCGGCCATCTTGTTGGGAGGAGCTACGGGAGCCAGATCGTGTTCCTGCTGATGGCTGATGGCTGCAAAAAAGATAAGTTTTGCCGGCGTCCAAAAGCGACTTACTTTTGGGATCTTGACAGATCCCAAAAGTAAGTCGCTTTTGAAAAAAAACAAAATTTGCTCCCCTTTTTTTTTTTGCTTCTCCGCTGTCACCTCTTCTCCCCACTCCCGGAGCAGGGCGCGAAAGCAGCCTTGCTCCGGGAGGAGGGAGAACAGACTGACAGCGGTCAGGTCGGGTCCGGTCGGGTCCGGGTCGGGTCCGGGCTGGGGGAAAGCTTCGCCGCTGTCATCTCTCTCCCCTCCTCCCGAAGCAGGCCTTGCTCCGGGAGGGGGGGAGAAGCGCTGTCGGGTCAGATCAGATGGAAAAGTAAGTTGCTTCGCCACTGTCATCTCTCTCTCCACCTTCCGGAGCAAGGCCTGCTTCGGGAGGAGAGGAGAGAGATGACAGCGGCGAAGCAACTTATTTTTGCATCCGATCGGACCAGACTTCCTGGTATCTGTCATTTCAAATGACATTTGAAATGACAGATACCAGCGTGGCGTGAAGCCTTAGGCCCGCGCACCCAGGATCCTGTATAGGCGCTCTATCCAGTATCCTGGGTTGCGCGGGACTAAGGCTTTTCGGACGCGGCTTACATTTACATATAATTAGGCTTCAGGATCGAGCGGTAGATGAGCTGCACTGTGCAGGCAGTAACCGCGGGTGCCGTAGGCACTAACGCAGCTCTTCCTACCGCTCGGTACTGGATCACCCTGTATGTTATCACAAGGGCTTGCTGTCCTTTCTGCTCAGTCATGTCCTATCTCGGAAAGCTCTGATGCATTCTTAAACAACAGCTTGAAGTTCCTACCTGGGGAACTTCAAGGCCACCCAGGAGGCTTCCTGAAGTTAATCCACTCAGCAGGACGATTTCATTTTCATTTGGCTGCTGTACATTCATACTGCTGATAAACTTCGGCAGATCCGGAGAGACTGAGATCAGTTTCTGCAGGATGGGAAGCACATAAGGAAGCAAACCAAGATTAATTTTGTTCTGTTCTGAACTGTGCCTTATTTCACTGTTCATCTCAAACAAGGCAATCTACTCAATGTAATAATAATAATAACTAAACTGAGGCAACTGCCTAGGTTTTTCATAACAGAAGAGTAGCACTGCACATCCTCCGAGCTTTCTACTTTCCCTGCAGTATGATAAAGGAACGAATGACCTAAAGAAGCAATGCCAACCCAAATGGGAGGAGGGGGGAGCACATTCACACAGACTTGTTTTCACGATACAATTGCTTTTCGGTGCAGCATGGCTTTGAAATGTTTCTGGTCCTGTTTATCGTTGGTTCCTTTTTGTAATGTAGTGGAAGCCATAGGGTCAGCAGCATGCCAGAGTGAGATTCCAACCACTGCAGATCTGTATGACAAGCTATCTGTGGCATCAACACAAGCAAGGCAGAGTGGAAAATGGTAATGGTTAATTACCTGCTGTTTCTTTTTTTTTTAACTTTCTCTCTATTAAATTTTACAACATATTACAAGTAGAACTTGCAAAAAAAAAAAACAACAAAAAACGGAGGTAAGGCATAACAGATGACCAACAAAAGCCAAAGCCATATTCCCAGTTATAAGCAAAACATTGATAATTCTCTGCCTACCCCCTATCAAGCCCAAAATGAAAGGGGTGAGATTTTTCAGAAATGATGGGAAAAGGTGGTATATGTTCATTTTAAGAAATGGAAAATGCAAAAAGAAAAAAAGGTGAAATTTTAACTTGCCTGTTAATTTGCTTTCATCCTGCCAGACCAGTCCAGATGAGTGAGTCATGCCCTTGTGCCAGCAGATGGAGTTAGAGAAAAAAAAATCTCAAAGCAATTGTTTTTTTTGTTTCCAAATAACCACCTCAACCAAAACCTAATACAGCCAAAAACATTTATTCCCCATGATTATTAACCTAGGAATAAAAATCCCTACCAAGCTTGCAATTAGGCTAGCTGTCTTCAGAGTGGGCAACAATGTACTCATTAGATTTCTGAACCTATCAGATTGAGAGCCTTTGATTGCTGCGGTTTCCTCGGGTGGGTTCTCAACTAGTCTGGCAGGACAAAAAGGAAATTAACAAATACGTTTAAATTTCACTTTCCATATCATCAATGCCAGCAGAGAAGAGGGATGTACCAAAGCTCCACCTAGTCCAGGTGGAAGGAAGCCAGCATATCTCTCAGAACTGATGCATACAAGCTATATCCTCTCCCTGCCTGCACACCCATACTGAGGTGGTTACAGCAGGGATACAATGGAGGCAAGGGTGCTGCCCTGCCATTATTTTCTGGAAAGACAGATTCTGACTCTGTCTATGAAAACTCCTTCGGCCTTGTTGAATGGGTCACTGGTTCTCTCAGAAATTCAAACTCTTGCTGGAGCAGGCTTCTCTTTTTCATTTCTCCTGAAATTGATGCCTTAGAACTCACTGAGCTTTTTCAGGTCACATTAATAGACCAAAGACCTATCTAAGAAGAAAACGGTCACCTACAAGCATCTAAAAGGTGACCTACAATGGACTTGGCCATCCCTGTCCCAGCTTATGACTCTCTCTAACCACCATAAGTGAGAAAAAACAGATTCCGACAGAAGTGAAACACTATCTTCCAAAAAAGGAGTACATTGGGTGCAGAGATACTCTTTCCTTTAAAATTACCAAAGGACTATCTTCAACAACTGTTTTCTGCTAACTACGCCCTTATATAACGTGCCCAATTGACTCCTCTGTTTAAACTGTATATAATTTTTACCATGTAAGCAATTGTTCTCTGCTTACATGCACCGCTCTCCAGTTAGTAATTGTTAATCTATCCCTTTTTTCTAACATCCTTGTTCCACATTCCCTGTTGTAATGTAACTTTCGCTCTCAGTGTTAACTGGTTTACCCCCCTTAGTTTATTGTAAACTGGTACGATAAGACCTGGTCTTGAGCATCGGTATATTAAAAAAAAAGAATAAAATAAAATAAATAAAATAACAAGATTCAAAGAAGCTCGAAAGGAAAGGATGTCAGATCCCTACAAAACTAAGCTCATTTCCTTGTTGAGGAGACCTCCCACAGTGGAGAACCTGTGTTCTTGATTCCTTGGAGGAAAGTATCTAATCTGAGAGAGTAGTAAGAGAGCTTCTGTGATTGTTTTTTGCAGCAAGCCAGCGCCAGTTTCTGCTCTCTGTGAGATTTGCGATTTATGCCTTCATTCCAATCTTTCCTCTAGTAATAAGACACCTCAAAGGGAAAAATTGCCTCCTTGTGTAAACTGATCTTGCAGAGGCTCAAAATTCACAAGTTTGCTACTTGGTGGTCCTATGCACTACCAAAGGCTGTAATCATTGACCTGGTTTTCTTAACTGTCAAGGGTGTACAAGAATGGAAGGGATCTTCTAGGGAAGAATCCTCTGACTAGGGGAAAGAGTGAAAGAGCACCCTTACTTGCACCTTCAGACCAGGGAATGTCCAGGTGTGTCCAGGGAATGTCCAGCATGTGTTTCTGGTGGAAACACATGCTGAAGATTGGATGCTGGTCATGGTTCTACCAGGTTATCAAAATCTCCCGGCTCTTGCTTTCCTTTTTTTGACCAAAGACCTGCTTATCTTGGAGCTTCCCCAGGCTGATCTGAAATCCACTCATGTAAGTGCCTTGCCTGACTCCTAGTAGGGCAAAGGCCAATTCTGCTGGTCCTTACTCTTCAGGGTCTCAAAAGTGTCACTTCAAACATTTGTCTGTACGATAATGGTGTTGGCCATGTGAGCTGCTGCTAGGTCCTGCAGGGGAACTCCATCCTAGACCAAGTCTTACTCACTTATCAGGGTACCTGAGGGCTACTAGCTCTCTCACTTTCTTCATATCAGCTAATGGTGTTACATTGACTGCCTTGACCTGGGCTGCCATCTGAACTAGAAATCCTAGAATGCTTGGTGGCTGGCTCTTGCCCTGAATCTTTTGGTTCTCTATTAGTTTGATTTCTCTTCCTGTTTCAGTTGCCCAGGATTGTAACTCCCCTCTTAACCTAGAAGGCTCATCCCTATGGCATGAGATAACCATGAAGGAGACTTGATGTCCATTCCCTGTAGGAGGCAATTGTGAAAAAACACCTGCTTGGGCTCCTTATAAACTCCCTAGAGAAAGGGAAAAATTGACTTGCAACCTTGTATCAGTGAAATCCCTGAGTGAATTGATTGAGATGCCTGTGGGTCTATATCATTCAGGTCCATTGCCCTAGAGTCTTTGAGCTGCAGAATAGACCATACTTGGGATGGATATGGAAAGAGGAAAATTGGACCCTAGGAGTGAGGCCTTGAGCCCATGACATTGAAGACCATAAAGTCACTTTCTTCTTCAGAGATGTCAGGCTTCCCTATATTCCAGAGACTGGGAAGCACTAATTGCTATTCAAAATAATCATAAGTTAGCATAGGGTTTCCATGTGTGCGTAATCTTAGGCTTTCCTGCTTCACCTCAGCTCTAAATAATTGGACATCTGACTAAAGAAGGAACTTGGTTCCTATATTCCCACTTGTAATGTTTTCTACACAAGTGTTCAATAAAAATTTCAATAGAAAAAAAAGAAGGAACTTGGTTCCCTCTGTGACTAGGAAGCCCTTTACTACTCCTTGACTGACAGGCATCTGGAGTCCTGGTTAGCACAGCCTGATAACTGCCAGTGAGGGATTTAGGATAATACATCTGAGAAATATCTGGTAGTAAATCCCTGGAAGGATAAGAGAGAATGCTTATGTGTATCTATATGGGGAGCTGCTTAAAAAGACATCTTCCATTTCCATGGATATCCTAGGAATAACAGAACTCATGCTTCTACTCTTGCCTTCTTTACAAAAAGAGATGGAGTCCCAAAACCAAGGAGGGTACCACCCCAGCCAAACCCACCATTCTAGAATACTTCCGGAAGGCAGAGTTAGTGATACTGAGCAGATTGAAGCATCTGAAATGGCACTCCAAGCAGAACTGGAATTGGTTATGGGAGGACGAGATTCTGATAAGCACCCCTTGCTGGTCTCTGAACTTTGGTTCCTAAACTTCCAGGGTCATGCCAAAAGATAGTTCTTTTAGAAAAGATAAAACTTTACAACAAGGTTGAGATTGTCAAGGCCATCACTCTGTGGGGGAGCTCCTGAGAAGCATAGCCATAAACTCTCTGGCCCCCATCTTGAACTAGCCCTGACCAGGCCAGATGGGGGCTCTGACCAAAAGGAACTTCCAACATTACTTATCGCCACCTTGTGAGACTCACCAGCCATGACTCTTTCTGAGAGCTGTTGGTTTCCCTAAGGGAAGGTTCAAGACCGCCCTTCTCTGGTCATCGTTACCTGTGGGCAAAGTCATTATGGCCTCCTCTGAGGGATGTCGTACCCAATGTAGGAGGACTTGAGTCATGAAGCAATGAAAACAGAAACTAATGGAGAGAGGAAAAAAAACTTTAAGTAAAGATCCAATCTTTCTATTATGGAGGTCCCTGAACATTTTGCTTTCCTCCACTGATTGTGATCTTAAAAGATTAGATCAATGGCCCCTCCACAACGATCCAATACGCTATCCTTCTGTTCCCTCAAAGTCTTGGTCACCTTAAGGCTGGAATCAGGTGTCACGCACTAAGGCGATCCCATCTCTAATTATCAGATGTAGTGGAAAGCACTCAGTGGGGATGGAGAAATCTATAAGCACAATTCAAACAACAAGTCACCCAGTAAGATTTAAATCCATTGATTGTGTGCACCAATCTTATTCTTTTTTTATTTATTTTTATTTTTTATTATTATTTGTAGGACCTCCAAGTCTACAGTGTATACAAATCACTCACTGCTTTTGCTCATGTCCAACTTTATTTTATTTTATTATGTTAATTCCTCTAAAAACTGTACCCGAACTTCAGGGACTCCAACTTTTCTTATTCAGTTTTTCTATATCAGAGGTCACTACCAGAGCAGTCCTAGTAAGCAACAGTCTTAACCACGAGAGCATAAAACAAACTTCTCACTTATCTCTATGTTGTCGTCATTGCCCCGACATGGATCCACGTTTCGATATCTGCATCAGGGGGGTCCTCTTTATATATTGGAAACTCTTCTCGTCTTTAGTCAGCAAGACTGCTCTCAAACAAAAGCTCCACACACTGCTACCTACAATCTACCTTGCACTTTTTAATTTTCATTCAAAGTAACATGGTGTCAGCTCAGCTCTTATACCTTCCTACGAACGGAAATGACTTCACCTTACAGATCAGCTGAAACGTCTTCATCTTAAGAAGACAGGTTCCAAACATTCACTCATTTGCTCTTCTACTATCAGATTAAAGAGTACCAATTGATCACCTCATTTAGCCCTTTAGGTTGCACGGAGTCCAATTTGAAAATCCAAAAATATTCACGTTGGTTAAAAAATGATTGAATATCACCCCCCCCCCCTCTCTCTCTGAAGGCATGACAGATTCCAAAATTGTCCATTTAAATTCCTTAAACTGGTGTGTTTTCTCTAGACAATGGGTCGTCATCGGAGCAGTTATGTTTGATGTTTTAATACAGCTTTTGAGTTCTATTAATCGTGTCCTCATTTTTCTTTTTGTGCGACCTACATAGATTAAATCATACGGGCACTGTAAAACATAGATCACTGAACTCATATTACAATTTGTAGACCCGTTCAAAAAAAATTGTCCAGTTCAAACCCAGGTGTTGCTATACAGGGCCGACTATATTGCTTGTGCACACATCTCACATATGCTACACAGAAAATTGCCTTTCATTTGTTGTTCACAAGGTCCTTTAAGTTCCATTCACAATCAGGCACGAAACACTCTATCTCGAATGTTTTTGTTCCTCGCAAAAGAAAACCTTGGAAGATCGCTAAATTTTTCTTGTAGAGACAGAATGGACCAATGTTTCTTTAAAATGCCCTTAACATCCTTCACATGGTTTCTATAATGTAGGACACAGGTTAATCCACTGTCATCTTTTCCAGATTTATAGTCCAACAAAAGATTTCTATTAGCGAATAGAGCTCTTTTGTATGCCTTCTTGATCACAGAACGTGGATATCCTCTCCCCAAAAACTGAATAGACATCACTTTGGATTGGGATTTGAACTCGGCCAAAGTAGAACATATTCTCCTCAGACGTAGAAATTGACTGATAGGCAAATTGTCTTTCAATTTCCTCAGATGACAACTGGAATATTGTAGGAACTGATTACGATCTGTTTTTTTTTATGATAAAGTGTAGTCCTCAACCCATCCCCTTCTCTGATAATAATAATATCCAAAAAAGGCACTGAATATTTATCATATTGCATCGCAAATTTCAAAGACACATGTTGACTATTTATCCATGTCAAAAACTCTTGTAATTCCTCACACGATGATGTCCAGATGAAAAAGATATCATCGATGTAACGTCTCCAGATTATGATATTCTTAAACCATGGAGAGGGATACAGAACATTTTCCTCAACAATGAGCTACAAACAAGTTTGCTACATCAGGGGCTACAGTTGCCCCCATTGCCACTCCTTGAACTTGGAAATAATAACACGATGCAAACATAAAAAAATTATGAAACAACACCAATTTCATTTTTCTTTTTCAGATCCCACTCCACCAGGGAAATCAGCCAGAAGGTTGTTGCCCTAGGAGCCCACTCTACTATTTATTTATTTATTTATTTATTTATTTATTTATTTAAATACTTTTGATATACCGATGCTCAAGACGAGGTCTTATCGTACCGGTTTACAGTGTAACCAGGGGTAACCAAATAAACAGAAGATAAAGTTACAATGAACAAGTGATTTACAGTTCAGGAGAGTTAAGCGAAAGAAATCAGTTTAACATAACAAGATCCTAACAAGGGAAACTAACGTACTAACGTAACAAACGAGGTAAGATACGTGCTTAGACATTGGTCTGCTCTGTAGATCAAACTGTGGTAGATCAAACTATGGAAATGAGACAGCATCCTGTTTTCCTAGGAGCCCTGCTGCTGGACCCGCCAAGTGAATAAAGTCACTGGAGACCCCCAGTTCTTGACCCAATGGTGTGGGAATTCAGATCCGAAATTTGGATCCCAAGGGGAAGAGAGAAATCAGCCTTATAGGATTGTTGCCCAGAACACCACCAGCACTTGGCCTATGCTCCACTGGGAACCTGGGCCTAAAGCTTTCCTGTAAGTGGTCTATTCCTAGCTGAAACACCAGTCCACACATTTGCACCATCTGTTGGAGACAGAGAAATACTGAAGAGCTGATGGCAGCACCAGACCTTTTTAGGGGGAATGAAGTCAGCTTTGAGCTATTATTCTCTGTCTCCATTTGCTGGCAGGAGGGCATAACCCCATCATCTAGACTGGCATGGATAAGGAAGCTGAAAGTTAGTACAGTTATAGCTGCAAACAGTAGCTCATAAAGACTAGATATTGGATAAAGATACCATCACAGGCTGTTTAGGCCTGTGCTTAAGGCCAAAGATAATATATTATATCTTTGAATCAAACATAGCACCCTCTGCTTTTAAGCTGGTGATCTTCCAGATCTCTAGCCCCAAGACTGCAAATTTTAGCAGCAGGCTGAGTATAAGCACAATGCATGCAACTACTGGGAAGCCAATGCACTAAGCTATGCCAATGTATACAAATGTATCAACAAGCATTAAAATGCAAATTATGCACGCTTACATTTATTTAACTATCATGAATATCAAAGTCTTTGCAAAAATAGGCAATGAGCTGCATAATTATGAAAATCTAATTATTACATGTGAATGCAAAGCAAAAAAATAACATGCATTAAAATGCACAAATATAAGTGCAGGCCCAATTATTGCAAGAAACTTAAATACAACATAAGAACATAAAAACTTAACTATTCCTCCTTGGGAAGAATAGTTCAGTTTTTGTGCAATACAGCATTATCACTAATGTTACCATGCAGAATTTATCCTTTACATAGGCCTGTTAATTAACATTTTGTACATCAGCCTCTGAAATCAGGCAGCAACATTTTTTGATACCTGAAAAACAGACCACAACACACTATTAGACAGCTCACAGCAGAAAGAAGTAAAAGAATCGCCTTTATTATATTCCAAACAATTAAAAGAGGGAAACAATATCCAGGATAAGCATTTATATGCCAGTCCCAATGTATATTTCTGATTATAAAATAACCCAAAACAAATCCTTCATATTGCGTGTATAACTTCTCTTAACTGGAATTCCTCAATTCTCTAAATATAGAGTATAATGATTCAACTGTTATAAAACAAAAAATATTTATGGAAGGAGAGGAACGTTTCATATGCGATAATCACCAATCCCCAACAGGGTGAATTGACTGTCAGTCTAATCATCAACGAACCTCCTCCAACCAAAGTGTATGATCAATGTGCAAGCATTTTTGTGAAAGTGAATTTTTCATATGTGTATCCTTTAAAACATTTATCGTTTCACTTATTGATAAAAGTGAAGTGAATCACTCTAAAGTTCACAATATTTTTTCAAGAATTTTTGCAAGTGAACACTCCTCGCAACCTTGTAGCTAATCCCGGTGAGGGGTATATAGCGATGGTTTCCAAGCAACCTAAAACGGCATGATAGGCAGTCTCTTATGGCTTAAACAAAAGCTCATGCAACACCCCGACTTATCTGATGGTTGTGCGGGTCACCCGACGCGGCCACGTTTCAGGTCCACTCTTGGACCTTTCATCAGGGAAATTCGTCCTCTTACGATATCTCGTCGGTTTAATGTTGAGCCATTGCCTGCTAGGTTTGTAGCATGAATCTTGCGATTCTATCCAAGGCTAACAACGCTGTGGGCTAACGGAAGTGTCTTATTTAAACTGATTGCTAGAATAGCTGCGTGACCAATCTCCAACAAGCTCTGAACGAATGACGTGTCCAACCAGACGGCCAATCAAAACCAGACTCCATTGACAGCTCGGTTGATGATTGCGGGTTATACAGTGAAACTCCAATCTAGTAGTTCATTCAACCCTGCAGGAGCTTGTGCCTGCAAAGTGAAGATCCAAAAGGCTTCTCGTTTATTTAACAATCTTGTCCGATCCCCACCGCGGCGGGGAGGTTGAACTTGATCCAAGATTGTCCACTTTAAATCCGAAAAGCCATGACTGAACTGCACACAATGAGACACAATTGGTGCTGTTAAAGTTGCAGTATGTAATTTTGACTTATGTTCATTTAACCGAATTCTGATTTTTCTAGTGGTCCTGCCAATGTATGTCTTAGGACAAGGCCTCGTGTGTGTACTAAATCAATCAGTTGCTACTTCTGCCATAGCTGCTTCCATCCGCTCACATTGGTCAGTTTTAGCGTTACATGAAGTTTTTAAAGATCTTCCACTGATAGTTACCACACGGGGCAAAAACATTCGTGACACATTGATACATGCAGTGACCAACAGCCATGGTGGCGAATTGGGAGGCAGTCATAACTCATGTGGACATTGCCCTCATTGTCCACAGAGCATCAATGGAGATACATGGATCGATCCAGTAACAGGCTACAAGGTTTTTCGCAAAACCCATACTACATGTGAATCAGACCATGTGGTTTATGCCATTGTGTGCTCTTGTCCTAAGACATACATTGGCAGGACCACTAGAAAAATCAGAATTCGGTTAAATGAACATAAGTCAAAATTACATACTGCAACTTTAACAGCACCAATTGTGTCTCATTGTGTGCAGTTCAGTCATGGCTTTTCGGATTTAAAGTGGACAATCTTGGATCAAGTTCAACCTCCCCGCCGCGGTGGGGATCGGACAAGATTGTTAAATAAACGAGAAGCCTTTTGGATCTTCACTTTGCAGGCACAAGCTCCTGCAGGGTTGAATGAACTACTAGATTGGAGTTTCATTGTATAACCCGCAATCATCAACCGAGCTGTCAATGGAGTCTGGTTTTGATTGGCCGTCTGGTTGGACACTTCATTCGTTCAGAGCTTGTTGGAGATTGGTCACGCAGCTATTCCAGCAATCAGTTTAAATAAGACACTTCCGTTAGCCCACAGCGTTGTTAGCCTTGGATAGAATCGCAAGATTCATGCTACAAACCTAGCAGGCAATGGCTCAACATTAAACCGACGAGATATCGTAAGAGGACGAATTTCCCTGATGAAAGGTCCGAGAGTGGACCTGAAACGTGGCCGCGTCGGGTGACCCGCACAACCATCAGATAAGTCGGGGTGTTGCATGAGCTTTTGTTTAAGCCATAAGAGACTGCCTATCATGCCGTTTTAGGTTGCTTGGAAACCATCGCTATATACCCCTCACCAGGATTAGCTACAAGGTTGCGAGGAGTGTTCACTTGCAAAAATTCTTGAAAAAATATTGTGAACTTTAGAGTGATTCACTTCACTTTTATCAATAAGTGAAACGATAAATGTTTTAAAGGATACACATATGAAAAATTCACTTTCACAAAAATGCTTGCACATTGATCATACACTTTGGTTGGAGGAGGTTCGTTGATGATTAGACTGACAGTCAATTCACCCTGTTGGGGATTGGTGATTATCACATATGAAACGTTCCTCTCCTTCCATAAATATTTTTTGTTTTATAACAGTTGAATCATTATACTCTATATTTAGAGAATTGAGGAATTCCAGTTAAGAGAAGTTATACACGCAATATGAAGGATTTGTTTTGGGTTATTTCATTATCATTGTAAGAATCCTTCTTAACTTTGATTTGGTGCTCATTGATTATACATTTATTTCTGATTATAGACATAGAAACATAACAGCACAAGAAGCCCATATGGCCTGTCTACTCTAGACTGTCCATCCACTAGAGATGTGAATCATTTTCCATATCGTCTTAACGATAGAAATCGTGTGGCAGGAGAAGAAAATCGTGTTTGGCACGATTATTTCGTTGAAAAATCGTTAAAAATCGTTTTTTCCGATTAGTGCGCACTAACTCGAGTTAGTGCGCACTAACTCAAAATGATACAAATAGACACTTTCCAGGTCACTGAAGGTCAGTTAGGAATGAATATGTGTTCCTATTGGCTGGCAGCCCTCTTATCTATTGATGTTACCAAGGTTACCACTGAGGTGATGGTTGGGGGGATGGGAAATGGAACTGGAAACTCATGAACACCAGCAGAAAATGAAACAAAGTGTTCACACTTCCCAGGTCAGTAAAGGTCACTTAGGAATGAATATGTATTCCTATTGGCTGGCTGTGCTCTTATCTATTGATGTTACCAAGGTTACCACTGAGGTAATGGTTCGGGGGATGTGAAATGGAAACAGTTGGAAGCTTGACATGTGATGATCAGCACTCACGTGACTAGAACTTCTTTGTTTATTATTTTTGTTAGCAGACACGTGCATGTTGAATTTGCCAATCACTGTGCATTTTAGAAAGGTGGTCCTGGCTGGAACTGTACACAGTTCAAATATATGTAATTGATTGTTGGTAAGTGTATTTTTTAAGTAGCCACACTGGCACAAGTATGTTTACTTTTCCTCCTACTTAACTCACTAGCTCAGCTTTGTAAGAAGGGCTTCTCTGCTTGAGTGAGGGTCAGGCAGCTCCCCCCTGTCTGTGAAGCCAGCCTCTCACTAGTAATGCAGGGAGGGAGCTGTCTCAGACTTCACCATCCTCCCCCCCCCCCTCACCCACACACCATTCACTAGCTGGGACATGGGGGAAGTCAGGAGTGAGGGTCAGGCAGCTCCCCCCTGTCTGTGAAGCCAGCCTCTCACTAGTAATGCAGGGAGGGAGCTGTCTCAGACTTCACCATCCTCCTCCCCCCCCCTCACCCACACACCATTCACTAGCTGGGACATGGGGGAAGTCAGGAGTGAGGGTCAGGCAGCTCCCCCCTGTCTGTGAAGCCAGCCTCTCACTAGTAATGCAGGGAGGGAGCTGTCTCAGACTTCACCATCCTCCCCCCCCCCCCTCACCCACACACCATTCACTAGCTGGGACATGGGGGAAGTCAGGAGTGAGGGTCAGGCAGCTCCCCCCTGTCTGTGAAGCCAGCCTCTCACTAGTAATGCAGGGAGGGAGCTGTCTCAGACTTCACCATCCTCCTCCCCCCCCCCCTCACCCACACACCATTCAGTAGCTGGGACATGGGGGAAGTCAGGAGTGAGGGTCAGGCAGCTCCCCCCTGTCTGTGAAGCCAGCCTCTCACTAGTAATGCAGGGAGGGAGCTGTCTCAGACTTCACCATCCTCCCCCCCCCCTCACCCACACACCATTCACTAGCTGGGACATGGGGGAAGTCAGGAGTGAGGGTCAGGCAGCTCCCCCCTGTCTGTGAAGCCAGCCTCTCACTAGTAATGCAGGGAGGGAGCTGTCTCAGACTTCACCATCCCCCCCCCCCTCACCCACACACCATTCACTAGCTGGGACATGGGGGAAGTCAGGAGTGAGGGTCAGGCAGCTCCCCCCTGTCTGTGAAGCCAGCCTCTCACTAGTAATGCAGGGAGGGAGCTGTCTCAGACTTCACCATCCTCCCCCCCCCCCTCACCCACACACCATTCACTAGCTGGGACATGGGGGAAGTCAGGAGTGAGGGTCAGGCAGCTCCCCCCTGTCTGTGAAGCCAGCCTCTCACTAGTAATGCAGGGAGGGAGCTGTCTCAGACTTCACCATCCTCCCCCCCCCCCCTCACCCACACACCATTCAGTAGCTGGGACATGGGGGAAGTCAGGAGTGAGGGTCAGGCAGCTCCCCCCTGTCTGTGAAGCCAGCCTCTCACTAGTAATGCAGGGAGGGAGCTGTCTCAGACTTCACCATCCTCCCCCCCCCCCCTCACCCACACACCATTCACTAGCTGGGACATGGGGGAAGTCAGGAGTGAGGGTCAGGCAGCTCCCCCCTGTCTGTGAAGCCATCCTCTCACTAGTAATGCAGGGAGGGAGCTGTCTCAGACTTCACCATCCTCCTCCCCCCCCCCCCCCCTCACCCACACACCATTCACTAGCTGGGACATGGGGGAAGTCAGGAGTGAGGGTCAGGCAGCTCCCCCCTGTCTGTGAAGCCAGCCTCTCACTAGTAATGCAGGGAGGGAGCTGTCTCAGAGTTCACCATCCTCCTCCCCCCCCCCTCACCCACACACCATTCACTAGCTGGGACATGGGGGAAGTCAGGAGTGAGGGTCAGGCAGCTCCCCCCTGTCTGTGAAGCCAGCCTCTCACTAGTAATGCAGGGAGGGAGCTGTCTCAGACTTCACCATCCCCCCCCCCCCCCTCACCCACACACCATTCACTAGCTGGGACATGGGGGAAGTCAGGAGTGAGGGTCAGGCAGCTCCCCCCTCTCTGTGAAGCCAGCCTCTCACTAGTAATGCAGGGAGGGAGCTGTCTCAGACTTCACCATCCTCCCCCCCCCCCCCTCACCCACACACCATTCACTGGCTGGGACATGGGGGAAGTCAGGAGTGAGGGTCAGGCAGCTCCCCCCTGTCTGTGAAGCCAGCCTCTCACTAGTAATGCAGGGAGGGAGCTGTCTCAGACTTCACCATCCCCCCCCCCCTCACCCACACACCATTCAGTAGCTGGGACATGGGGGAAGTCAGGAGTGAGGGTCCGGCAGCTCCCCCCTGTCTGTGAAGCCAGCCTCTCACTAGTAATGCAGGGAGGGAGCTGTCTCAGACTTCACCATCCTCCCCCCCCCTCACCCACACACCATTCACTAGCTGGGACATGGGGGAAGTCAGGAGTGAGGGTCAGGCAGCTCCCCCCTGTCTGTGAAGCCAGCCTCTCACTAGTAATGCAGGGAGGGAGCTGTCTCAGACTGGTATCAGGGTTAGGGCACTGGGTGCAGGAAGATCACAACACTCCTGGTATTAATAGGGATAGGGCACTGTAAGAGATGACTGTAGTAGATTGAATAAAGATCTGATGTTTCTGCTCTCCTCACACCAAACAAAAACAACACACAAGCAGAGAAGCCCTTCTTACAAAGCTGAGCTAGTGAGTTAAGTAGGAAGAAAAGTAAACATACTTGTGCCAGTGTGGCTACTTAAAAAATACACTTACCAACAATCAATTACATATATTTGAACTGTGTACAGTTCCAGCCAGGACCACCTTTCTAAAATGCACAGTGATTGGCAAATTCAACATGCACTAGCATTTCAGGTGCCTGCTAACAAAAATAATAAACAAACAAGTTCTAGTCACATGAGTGCT
Source organism: Rhinatrema bivittatum (assembly GCF_901001135.1). NCBI lineage: Eukaryota > Metazoa > Chordata > Amphibia > Gymnophiona > Rhinatrematidae > Rhinatrema > Rhinatrema bivittatum. Next base: position 195,111,016 of record NC_042623.1, read on the forward strand.
GATCATTACATTACTTTTTTTGTCAAGCTTCCAACTGTTTCCATTTCACATCCCCCCAACCATTACCTCAGTGTTAGCCTTGGTAACATCAATAGATAAGAGCACAGCCAGCCAATAGGAATACATACATACATATTCATTCCTAAGTGACCTTTACTGACCTGGGAAGTGTGAACACTTTGTTTCATTTTCTGTTGGTGTTCGTTAGTTTCCAGTTCCATTTCCCATCCCCCCAACCATCACCTCAGTGGTAACCTTGGTAACATCAATAGATAAGAGGGCAGCCAGCCAATAGGAACACATATTCATTCCTAACTGACCTTCAGTGACCTGGAAAGTGTTTATTTGTATCATTTTCAGTTAGTGCGCACTAAATCGAGTTAGTGCGCACTAACGGGGAGTTAGTGCGCACTAACTCCCGTTAGTGCGCACTAACACAATTTAATGATTTTTAACGATAAATCGTTAGAATTTCTATTGTATCGTGTTCTATAACGATTTAAGACGATATTAACATTATCGGACGATAATTTTAATCGTTGAAAAACGATTCACATCCCTACCATCCACCCTACTAATTTAGCTTTACAATTCCCGCCACTCCCTCAGAGATTCCCTGTATTTATTATCCCATGCTTTCTTGAATTCAAATACTCTTTTTCTCTCCACTGCAAATGTAACAAGGCGATAGCTAAAGCCAGAAGAATGCTGGACTGCACAGAGAGAGGAATATCCAGTAAGAAAAAGGAGGTGATAATCGCCTTGAACAGATCCTTGGTGAGGGTTCACTTGGAGGATTGTGTTCAGTTCTGGAGCCCGTATCTCAAAAAGGACAGAGACAGGATGGAGGTGGTCCAGAGAAGTTTTATGAGGAGTGTTTGAAGGATCTGAATATGTATACACTGGAAGAGAGGAGGTGCAGGGGAGATATGATACAGACCTTCAGATACCTGAAAGGTTTTAATGATGTGTGAACTTTGAACCTTTTCCATTGGAAAGGAAACAATTGAACTAGGGGTCATGAAATAAAACTCCAGGGGGAATGACTTAGAACCAACATCAGGAAATATTTCTTCACGGAGAGGGTGGTGGATGCCTGGAATGCCCTTCTGGAAGAAGTGGAGAGGACGAAAACAGTAAACAAATTCAAAAGGGCATGGGATAAACACACTGGATTCCTAAAGGCTAGAGGTTGGAGATGAAGAAAATGGTGCAACTTGCATGGAGCAATGGTTACTACCCTTAACCAATTAGCCTTGTTGCTTTGGATGCAACTGTAATATCACTCTCCGCTTTGAAACTGGGGGGGGGGGGGGGGAAAGGGGAATTGGATTTAGGTGACAGCCAATGTTGGGCCCCGACTTTTACAGTTTAGGGTATTGTTATGCAGCCATTAGGGAAAAAGCACAGGACTGCTTCTATCGCCAAGTCCAAAAGCAAAGCACATTCAAGCAGTATTGTCTGAATTATCAAGACGTCTGATCACCCCATAAAAATGCTGCCAACAGCAATTTTGTCATGGTTTTGCAGTTGCTTGTTTTTCATTGTAAATATTATTACCCTTAACATAAGTCTTGGTGGTAACCTGCATGGAGCAGCAATTACTACCCTTAACAGAAACATGGGAGTAATCTGCACAGAGCGTTAATAACTACCATAAGAAACTTGCTGGGCACAGACTGAATGGATCATTTGATCTTTTTCTGCCGTCATTACTATGTTACTATGGTATGCCTCTACTAGGAAGCCATTCGATGCATCCACTATCCTCTTTGTAAAGAAATATTTTCTAAGATTACTCCTGAGTCTGCCACCTTTCACCCTCATTTCAATACCCCTCATTCTAGAACCTCCTTTCCATTGAAAGAAACATCTCCTGTGCATGGAAACTTTTGAGATATTTAAATATCTGTATTATATCACTATTTCACCTTTTCTCTAGGGTATCCCCATATACTTTAGAATGAAGACCACTGATCATTTTAGTAGCCACCCTCTGAACTGACTCCAACCAGTTTATATTCTATTGAAGGTGCGATCTCCAGAATTATACACACTATTCCAAATGAGGTCTCACCAAGGACCTATGCTGGGCAATATCACCTCTTTTTTATTTTGCTGATCATTCATTCTCAATGTAGCCAAGTATCTTTCTAGCTTTTGCTGTTGCTTTATCCACCTATTTGGCCACCTTAAGATCATCAGATATAATCACCTCCAGATGCTACTCTTCTTTCATGCTTAGAATTTCAACTCCAATATTATACCTCTCCATTGGGTTTTTGCATCCTAAATGCATTACTCTTGCATTTTTAGCATCAGATCTTAGCTGCCAGACCCTAGACCATTCCTTGAGCTTCGCTAGATCCCTTCTTAGGCAATATCTCTTTTTCCTCATCATCTTCTACACATTCACCCCTTCACCTCTGAGTCTCACAATGCCACTTTTGCACTTCCTTCTACCACTAACTTGCTTAAAAATAAGTCTTGTCCCCCCTCCCTGTTTTAACGTATTTGCTGTTTTTAATTCCATTTGGATTTTTGCATTTCTGACTACTTTCCAAGTTATTGTCCCCTGTCTTTGTCTTCTTCTCTTCTTTTGTAGTTTAGGAATGCAAACCTTTTCCTTCCTTACCTTTTCAGCTACCATAGTGGCCTCTTTCTTTTTCCATTTACTTGCCTAATAAGAAGGTTAGTTACCCTCATAAAATGTCCTTTTATTTTTGCCACTATTGCTTCCCTTAGATTTTCTTATCCTGCTAACGACTCTTTGAGGTATTTCTCCATTTTAACAAAGCTAATTTTCCTGAAATCTAGGACCCTTGCCATTGAATGAGCCTTCATGTCCTACACTCTAATAATGAATTACACCATCTGGTGAGCACTGGATCCCAGATGATCATCCACTACAACGTCAGAGATACTGTTCCTGTTCCCATTGATAAGCACCAGGTCCAGTATCGCCCCCCCCCCCCCCCCCCGGTATAGATTGTGTTATCAGTCGATAGAAAAATCTTCCTGATGACAAATCTAGAATCTGCTGCTTCTGGAAGACTTCACAGCCATCATGTCCCAATCAACGTCCAGCAGATTGAAATCCCCTAGCAATAGCATCTCCCCTTTCATAGCAATTTTGTGAATACCCTCCATTAAATTATCCATTTCTTCAGTCTGTGGTGGAGGTCTGTACATTACACCAATATAAATATTCTTCATTGAGAAATGCAATTAGGATATTGGGTATGAAGAATGACCTACTTCCTTTCAGCTCTTTGGAATTATAGTAAAGGTGATATTTTGTATACTAAGAACGTCTGCTGGCATGTTGCAGCCGTGCTTTCAGATGAGCTCTGTATTCCAGCCTATGAGTTCCAGTTCCCACTAAGAAAGTCCACTTTGTGGATATTTTCTGGCAAGATATAATGTCTATACCGTGGAGCTTGCATTCACATTCTCTACTTTTCCACAGTTATTTCTGCTCTTTTCTTGTGCTGTGCATTGCAACAAGAGTAAATTTCTCTGGTTTCCCTTATGCCTGGGAAGCTCCCATTATTTTCTGCGTGTGGAGGGGTTTGTGGGTGGGTTGGACCGTAGTTTTTATTTTCTATTCTTCCCATGAAGAATCACGGAATCCATTTTATTTCCTTTTACTCTAACTCAGTTACATTGGAATGAAAAATGTCTCAGAAAAGAGTTGCAAAAAAGTCACATTTGGAGCCATTGCTTACCACTTTTAAAGAAACAGTATATATCGATAGCCACACAATTTATTGCAGCACTTTTCTGTTGAAAAGAGGCATTGACAGTCCTTTCCTATAGAAGCATCTGAACCCACTCTCCACACCTTTCATTTGGTTCCCAAATTCGTACCTCTTTCTCACAATCACTCTCACAATTATGCATTACCTGAACCTACTTAGCACACACGCACTCCCACTCCTGCACTCAGACCCATCACTGATACGCACACACCCACTAAAGCAATAACGCTGCTACTGTTTTCGTAGTGCTACTTTACATTCACAATACTGTATAATGGTGTATGTATGTATGTATTCAGGTAAAATAAGACCCTGCCCCAATCTACGTACATACCTGAGGCAACAGAAAATAATGTGAGTCATAAAGGAGTGCTAGTGGGAGAAGTGGGATTCGGACTCAGCTTCCCCTGGCTCTTAGTCCACTGCTCTAAGTATTAGGAAACTCCTCCTTTATAAAAAAGAAATCACAAAGGAGGCCACATAAACTATGATAGGTGTGCTGGAAAACCTAGATTTATAGCTAGGGCTGAAACTACAATTTTGGCCTCTCATTTCTTCGTTCGTTAGGATTCAGGTAGATCCCTATATATATAGAGATTTCTTAGCAAGAATATAAAGATGCACGGAAAGTCTTCTGACTTCTTTACCTGCCGTAAATTGTCAAGGCTGTAATCCTCCTTGCTGACATCTAGATTCACAAAACAAATCTGTAAGTAAAAAAGTGAAAAAAACATTAAGAGTTTGAGTGTTACCAAGTGTAAAATAAATGCTCAAAATGAATAAAGCTGAAATATTAACAAAAGAGGTTTATTAATTATTTCAGATTAGTACAGCATTCCCCCATCAAATTGCACAGGGGGATATTAAAGTAAACTCCTGAGGCAATGACCAATAAATTGATAGGCTCAAGGCTAGTGAGTGGAAGAAGTGGGATTCAAGCCCTGATTTTCTGGTTCTCACCCCATTACCCTAACAACTAGGTTATTTCCTTTCACAGAGCGAACTTCACAAAGATCAGATAAAAAATCATTTTCAGCTGTGTCTTGATTTAAATCTGTATCACTATTCCCATACTGGGGCAGATTTTTAAAAAGTACGCCCGCGTGTACTTTTGTTCGCACGACCGGCACAAACAAAAGTACGCCGGATTTTATTACATATGCGCATATCTTTTAAAATCCGGGATCGGCGCACGCAAGGCTGTGCAAATTCGGCAGCCTGCGAGCGCCGAGCCGCACAGCCTGCTTCCGTTCCCTCCGAGGCCGCTCCGATTTCGGAGCGGCCTCGGAGGGAACTTTCCTTCCACCCCCCCTGCACCTTCCCCTACCTAACCCACCCCCCCGGCCCTATCTAACCCCCCCTACCTTTAATCCAAAAGTTACACCTGCCGGGCCGGCTGCTGGTGCACCATGTTCCTGTCCGGGGGCTGGTCCAGAGGCCGCGGCCACGCCCCCGGGTCGGAACTTATGAGCACAGGAAGTGATTTTAAAAGGGGCTACAAGTGTAAATGTAACACACTATCCCAGCAAATTTAAAAAGCTATTTATGTATTTGAGTATACTTACATGAGAATATCCTATTGACAATTCAATGGCATATATTGCAGCAATTTTCAAAAGCCCACTTACACAGGTAAAGTGCATTTACACATGTAAAACCCAGTTTTAAGCACTTAAATGCTTTTTTAAAAGCAGGTTTATACTCATTAAAATAAAAAAAAAAGTATGTGCATAAGTTCTGATCGCAGCGCTCCTCCACCCCCCCCCCCCAAGTATGCCGCTTCCCAGTTCACATAAAAGTGCGTGCATAACTGTTTTGTACATACTTTCATGTGTACAGCACCCAAAGCTACTTTATGACAGCCATTTATTCTCATAAAATTGTTTCATGCACATAAATGGCTTTGAAAACCAGGCCCTTACTGGAGAAAAACAAATGAAGAAAACGACATCCTTTGTTTTGTATTTTTTTTTTTTTTTAAAAGATGACCATCACTTAATGAGCTCTCCTGTCAGGTTCAGAATCACATCTCAAGTCCGATTTTTTTTAAATGTAATTACTCAGCTTTCCAAATCAGAGCTCAAGGCAAGTTACAGTCAGATTCAATAGGTAGTTCCCTGCCCCACAGGACTTACAATCTCTGCCGGTAACTTTCAAATTGCACAGAAATGTAAAGTTTGCAGGTATTATTTCCCCCGCAGACTTTATGCCAATTTCCAAAAGACAAAAAGTTGAAAATTGACTTGGAAAAATTACGTGCACAGACCTGTGCCCTTGGAATGCTTCTCCTATCAGTGCATATATTTGCGCTTCTAGTGGCACTATGCATATAGGGGTAGATTTTAAAATGTGCCCGCGGGTGTCCATGTGCGTGCGTTACCCGGCGCGCACACATGGACGCCCGATTTTATAACATGCGCGCGCAGGTGCGCACATGTTATAAAATCGGGGGTTGGCACGCACAAGGGGGTGCACACTAGTGCAACTTGCGTGCGCCGACGCCCGCGGTCTTCACCCGTTCCCTCCCAGGCCGCACCAATTTAGGAGCAGCCTGGGAGGGAGCTTCCCTTCCCCCTACTCTATCCTTCCTTCCCCTTCTCCCAACCTTCCCGCCCCTAGCCCTATTCTAACCCCCTCCCCCATTCCTTTAACTTACCGTGGTGCCGGCACGCGATCCCCCAGCACAGTGGCAAATGGCCGCTGTGCCGGGGACCTCTAGCTCCGCCCTGCCCCTTTTTCGAAGTGCCGGGACATACGCCTGCCGCCGGGCCTTTTTAAAATAGGCCCGGAATGCGTAGGCGTTTTAAAATCTACCCCATAATGTTTTGTGTAGATAGGGAAGGCGATTCGTAAAGCCCCTGTTTCTGTATGAAAAACAGTGCATGGAAATGGTTTTGAAAATTGCACTTTAAGTCTGTACCTAAGATAATGGAGAGCAAGGAGACCTGCTGAAGGTCATGCGGAGGGTCAGTGGGATTTGAACCCAGGCTTTCCTGCTTTTTAATCTACTGCTGTAACTGCTGGGCTACTCCTTCAGGACTGCAAACCCTCTGGAAAAACTCTACTGGAACTTTAATTGACTACTAGTACTGGCAATGGCATGTGCAATATAAAGCTAAGAAAAGGAGCAGTAATCTGGCTTGCATGACCCTGCTTTTTTTTTTTTCTTCAGTTTTGTAAGTCTTCTTTAACCTGGCTTGCAAGTCTTGAATTTTCTGGACTGACCAGGTACCTTAAGGGGATGTAATCCACTTTGAAGCACTGAAAAAAGTGCAAAAAGCGGAATATAAATCTAAATTTTAAAAAAAAATATATGTGAAAATTTGATATATGTTGACTCATATTTTCTTGGCTTATCATAGTAACAAAACATAGTAATGATGGCAGAAAAGGACCAAATGGTCCATTCAGTTTGCTCAGCAAGCTTCTAAGGTAGTATCTGTTGACCTGTGCAGGCTATCCCCATGTTAAGTGCTGCTCTGTTCGGTTATCCCCAAATCTTATGATAACCCATAAAAATTTACTAATAGCAACATTTTTACTGCGGGGTGAGCCTTCTTGAAAATTCAGACAATGCTGCTTAATATTCTTTGCTTATGCACTTGGCATAAGAAGCAGTCCTGTGCTTTTTCCCTTATGCCTGTGTATCAGTACCCCAGACCATAAAAAGCAGGGCCCATGTTGGTTGTCATCTGAATTCAATTCCTCTTCCACATATACTCCCACCCCTGTCAAAGCGGAGAGCGATGTTGCAATTGTGGCAAAAGCATGATCGCTTATTAGTTAAGGGTAGTAATCCAATGCCTTCTAGTAAGGATAGTAACTGCTGCTCCATGTGGGTTGCCCCATGCTTATCTGTTCCCCAGCCCATAAAAGTTGGGGCCCCTCATTGGTTATTGCCTGAATCCAGCTCCTCTTTTCCCCTGCCATTGAAGTAGAGAACAATGTTGCATTTGCATCAAAAGCATCAAGGCTTATTTGTTGAGGGTAGTAACCACCACACCAGTAGGTTACCCCCATGCACCCGTTTCTTCATTTCCGTCCTCTAGCTTTTAGGGATCCACAGTGTTTATCCCATGCCCCTTTGAATTCTTTGACTCCTCCAGAAGGGCATTCCAGGCATCCACCACCCTCTCCATGAAGAAATATTTCCTGATTTAATTCTGAGTTGTTCCCCTTAGTGTTTCATTCTGTGACCTTAGTTCTACTGATTTCTTTCCAACGGAAAAGGTTTGAGGTTCATATATCATGTAAAATGTTTCATATATCCGAAGGTCTGTATCATGTCCACCCTGCACCTCCTCTCTTTCAGTGTATACATATTTAGATCCTTAAGCCTCATAAGTCTTCTGATACTGACCCCACATTATTTTGGTTACCATTCTCTGGACTGCCTTCATCCTGTCTAATATTATTGAGATACGAGGTCCAGAACTGAAAACAGTACTCCGTGAGACCTCACCAAGGTCCTGTATAAGTGGATCATCACCTCCTTTATCTTACTGGTTATTCCTCTCTCTGTGCAGCCCAGCATTCTTCTGGCTTTAGCTATCGTCCTGTCACATTGCTTTGCCACCTTCACATCGCCAGACACTATTACCCCAAGATCCCTTTCTTGGTGTATTTCACATCAGACTTTCACCCCCATCATATACACCTCTTTTGGATTACTGCATCCCAGATGCACGACTCTGAACCTTTTGGAATTGAATCTCAGCTGTCCAATCTTCGACAACTCTTCAAGCTTTTTTAAAGCCCCTTTCATTCTTTCTACTCCTTCAGGCATGCCCACTCTGTTGCAGATTTTAGTAACATCTGCAAATAGACTTACTTTACCAAACTTTACTTGATCCAATTCTCTAGTCACCCAATCAAAAGAAATCAATCAGATTTGTCTGCAGGACTTTCCCCTTGCTGAATCCATGCTTCCTTGGGTCCAGTAACTTACTGGATTGTAGATAGTTCACTATCCTTTCTTTCACTAGAGTCACCATTAATTATCCTACCACTGAGGTGAGGCTAACTAACCTGTAGTTTCCAGCCACCCCTCTGCTACCACTCCTGTGAAACAGAACCACAACCGCTCTTCTCCAACCTCACAGCACCACTCCTGTTTCCAGGGATTATTGAACAGGTCTTTCATCCCGCCCCATGGCTTTGTCCACTTTCAGTTTCCCTACCTCTTCCCATACATTCTGTTCTGTAAAAGGTGATGCGTCTACCCCATTTTTATCTACGGTCTTGTCAACCAGCAATGGTCCTTCTCCAGTGTCTTCTTTAGTGAACATTGAACTGAAGCATTTGTTTAATATTTCTGCTGTTTCTTTGTCTCTACACATTGCTCCTTGTCACCTTTCAATTTCACTATACCACTTTGGGCCTTTCTTCTTTCTCTGATATATCTGAAAAATGTTTTGTTACTCTTTACCTCTTTGGCAATCCTTTCTTCTGCCACTTCCTTTGAGAACCAAATCGGTTTCTTTTCCTTGTACTTTTGTTTATTTCTCTAACATATAGATTTGTTGCTTTTGTAATTGCTCCTTTTCATTTGGCCCACTGTTGTTCCACCTCGCCCATTTTCTCCCAGTATTCTAGTTCTTCCTCCAGGTACATCCCCATTTTGTCAAAGTCCATATTTTTGAAATTCATGTGACTTCACTGTATCTTATTTGCAATATTAAACCATACCATCTAATCATCACTGATGCTCAGGTGGGCACCTGTCCTGACCTGAGAGACATTATTCCCATTAGTGAGCACTAGATCATGTATCACACCCTCCCTTGTGGATTCTATTACCATTTGTTTGAGCAAAGCCCCTTGAAGGGCATTTATTGTCTCTCTACTTCTTGCAGATTCTGCAGAAGGAATACGCCAATCCACATCTGGCAGATTAATATCTCCAACGATCAACACTTCTCCCTTTTGTTTCTACCTTTTTAGATGTCTTTCACCAGATCTCGATCCAGGTCTTCAGTTTGGAGACACTCATAAGAATCCATGAACCACATCTCCATAACGGCAACAATATCTAAGTCCGCCTCCACCATTAGGGCCTGCAGATCTGGGATTTTGTTGCCCAGGCTATGAGCATTTGTGGTCATAACTTTCCAGCTTTCCTCCCTTGTTTTGCTGATCTTCATAGTCACCTCTTCTGCTTTTTTGCTTACGTGTGGAAGTTTGAGCTGATTGATTTTGTGATTATCTACTCTTGCTTTCTGTATTCCTTGTTCATTAGGGTGTGGAAAGACATTTTGTCATGATTCTAATACTCATTAGATATGAACGGTCCAATTCTAACGTGCATATATATCCACCTAGCAACACTAAATGATACAGCATTGGTATTTAGATGGGCAGTTGTAAGATGGGGTTTTGTGGGTTTATTTATTTATTTATTTATTTATTTATAAGCTTTTATATACCGACGAACGTTGGGAACAGCTCATCGGTTCACAGTAAACAAAATGCAGCTAACGAGCTTTACAGAGAACAATGAACAATCAATAATACGTAAACTAGCTTTACAGAGAACAATCAATAATAGGAAACTAGTTTTACAGAGAACAATAAACAATCAATAAAAGGGGGAACAAAAGAGGCAGAGAAGAGAGGGGCTGGTCAACTAGGACCAATTGCGGAATTAAAACCAAGCAAGGAGGAGTCAGGGAGGGATCTAAACAGTGAGTAAAGAAAATGGGATTAAGTAATACAGGAATTCAATTGCATTAAAAATAAGTTATTTGGAATAACTGTTCAGGTTTGTATTTCTGTTTGGCCTAACCCCACTGAGAGTAGGGAATGGAGCTGTTCTGTACATTAGAGATTGTTTGTGAAATAAATGTATAAAATGTAATATAACCTAATGATGGCCAAATTGTCCATTAGATTGACCAATTTGACCTTGTCTGCTGAATAAACATGGATATATAGCTGATATACATCACAAGGCTAATATTCAAAAACAGGAAAAATGGATAACTTATCCAGTTAAACCTTTAGCTGGATAAATTATCTGTGATATTCAGCAAGATAAACATCCCACTGAACATCCCCAGTTAAAGTTATCTGGCTAATCATCGTAGCTGCTTAGTGATGGCAGATGCACCAGGCCTGGATTGTGGTAGGCAGCTACCACGATCCTGGCTGAAGATTAACTTACAATTAAGGTATCAGGAGGGGTGGCTCTGGAAGGATATATTTTATTAAATCATATTGGACCTGGGAGCAGCTGAGACTGGCCCAGCCCGAATATTCTTTAAATATTAGTGAAAAGGATTTTAGGAAAGAGGTTGCAGACTTGGAATTGCCACATTACCGACTCTATTCTTTTTAACATGGTTGGTTAACCCTAAAGTTATCCGGAAACATGTTCCCAGAAAACGTTAGATCTGTACACAGGCACATCTAGAGTTAGCTGACTATCTTATCTAGCTAATTCCAAATATCAGCGTTAGCCAGATAAGTTATTTGGATATCTCGACCCCACCCTGGATCGCCCCATCACGCCACTTGCTTATTCGGGTAAATCTAAGCAAGGCGATAACTTAACCAGCTAACTTTTAGCAAGGGAAATATTCAAAACTAGCCATTTAGATGGATAACTTTTGAGTTATCCATCTAAATGCATTGAATATTGACCTTCAAGGCACACACACATAAGGAAAGATTCTGTTCTCTCACATATAACAAAGCCAAGCAATATAAACAGAGAACACAAAGATATACAAACATTAGTATTATAAATCTACAAAATGTAATTCTTTAATTTCTCCCCTACATGAATTTCCAAAAACACCTGTACAGCGCATACTAAGAACAAGATTCATATGTATTTACTTATTTATTTATTTATTTTGAGGCTTTTATATACTGAAGTATAGCGGATTGCCTTCACTCCAGTTTACAAGATAACAACTTAATACAATTTGATAACACTGGAACAACTTAATAAACTGTGAACGGAGTAAGGGTCGTAGGGAAAGGGGAGCAACGATTACAAACTGAAAAGAACATTTTACAGCAAACGATAAAATCATTTAAAATGGGGGGACTTAGGGCAGAGCTCATAGATAGGTGTGGGGTACAGGAGGAATAGTTGTATCAAAGAGGAAGATATGGGGTGGGACAGGGGTAAAGGAGGATCGGAATAGAGAGGGAGGGAGAGGTAAGGAGGAGGGAGGAGGGGGGGAGGGGGAGGACATTCGGGGGGATATGAGCATATTTCATATGATATGAAATATGATATATGCTCATATGAAATATGAGCATATGATATGATATGCTCATATTTCATATGAGCAAAATATGCATTTTCATATGAGCAAACGTATATTTTACTCATAGGAAATTTTCAAAGGCAAAGTATTTATTTATTTGTTTACTTATTTATTTTATTAGGACATTTTATATACCGTCGTTCCAAGTAAAGATCACAACGGTTTACAAAAGTAACATTTATTGTTATGTATCAACAAAAAAGGACGGGCATTATCAACAAAAAAGGACAGGCATTAAATTAAATGTTCCATCACATATTAACTAAAGATTTAGTACATAAGGCGAGAAGTACAGAACTTATAATAATTGAACAGATTTCACATATAAGTCAGTACTTTGTGTTGAGGTTCTTACATTCAGTTGTTAAATTTATTCCTCATGTTTCAATTGATTTCTCTTGTCTTTCTTATTATTATAGTTGTCTGCATTCTCATGAATTTAAGTTAGATTATATGCATTTTTGAATAGCCGTATTTTTAGTTCACATTTAAATCTCTTTCTATCTGGTATCAAACGTAGCTTCTCGGGTAGAGAATTCCAAAGTTTTGGGCGTGCAATTGAAAACACATGATCTCATACATGCGACAGATGTGTGCTCCATAATGTGGAAACATTCAATAATCCTTTATTTTGAGATGTTAGAGTTCGCTGAGGTGTGTATGGTTGTAATGTCACGCCGATCATACCAGTGTTACTGGAATGAATGATTTTGAATACTAACGTTAATATTTTAAAATAAATTCGGGATTGTACTGGTAGCCAGTGCAGAGAAATTAGTGATGGTGTAATGTGATCAAATTTCCTACGGGCCGATACAGTAAAAATCGCCCGCTCTCCCGTCACGCACACAGGCCACTCTCACGATTTAAATTAGGACCCGCGGTAAAAAGAGGCGCTAGGGACACTAGCGCATCCCTAGCGCCTCTTTTTTGACAGGAGCGGCGGCTGTCAGCGCGTTTGACAGCCGACGCTCAATTTTGCCGGCGTCGGTTCTCAAACCCGCTGACAACCACGGGTTCGGAAACCGGATGCCGGCACAATTGAGCATCTGGTTTTCAACCCGCGAGCCGCAGGCCCATATACATTTTTTTTTTTTAATTTTTAACTATTTTGTAACTTTTGGGACCTCCGACTTAATATCACCATGATATTAAGTCGGAGAGTGTACAGAAAAGCAGTTTTTACTGCTTTTCTGTACACTTTCCCTGTGCTGAGAGAAATTAACACCTACCTTTGGGTAGGCGCTAATTTCTGAAAGTAAAATGTGTGGCTTGGCTGCACATTTTACTTTCTGAATCGTGTGGGCATGACTAATAGGGCCATCAACATGGATTTGCATGTTGCGGGCGCTATTAGTTTCGGGGGGGTTGGATGCGTATTTTCGGCGCGCTATTACCACTTACTGAATAAGGGGTAAAGCTAGTGCATCGAAAACGCACGTCCAAATGCGTCCAAACGCGCGTCCAAATGCGGGTTAACAGTGCGCTCCGCCGGAGTGCACTGTACTGTATCGGCTTGCTAGTTCCTAACAGAAAGCTAGTACAAAATCTGTAGGTAAAAAATATCCACAGACTTTGCAGTTATGCAGCCAGTCTTAAAATTACCCTCACAGTTGTCTTTAACATAAATATCTTAAAGTAGAGTAGCATTCTTGTTCCCAATTACATGTTAAATAGTTTAAATCCCATTGTTTAACCAACTATAATCTCGACTTTACCAACAACGACTGCACAGGCAAACCAGATTGATTGCCACATATGGGACTTGATTGAGTCTCAGGTGAGTAGCTTAACTTACAAGCCATCCTTACGAGTCAAGTTAAAGATGAGCTGAGAATGAATCTGAGCCATATTTGGACACACTAGTATCTATTACAGAAATTCTGCTCATCCTGTGACAGATTTTATTATTTTCTGCTAGGAATAAGACAGGGTGTGGTGTATACCACTGCTGATGCCTACTGACAGTGTTGTGCATGGAAACTTTGAATGTAACATCTTCCCAAAGTAATACATTAAAATTAGCAAGTTACATGCGTTAAACCATGAATTGTCACAGAATTCTTGAATCTGAGATGTGGCTCATGTTTGTGTTAAAATGACTCCATTAAACTAATTGTGGCCTTTTTACCATGGCCAGGATTTGTATCCTTATCAGCCCAGTTAGCATGGGTTGCAGGGCTTTGTGGCAGAGGAAAACTGAAGGACCCCCCTCCCCAGCATCCAATGACCCCCGATTATCAAAGACCCCCCCCTGCAATGCTCCCCCCACAGAAGTCCCTGGCACAATTAGCTGAAAGCCCCAGGGCCCCTTCCTCAGGCCCTGGGAAAAAGCAGGAGGAAAGCAACCGACTTGCCTTGTGCTACTTCACCGGTCCTGCCGTGAATTGACTTTGCCACCACATAGTTTGATGCGCATGCTTATGCAAAGTGGAGGTCAAAATATGAGGTAAGCAAGGCTGCCATTCATTGGCCACCCATTGGAACAGCAGAGGCCAGATAGGCTGGTCTCATCCTCCTCCTTCTGCCTCTTACCTGTTTTTTGGGAAGGGGAAGGCGCTAGAAGCTTTAGTGGGGGTGGATTGCAGATTTTGTAGTGGGGGGGTGTGGACAGTGATATCAGGGGACAGGGATGTTATGGAATCACAGAGCGGGGGTATGATTAGCTGTCTGGGGAAAGTTGAGATGGGTAAGACCCATGGTACTATCTCCCTCTTGAAGTTAACTGCTGATTGGGGGGCGGGGGGGAATGTAATAAGCTGAGTATTAAAATTGTACTTTGACATTCAGCACACAGTTTAACACGCAAGCCAATTTTTTAAACTCCTTTCTGCGTAGAAAATATGATTTAGGCGCACAAAATATAAATACTATTTGCACCAAAAACACATTTTGTGCGCCTAAATCATATTTTGTGCGCATAAATCCTGAGTACAGGTCTCGGCACTTAAGTGAAGAACACAACATGAATGAGCAGCAGAAAGTTGTGCTTCTAACTCAAGTTACTCAAGATTTTTATATGGAACATATTTTTTGTGCATATAAATCATATTTTATGTAGAGAAAACATGATATTTGTGCACAAATCATGTTTTCTGCACATAAAATGTGATTTATGCACACAAAAAAATGCCTTATGCACAGAAATCATGCTTTTATTGCAAAAAAGCCTGGTTTCTCTCCACATAAAATCCCAACTACAGGTTCCGACACCAGAATTCCAGGTTTGGCTTGTAGACTGACCTTAGCCCTGGAATCTTTATGCCACCTCAGAGAAAGAGTTAACAGGCTGATTTTCAAACTAGCTCGCCTGCGCCCATGCACGCGCGTGCGTATCTGTGTGCGAGCGGAGATACGCTGTAAATTTAAATCGTGCGCGCACCTGCGCATGCATGATTTAAAATGCACCTACCACGCTTAAGCATTCTCCTAGTTTTAAGAGGTTACTTGAGCAAACCTACTTTACGTATCTCCCATAGGCCTTTGCCTGCTTTAAAGTGCGTATATAAGCAGATTTTAAAACATGTTTGTGGGAAGGACATTCACAATTTTTTTCAATTAGTCCACCAGTTTGCCCAATCAATATTGAGGACTCCCAGACCCCTCTGGTTATTCATTCTGCACACCTCCCAGTTGACCCGGACCCCTCACCTTGTCCTGTAAGCCCTAAAATGCGAGATCTGCAGACTTGCCCCTCATCAGGTGCAGCAATAAAGTTTGGTGGATAACAAGCTGCCATGTGCTGCAGCCTCCGTTTTTAAAACACAGAGTTATGTGCATAACAGTTGGCTCCACCCCAGAATGCCCATTTCCCCGCCCCTTTCCACCCTCCTATTTTTGGTGCGCGCATGGATATATACATACGTAAATTGCAACTTTTAAAATCCGCTTTGCTTGTTTGCGGCCCACATACGTGCATAGGTGTGCATTTCTGAGCGAGCGGCATTCTTAAAATCAACCTCTAAGTTTCCAGCGCTAAGAAAACAAGGTGGTAAGCCACAGCACCTCTCTGCCCTGGGGGATAATAATTGATGCCTTCGTTAGCATTGGATTTCCATGCGAGGGCGCTATGAAATACGCACGGTTCTAAGCAGACATTTTTTGTGCTTAGAAGTGTGCATCGGAGTTCGCGCACAAACGGAGAGTAAATTGTGTGCTCTGCCAGGATGACCTTATTACATTAGCCTCTGGCTCAGTCTGTTAGTACTTAACTACACCTTCAAATGTGTAGTAAATTTTAGGGATGTGAATCGTTTTTTAACGATTAAAATTATCGTCCGATAATTTTAATATCGTCTTAAATCGTTATAGAACACAATACAATAGAAATTCTAAAGATTTATCGTTAAAAATCGTTAAATCGTGTTAGTGCGCACTAACGGGAGTTAGTGCGCACTAACTCCCAGTTAGTGCGCACTAACAGAAAATGATACAAATTGACACTTTCCAGGTCAGTAAAGGTCAGTTAGGAATGAATATGTGTTCCTATTGGCTGGCTGCCCTCTTATCTATTGATATTAACCAGGTTCCCACTGAGGTGATGGTTGGGGGGATGGGAAATGGAAACTTTTGGTAGTTGACAAAAAAAGTAATGTGATCAGTCAATATGACTAGAACCTGTGCCCTATTCCTGATACCAGGGGTGTTGTGATCTTCCTGCACTCAGTGCCCTATCCCTGATACCAGTCTGAGACAGCTCCCTCCCTGCATTACTAGTGAGAGGCTGGCTTCACAGACAGGGGGGAGCTGCCTGACCCTCACTCCTGACTTCCCCCATGTCCCAGCCAGTGAATGGTGTGAGGGTGAGAGGGGGGTGAGGTTGGTGAAGTCTGAGACAGCTCCCTCCCTGCATTACTAGTGAGAGGCTGGCTTCACAGACAGGGGGGAGCTGCCTGACCCTGACTCCTGACTTCCCCCTTGTCCCAGCCAGTGAATGGTGTGTGGGTGAGGGGGGGGGGAGGATGGTGAAGTCTGAGACAGCTCCCTCCCTGCATTACTAGTGAGAGGCTGGCTTCACAGACAGGGGGGAGCTGCCTGACCCTCACTCCTGACTTCCCCCATGTCCCAGCCAGTGAATGGTGTGTGGGTGAGGGGGGGGGGGGTGGAGGATGGTGAAGTCTGAGACAGCTCCCTCCCTGCATTACTAGTGAGAGGCTGGCTTCACAGACAGGGGGGAGCTGCCTGACCCTCACTCCTGACTTCCCCCATGTCCCAGCTAGTGAATGGTGTGTGGGTGAGGGGGGGGGGGGAGGATGGTGAAGTCTGAGACAGCTCCCTCCCTGCATTACTAGTGAGAGGCTGGCTTCACAGACAGGGGGGAGCTGTCTGACCCTCACTCCTGACTTCCACCTTGTCCCAGCTAGTGAATGGTGTGTGGGTGAGGGGGGGGGGGGGAGGATGGTGAAGTCTGAGACAGCTCCCTCCCTGCATTACTAGTGAGAGGCTGGCTTCACAGACAGGGGGGAGCTGCCTGCCCCTCACTCCTGACTTCCCCCATGTCCCAGCCAGTGAATGGTGTGTGGGTGAGGGGGGGGGGGGGGAGGATGGTGAAGTCTGAGACAGCTCCCTCCCTGCATTACTAGTGAGAGGCTGGCTTCACAGACAGGGGGGAGCTGCCTGACCCTCACTCCTGACTTCCCCCATGTCCCAGCTAGTGAATGGTGTGTGGGTGAGGGGGGGGGGGGGAGGATGGTGAAGTCTGAGACAGCTCCCTCCCTGCATTACTAGTGAGAGGCTGGCTTCACAGACAGGGGGGAGCTGCCTGACCCTCACTCCTGACTTCCCCCATGTCCCAGCCAGTGAATGGTGTGTGGGTGAGGGGGGGGGGGGAGGATGGTGAAGTCTGAGACAGCTCCCTCCCTGCATTACTAGTGAGAGGCTGGCTTCACAGACAGGGGGGAGCTGCCTGACCCTCACTCCTCCGGGGTATTGTGATCTTCCTGCACACAGTGCCCTATCCCTGATACCAGGGGTGTTGTGATCTTCCTGCATGCAGTGCCCTATCCCTATTAATACCAGGAGTGTTGTGATCTTCCTGCACGCAGTGCCCTATCCCTAATACCAGGGGTGTTGTGATCTTCCTGCACACAGTGCCCTATTCCTGATACCAGGAGTGTTGTGATCTTCCTGCATGCAGTGCCCTATCCCTGATACCGGGATGTGTGCAAGAAGATCACAACACCTCCGGTATCAGGAATAGGGCACTGTGTGGAGGAAGATCACAACACCCCTGGTGTCAGGGTTAGGGCACTGTGTGCAGGAAGATCACAACACCCGTGGTGTCAGGGTTAGGGCACTGTGTGCAGGAAGATCCCAACACTCCTGGTATTAATAGGGATAGGGCACTGTGTGCAGGAAGATCACAACACCCCTGGTGCCAGGGTTAGGGCACTGTGTGCAGGAAGATCACAACACTCCTGGTATTAATAGGGATAGGGCACTGTGTGCAGGAAGATCACAATACCCCTGGTATCAGGGTTAGGGCACAAGTTCTAGTCACATTGACTGATCACATTACTTGTTTTGTCAAGCTACCAACTGTTTCCATTTCCCATCCCCCATATACTGTCAGTGGGAACCTTGGTAACATGAATAAATAAGAGGGCAGCCAATAGGAATACATATTCATTCCTAAACTGACCTTAACTGACCTGAAAAGTGTCAAATTGTATCATTTTCAGTTAGTGCGCACTAACTCCCGTTAGTGCGCACTAATCGGAAAAAACGATTTTTAACGATTTTTTAACTAGAAAATCGTGCCTAACACGATTTTCTTACCCTGCCACACAATTTCTATCGTTAAGACGATATGGAAAACGATTCACATCCCTAGTAAATTTATCTCGGCAGCCCAGCTGGTGGCTCAGTGGCAATGCTCTGCAAAGCAGCGTTCGGGTACTGCCGGTGAGTCAGCCTCTCCTTAGCAACTTCCAACAATGCAGCCATCTGGTTTATCTTAGAATGAATGAATGGAGAGCAGGCTTGTTTTACTTAGACTGATATCAGAAAATCCTGACCCACATTGGCTTCCAGCCGCTAAAATCTACATAACTCGTGCTGCTTTTGTTTCATTAGATACCTGATTCTACAAACGTGCAAAGGTCTCCCAGACTAACATCTAAGCAATCCATTAATATGACTTAAGTATCAATCATGTTATATCTGGCTCCACTGTTAATAAGACTCGGGAACAAGCATTTTTATCTCACTGATTTATTATTACCACCAAACCAAATCAATAAAATAAAATATTAGAATTCTTATGGATGTTGCACCTATTACTTTTTGGCTCTATTTTTCTTTGCATTTTTAGGACCCTCCCCTTGCTTTTATCCCACCTATTGCTGGGATGTGGCTCAGGGATATGTAGGGCCCTTGAAGCATGTGCATGAGGCCTTTTTTTCTCCCCCAAGGAATGATCAAGGATGCCTTTCTACATCCCGGGCAGTCTGATCAGGAAGGGCCGTTTACTGTCACGCCGTGGCCTGACCCAGGAGTTGGAGTTTTGGCGAAGAAGAGTAGATTTTCGAAGAAGTGTGGCGTATGTGCTGGGTTTTGCTATTATTGACCCTGTGCTCCAGATCCTGAAGAACAGGCAAACCACCTTTGTTTAAAGGTGCCGCGACTCTGATTTTTACCTTTTGCGCTCAGTGAACGGCACAAGATGAGGAAGTTTGGGGGGGGGGGGGGGGGGGACACACGAATTTTGCGAAGGCGTTTTTTTTGGAGATTTTTTACACCGGTTTTGCAGTGAGAGCAGTTTTCCCTTGCTGTGGATATTGGAGGTTGGCTCTTTTACACCACTGCCAGTGAAACAGTGAGCGAAGCTGCTGATTTTTGAAAAGCACTGTCGGCGCAGGTTTTGGAGACATCTGGTTGGATAATTTGGGGGTTTTGTTTTTTTTCCCCTGCTTTATGACTGTTAATGAGGACAATCTTTGCACCCTCTGTGGGGTACGGATAGTGAAGACTGAGGGGGCTGGATCAATTCAAGGAAGAAGAGGGGCTTAGCCAGTGCACCACAGGCAAAGAAACCATTTGCTTTCTTGGTTATGATTTCGGTTTTACTATTTATGATTTTTGATTTTTGCCAGACTTTCTCAGATTATTCTTTTCAAGTTAAAGGTTTTCTCACTTGAACACCATCATGGGACTCTGTGCTTCATTTAATGGGGCTTTTCTTTTTTTAACCTTTTATTCTTTAAATTTTCAAAATTATACAAGTCACAAAAGACCGTCACAGAAAATCTGCAGATACAATAAAGCAATCAAAAATACCCGAGGAAACAAACGCATACATTAGCCACATAAAACCACATTAGCTGGGACTGTAAATAACAGGAAATTGTTATAGGAAAAAAGAAAGCGCTATAATCATTTTTATGTATCTTGCAGTATTTACGAACACAACGAAAAATTACCCATGAAGGGAGAACAGGCAAGGCTCTTTCACGATTTTGAAGAAACCCTTCCAATTGGCCAGGATCAAAGATTTAATGGTGCTTTTGAGCTCTGATATTACCAGACTTGCTGACCCAAAGTGCGTGTGCAAATTTTGGACCGACTCTTGTTGCCCACTGCTGCACCAAAGGCCGCAGAAGTGTAAACCTTCTCTCCGCTGGATAAATCCAGTATCCCTGAGGCAAAGAGATAAGTCTGAGAGAGTGAGTGAGCTGGGAACTGTGCAGTCCCTTGGTGGATACAGCACACCAGGGATCTGGGCGTCCCCGCTATACATGTCAGAAACAAATTAATCTGTGAGGCTGTGAAATCGGTACTTACTCATGAAAATAAGGGAACAAACTTTTATTTCTGTACCTTTCAGGTACAAATTGAGGGCCGCATTTACGAGGCATTTTTCCCATAGACACAGAATGGGAGAAAAGCCTGGCGGGCAGATTTTAAATGCCCTGCTCGCGTAAATCCGCCCGGATTTACGCGAGCAGGGCCCTTGCGCGCCGGCGCGCCAATTTTGCATAGGCTGCCAGCGCGCATAAGTCCCGGGGTTTTTTTTAAGGGGGCGTGTCGGGGGCAGGGCCGAATGACGCAGCGTTTCGGGGCCGGGACTGGGGGTGTGGTGCCAGCCCGGGGGCATGGTCGAGGCCTCCGGACCAGCCCCTGGGTCGGATGACGGCGCGCCAGCAGTCCGCTGGCGCACGTAGATTTACATCTGCTTCTAGCAGGCATAAATCGAGGGACAAAGGTAAGGAGGGGGTTTAGATAGGGCTGGTGGGGTGGGTTAGGTAGGGGAAGGGAGGGGAAGGTGAGGGGAGGGCGAAAGAAAGTTCCCTCCGAGGCCGCTCTGATGTCGGAACAGCCTCGGAGGGAACGGAGGCAGGCTGCGCGGCTCGGCACGCGCAGGCTGCCCAAAATTGGCAGCCTTGCGCGCGCCGATCCAGGATTTTATAAGATACGCGCGGCTATGCGCGTGACATGGAAAAAAACTTACAGTTTATTTTTATTTTATTTATAGAGTTTTATATACCGTCGTTCAGTTTTGCCATCACAACAGTTTACAATTTTTTCATTTGGTTAACATGATTAACGATTTTGCATAGGCAAATTGTTCAACTAGTGGGATGGGTTAGTTCGTGTGATACACTTGGGATGGTGTTAGCTAGTGTGAGAGGAGAAGTTCAAACAACAAAATTTGTAGGATATACACAGCATAACATTCAATTTTCAAGGGTAACAAGGGTATATGTATAGAACTACAGTTCCTGAATGTAATCCGTTTGAATGGCTAATAAGGCACGAAAAGCAGAATATACATTTTAAAAGTATCTCCTGAAGAAAAAAAAAAAAAGGGTTCCAGTGGATACGGAAAAATCCCTGAAGAGAAGGAGAAAAAGGACACGGATGGGCAGCGTGAGATTGTGAGGCGGCAGGTTAAGCTGTTGCAGATGACCCTTGTGTGAGAAAATGTTAAAAAAAAAAAAAGCAGTAAGAAGATGGAGCGGAGATGGAGAGAAAGGGGTCTGTCGGGGACATTTTCTGTGAATTAGTGTGTGAGGGTGAGGTTCGGGAGACTGAGAAACCGCCGAGGTTGCTCATGTGCAGAAAAGGGAAAATAAACTCATCTGGCTTCCAGCCCCTGCTGATGAGAGAGAGAGAGAGCGAGAGAGAGAAAGAGAGAGCGAGAGAGAGAGCGAGAGCGCCTGCCTCTGTTTGTGTGCTGTGTCAGAGGTGCTGGAAGAGTAGGGATGGAGAGATTTAGCCAGTCTGAGTGTGTGTGCTGCTGAGACTGTAAGAGGAAAGACATGTTTTCCGGGGAAAGGAAAGTCTATGAGTGAGACTGAAAAGCATTAAATGGGAATTTCTGCTGGGATTACTTGTGAGAACAAAAAAAAAAAAAGCCAGAATTCTAAAGCTGGTTTAATGCCTCAGCGATAATAGAACACGTTCATTCCCCTCCTGTATAAATCCTGATTTCTTGGCAAGTGTGAAAGCACGGAGCTTGAGAGGTTTTCAATAAGTTAGAATGCATGAAAGCGTGTGAGGGAAAACTGGTTAGAGAACTCTAAGAATAAAGAAAATAGCGCAAAGATAACTGTTTCTTAATTTTTTTTTATTTATTTCTAGTATAAATTAGGTATTCTGCCATGCTAGAGAACATTTACACAAGAGATTTTCAGGAGAATATATAGTGATAATGCAGTCAGTCTCTTTTTGGTTTATTTGAAGTAGCAAGACTGGATCCATTTCCTGGAGATCGAGAGCGGACAGAGTAAATCTTGGTGCTGAAGAAAGAAGATGAGTGAGCTAAGTCTGCTATATCACATAAATTAACATTTTTTGGCCAGAAAATACACGTAATTTATGGACAATATAATAAGTGGACAGAAATGCAGTGATGATTATGCTGGTAGAACTGTTTACCTGAGAGTATAACAATACAGAATTTGTGTAGAATCTGGAAAAGAAAACAAAATTTAAGGAAAAGACTTTTGTTCTTGCGTATGGTTAAAATATTTTTGAGTTATATAGTAAGTACGCAAAATACTTACTGATATTTCTTGAATTGTTGCAGTGCCTACAAGAAAAAGAAAATAAGAAGTAAATGTAAGGGACTCCCAAAATGGCACCTTCCTAATAGGTTTGTCTCTTACGAGTATGGCAGCAGTGGCCACCACAGGTCTGGTTGCCAGTAGTGATGATATTGCTGGTATGTATATTTAGTGAGCGTTGGCACTCCCTAGTGGGAGTTGCCCTAGGTTTAATACAATTCCTGTGCCCACATGAGTACAGGGGAGAGTTATTAGTGGCTTTCCAACATAGAAGGTACTGGAGATCAGTGCCTCTCCTTGGGAAGCGCGCTGGTGGGTCATTTCCTTCATGGAGAAAGGACCTAGAGTAGTGGGCCGTCTCGCACAGAGAGGAGGAAGCGTTCCTTTCCAAGGGAGGAAGCCGAGGCCTAAAGTTGGGGCTCCGAGGTCTTCAGGAAAGGAAGAGGGTCTGGATTTCAAGAGAGTGAATTCCTGAGAAGTGTTTACTGTGCAAGATCTGAGTTCCGAAGGCTACCAAGGAAGAAGGTTTCCTTCAGAAAAGAAAGCGTGTGGAAACAGAAGCTTCTCCTCTGGAGAGTTCAAAGTGGAACTTACCTGCCAGAGGAAGGTCCTACTGAGTTACTAACTGAACAAGAAAGAGGCTGCATGCCGCTTCCTCCAGGGCCCAGGCTGGCGGTGACAGAGGAAGGTAAAAGAAGCTGTGGTCATGGGTAGTGGCCAAAAAAAGAGAAAAAGAGACTGCGAGCTGCCACCAGAGCCCAAGTCGGCGGCAACCAAAGAACGAGAAAGGAGACTGCAGAGCAGGCTGGAGGTGGCGAAGAAATAAAAAAAGAGGCTGCGGGCCGTTGCTGGATCCCAAGCTGGCAATGGCTGAAGAATAAGAAAAGGCACAATTTGTGTGTGTGTGTGTGTGTGTGTGTGGCAGCTGACTTGGGGGGGGCACGGATGTAGCTTGTGTGTATGAGAGGGTGGGTGTATGCATATGAGAGGGTGGGGGTGTGTATGACAGGGAGGGTGGGTGTGGTTGAATGGTTTTATGAGAGGGAGAGTGTGTGTCTGTATGAGAGGGAGGGTGGGAGTGTCTGTATGAGAGGATGTGTGGGATGAATGTGTATGAGTGGGTTTGCGAATGTGTGAAAGGGATGTGTGTATGAAAGGAAGGGTGGGTGTGGATGGATCTCTGTATGAGAGGGAGTGTGTCTGTATGAGTGTATGTATGTGCATAAGAGGGGTGTGTGTGTGTGTGTATATATATATATATATATATATATATATATATATATATATATATATATATATATACTATGAAAGGGTGGGTGGGGTGTGTATGTGGGGGTGGGTATATGAGAGTGGTGGGTAAGGGTGTGTATATGTGTGGGTGGGTGTGTATGTGAGAGTGGAGCACGAGCCTTCAAAGTGTGGCGACCTGGAGCAGGGTCTCACTGTGAGCATGGTCTCACTGTGTTGTGTTTGCCATAGTCTAAGTACCTTGGAGATCTTTTCTTGTTCTGAACATGGGTCAACAGGTGGTAAGAGATAGGCTGCAACAATGGGGAGAGTTCCTGTTCCTTTGAGCAGGAAAGGGTTCCCTGGAATGGGTTGGCCCATAGAGTGTATAATGGTACAAATTGTTAGGATTTAAGCATTGGCAAACAGATCATGACTTCATAGGCAAGACGGAGGAAGTTCTCTTCTCTGCCCTGAAACTAAAGAAAACTGTTTGTTTTATTTAAGGATACATGCTGTGAAGGATTACTAGTTTGAATTGCCATAGACTGATGTTTCCCTTTGCAATGAGGGTTCAGCCATTAGGACTGGACATAATGCCTGGACGAACAGGCACAGCAGTCGTGGACAGAGGTCAAGCCCATGTAGGGATATAAGGCCTGGATAGACAGGCACAGCAGTCGAGGACAGGTGCCTGTCTATCCAGGACAGGTGCTTATGTCCCTAGGTGAATCCCACTTAGGGACATAAGGCCTGGACGAACAGGCAAAGCAATCGAGGTCAAACCCTTGTAGGGACATAAGGCCTGGACGGACAGGCACAGCAGTCGAGGACAGAGGTGAATCCCACGTAGGGACATAAGGCCTGGATGGACAGGCAAAGCAATTGAGGTCAAACCCTTGTAGGGACATAAGGCCTGGGCGGACAGGCACAGCAATCGAGGACAGAGTCAATCCCACATAGGGACATAAGGCCTGGACAGACAGGCACAGCAATCAAGGACAGAGTCAATCCCACCTAGGGACAAAAGGCCTGGACAGACAGGCACAGCAGTCGAGGACAGAGTCAATCCCACCTAGGAACATAAGGCCTGGAAGGACAGGCACAGTAGTCTAGGACAGAGGTGAATCCACATAGGGACATAAGGCGTGGACGGACAGGCAAAGCAATTGAGGTCAAACCCTTGTAGGGACATAAGGCCTGGACGGACAGGCACAGCAATCGAGGACAGAGTCAATCCCACATAAGGACATAAGGCCTGGACAGACAGGCACAGCAATCAAGGACAGAGTCAATCCCACCTAGGGACATAAGGCCTGGATGGACAGGCACAGCAGTCTAGGACAGAGGTCAATACCACGTAGAGACATAAGGCCTGGATGAACAGGCATAGCAATCGAGGACAGAGTCAATTCCACCTAGGGAAATAAGACCTGGACGGACAGGCACAGCAGTCGAGGACAGAGGTGAATCCCACCTAGGGACATAAGGCCTGGACGGACAGGCACACCAGTCAAGGACAGAGGTCAAGCCCACGTAGGGACATAAGGCCTGGACGAACATGTACAGCAATCGAGGACAGAGTCAATCCCACCTAGGGACATAAGGTCTGGACGGACAGGCGCAGCAGTCGAGGACAGAGGTGAATACCATGTAGGGACATAAGGCCTGGACAGACAGGCTCAGCAGTCGAGAACAGAGGTCAATACCACGTAGGGACATAAGGCCTGGATGGACAGGCAAAGCAATTGAAGTCAAACCCTTGTAGGGACATCAGGCCTGGACAGACAGGCACAGCAATCGAGGACAGATTCAATCCCATCTAGGGACATAAGGCCTGGACGGACAGGCACAGCAATCGAGGACAGAATCAATCCCACCTAGGGACATAAGACCTGGTCAGACAGGCACAGCATTCAAGGACAGAGTCAATCCCAGCTAAGGACATAAGGCCTAGATAGACAGGCACAGCAGTCGAAGACAGAGTCAATCTCACCTAGGGACATAAGGCCTGGACGGACAGGCACAGCAGTCAAGAACAGAGGTCAATACCACGTAGGGACATAAGCCCTGGACGAACAGGCACAGCAATCGAGGACAGAGTCAATACCACCTAGGGACATAAGGCCTGGACGGACAGGCACAGCAGTCTAGGACAGCAGTCAATACCATGTACAGACATAAGGCCTGGACGAACAGGCACAGCAATCGATGACAGAGTCAATCCCACCTAGGGACATAAGGCCTGGATGGACAGGCACAGCAGTCGAGGACAGAGGTCAATTCCATGTAGAGACATAAGGCCTGGATGAACAGGCAAAGCAGTCAAGGACAGAGGTGAATCCCACCTAAGGACATAAGGCCTGGACAGTGGACGGACAGGCACGGTGTTTCAGTCAGGTACATGTGCTGCAGTGCTTATATTATCTGGAGCATAGGAGGCAGTTGGAGCTACTGCAAGGCTTTCCATTACTTTTATTCATCTTGCCATTGACAGGGAAAATTTGGAAACCCAAGCAAAGGCAGGTTTACTTTAAAAAACACTGCAGGAGGTCGTTCAGCGGGGTTCCGGAACCCTCGCTGAACGACCTCCTGCAGTCGATCTCCTGCCGGCGCCATTTTCCGTACGGAAACGATTCGCGGCAGGAGATCGCTCCAGGGCCCCCGCTGGACCCCCAGGAACTTTTGGCCAGCTTGGGGGGGCCTCCTGACCCCCACAAGACTTGCCAAAAGTCCAGCGGGGGTCCGGAACGACCTCCTGCGTCGAATCGTATTGGTCTATGGCTGCCGCCATTTTGTGGTGGCCATTTTGCAAAATGGCGCCGGCTGAAGACACCACGATTTAGTGTGCCGGATTTCCTGCTCTCCCCCCTTCCCCTGATTTAGCTACGGACCCGGGGGTAATTTAAGCTACGGACCGCCGCTACGGACCCCCAGGTAATTTAAGGCATTTGGGGTGGGGGATTTAATTTAAAGGGTCGGGGTGGGTTTTAGGGGGTTTTAGTGTGCCGGGGGATGGGTTTTAGGGTGTTTTAGTGTGCCGCTGGACCCCCAGGTAATTTAAGGCATTTGGGGGGGGGGTTCGGGAGGGTGGGGGATTTAATTTAAAGGGTCGGGGGTGGGTTTTAGGGGGTTTTAGTGTGCCGGTTTTCCTGCCCTCCCCCTTCCCCCGATTTACGATTTTTTGACGATAAATCGGGGGAATTGGTATTGTATCGTGGCCCTAACGATTTTTGACGATTTAAAATATATCGGACGATATTTTAAATCGTCAAAAAACGATTCACATCCCTATTAATGAGAGAGAGTTAGAATCAAATGAGTAATCAGTGGTAGCTAGATTAGGCAGGACAGACAAAGCCCATCCAGTGGAAATCTATTTTGGAAGATCACATGATTCTTTAATAGATAAATTATATCTTTTCCAAAGTGGCCAGCATGTTCCTTCTCTCTTGCTGTTGAGATTTTGCTTCCAGCTTGTATGTTGCTAAGCATTCCAGCAACTTAGAGCAAACGTGGAAACATGAACTTTCTCATTAACCTTAGCGAAGAGATCTGTTGGATTGTGCAAACCAGGTCACCTTTGCTGTAAGTTGCTAGATGAGGCTTTTACAGTCCTGTGCCTTTGAAAGGTGGGCTAGCCTACACATGGAAGAGAGAATTGCTTGAAAGTGTGCATTTGCCTGCCCACGTCAATATCTCAAAAGCTTCCTCTGGGGTTAGGTACATAAGCACTTAAAAACATATTGGTTCCCCAGTGTCTGAATAGCTGCTCAGTCAACCAGAACTGCAAACATATAAGCTTTTGTTGTCATAATCTTAAAGAAGTTGATTTGGGGGAGAAAAGAGATGAAAATAAGCGCAGCTTTAGAAAACTGGAAAAGTGATGTAAAAAATTAGAAATGTAAATGCTATCCATTGAAAGACCTGAAAAGTCATCTGAATAATCTTAGAAAGTGTCACATATGGCCCTAGGCACTAATAAGGTAAGCACACACTCCTTAATGTCAAAAACTTAACATGCCTCAGTCCTGTTCCTAACTTTTTAGCTCACTTGTTATTAAAAGGGATGAGCTACCAGCTGGCATTGCGGCTTAAACATAAGAACATAAGAAAATGCCATACTGGGTCAGACCAAGGGTCCATCAAGCCCAGCATCCTGTTTCCAACAGTGGCCAATCCAGGCCATAAGAACCTGGCAAGTACCCAAAAACTAAGTCTATTCCATGTTACTGTTGCTAGTAATAACAGTGGCTATTTTCTAAATCAACTTAATTAATAGCAGGTAATGGACTTCTCCTCCAAGAACTTATCCAATCCTTTTTTAAACACAGCTACACTAACTGCACTAACCACATCCTCTGGCAACAAATTCCAGAGTTTAATTGTACGTTGAATGAAAAAGAACTTTCTCCGATGAGTTTTAAATGTGCCCCATGCTAACTTCACGGAGTGCCCCCTAGTCTTTCTACTATCCAAAAGAGTTGGAGCAAATGTATTAGAGACAACACCCTAAACGTTTACCCACCGATCCTTGGTCTTACATCATCTCACGCGTCTGTGTAGAAAAGAGAATACACCAATGCACATATTTTGTAAAACCTCCTACACAAAATCCACATTTATTTACACCAGAAACATGTCTTTCCAAATGAAAAGTTAACACATGACAAATGGTGTTCAAACGTTGTATACTCCACAATGTATAAGGAACAAGGGTTTTACTGTTTGGACGGTGAAGGCGTCTTTGAGGTCAGCCAGGCTGCAACAGCAACCCCCCAGCCAATAGCTTTAGATTGCTTGCACAGGGCATCATGGCCCTGGCCCCAACACTACAGGCTACTTTTAGAAGGGGGATAGGCAGATGCCACTGACCTCTGGGACGGATGTGCTGGCGTTGGCTGAAGTATCATCCGATGCTAGTCCTTCGCCTCTTCTTTGCAGACTTTCACGGCTGGAAGTCATTTGAGGGTATACTAGGTCAATTATCCTAATTGCGTGTGGCACAACCTCCAAGCTGATGCCATCATCTGTCTGCCCCTTCTTCCTCCTCTATTGTTCTAACATCTGAGGTGTGTGCTTTTGGCTGAAATATTTTCTCCCGGACGTCTCGTGTCTTCTTCCACCTCCCTCTCCTGGGGTCCAGATGTTCTCCAGCTTCTGCTCTCAGCACCTACAGTGAGCCCCATGTACCAGGCTTCCTGTTATACAGGTTTGCAGCAAAAAGGCAGAAGCGTGAGGAAGGAGAGGACTGCGCATGCTCAGTTTAGCAAGTGAACACTAGTTTGTGTTGTATTTAGATGTCCCTTATCACTTTCCCAGAAGTAGTGTTTAAATGCCATACTATTTTTTTTTAATTATTCAGGCATGCAAAAAATGTGTGCATTGACAATTAATTGGCATTTTGGCATGCATGTTAATGAACCATAAAATGTCCATGTTAGTTTTAGTGGCTAGGCCTCATAATATTTAATAGGGGAGGATGTGAAACCTATATAAATAAGTATTTGGTTCTGAGTGGTTCTTTTTGTTGAGGTCTTGCTACACACAGTATGCCCATAAAATAATTCTTCAAGTTGTCTGAAATACCTACTTATGACCTAGCCCTGTGAATATTTTGCTTTTTACTGCGTAAAATGTTACCATTGAAACTCCAATTTTTTTGTTCACAATTTGAGAAGGCCCATATGACCAAATTGTCACCTCCTAATCTTTTTTTCTTTTGTTAGCACATTTTTAAACTAGATATTGATGATTTTTAGACTGTTTTAGAGCCTAGATATCAATATATTGTCAGTTTTGGCATTTTTTAAAATGTATCTTCTGGGAAATTTACATAGCTAAAAGGTATATTTAATGGAACGGCCACTGAAAGACCATGGAAAATTTAAAAAATATAGACAAATCATCTCCTCTTGTTAGAATATTCATCACTTATAAGGTCAAAAATTATTTTATGTTATCAATGTTACAATGGATAACTCTGAATATATCTGTAACACCTCCCTCCCAACCCACCTCCCGAAAACTCACCCCGAATCAAAGTGCCCCCTTACAATGGTCCATATATAGAGTATCAGACTGAGCCCTATACAGAGGCTCTCTCTCCCCTGCCCCCCCCCCCCCCCCCCAACCATTACACCCAGCAAGGAGCTGCAGCACAGTGACACATGAAACGTACACACAGTGGCTGAGGAAAATTAGGGGTCACGCACATCAGTGCCAGCCCCACCTCTGGAACACTCATGCCCCATCCATTTTCCACCTTTTCTGGGCACACATACATCGATGCACACATGCCCTTCCCAGCTAATTAACATTCACATAGCTACCGCACAGCCCACTTACGTGCATATGTGGCTGTTTTTGCGCACACAAGGCTTTTAAAATCTACCTCTTAGGGTATAAGGTATATCAGCAGAGCACTTTTTTGGAAAGGTTTGTCTGGTATCTATTTAGACTATTAGGGGCAGATTTTAAAAAATTGCGTGAGCGCGTACTTTTATTCGCGCAGCAGGCGTGAACAAAAGTACGCCTGATTTGATAAGATATGCGCGTAGCCGCGCGTATCTTATAAAATCTGGGATCGGTGCGCGCAAGGCTGCGCACAATCGGCAGCCTGCGCATGCCGAGCTGCGCAGCCTGCCTCCGTTCCCTCCAAGGCCGCTCCGATTTCGGAGCGGCCTCGGAGGGAACTTTCCTTCGCCCTCCCCGCACCTTCCCCTCCCTTCCCCTACCTAACCCACACCCCCGGCCCTATCTAAACCCCCCCTTACCTTTGCGCGCATCGGCCGGGTGCCCCGCTACGTGGTCCGGTCCCGGGGGCTGTTCCGGAGGCCGCGGCCACGCCCCCGGAACGCCCCCGGGCCGAAACCACGCCCATGTCGCCACCCCGAAATGCCCGCCCCGCCCCCTAAACGGTGCGTCATCTCGACACGCCCCCCGACCCACCCCCGACACGCCCCCGACAGGAAGCCCCGGGACTTAAGCGCGTCCCGGGGCTTTACGCGTGCCGGTGGCCTATGCAAAATAGGTGCGCCGGCACGCGCGGGCCTTTGAAAATCCGCCCCTATATGTATATATATATATATATATATATATATAGAGAGAGAGAGAGAGAGAGAAATAATCTGACAGTGTAAAAATATATTAAGGTATTCTAAGGAGTAATATAAATAACAAAAAAAGAGCACCAGTGGCTTAATTAAATACCTAACCTATTACAGAAAATATATGGAGCATTAAATCATACAAACAATATATTATCATACAAAACATTGCAGTTTACAAAATTAAAAAAAAAATCCATTAACAATTAGATTTATTATAATAAAAAGTTTAAACTATTAGAAAAATAGCACCTTTAATGTGCTTATATTCATGTAGAGCACAGTTCTTTGAAGAAACAAAATGATCCAATCCAGGCTCTCAAGTTTCTGGTTTGTCTTATTGTGAAAGCAGCAGTGTTTCCAAGATGTTTGTCTCTCTTTCTCTCTCTCCAAGCATGCGTAAAATATGTGCGCAGAGCTGCATACGCCTACGTGTATAGTTTATAAAATAGCATGTAATCTTTGCGTGCGGTGAGATACGCGCATTTATGGGCCTGGTAAAATCTACCCGTTTGGTAAACCAGCACTCATGCACCAACTACAAGGCATACTATTATTTACATCAAAACATTATTTAGAATAATGAAAAAATTATTGAAAAAATTATACAGTGCTGAAAACTATTAACCAGCTATCCATGTATCGAATAAATGGCAAATTGCATGACAACAGAGTTAAATACATAAATTAAAAAAAAACTTGCCAGATTAAATATATCAGAAGACAAATTATAACTTATTAAATGCACACATACCCGCACACAAATACCAATGTGTGTTGGAAACTGGGTCTACCTTCAAAAATCAGTAAATGTTGTCTTATGCATGGTTGAAGCATATGATGATTCCTGTAAAATTACTATGCTACAGATGCTACATAGCAATTATATATAGCATATAACCATGATCACAGACGCAAATGTTTTTAAACTGAAAATCAAGAGGTCACGATGGTGTGATGTGAAGGAGAAGCCGTGATTTTTGCTTGCTCGGGGACCCAACTCTCTCTCTTTTTGAAGAAAACTCCACTTGTGACTCCACTTCTCAGATTTTCAGTTAATTTTCCAGTGGGTGAGCTCTGCAGTACATTGTTTATACCGCAAGCAGTCTGTTTCGGGGCTTTCCCTATGTCAGAAGTCGCGTGGAAATAGAAGGAGTGCATGCAAGCAGTTTCAAAATGGCACAAAATGGCAGCCACCCGGCAGCGGCAGATTTCAGCACCGCGAGGTAGCGAATGCGGTGGTGCTTGCGCTGGAAGACAAATTAAAAAAAAAAAAAGTGGACTCTTGCTTTGATGAAGCATATGCTTTATTAACTGAGACGGGGAAAAGAATGACTGAGCTGGAATCCAATGTGTCTGGCATAGATGACCACTTGATCACTTTAGAAGAGGAAATAAGTGCTTTAAAAAAGCTGGCAGATAAACAAGACTAGAAACTGGAGGATTTGGAGAATTGCTCCAGAAGGAATAACTTATTTTTTGTCAGTTTCCCTGAGACCATCAAAGTTAAGGATATCACACGCATCATTGAGCAATAGCTGCGGCAGACATTGCTGTTGTCAGATCAGCAAGGCAAAATCCACATGGAGCGTGAACACCATTTAGGTATCGGGGTACCTAATGAAAGCAGGCCCCATCCGGTGGCAGCAAAATTCTTGGACTATGCCCAGAAACAGGAGATCTTGATGGCCTATCGAAAGCACAGAGCCCTTGTTTATGAAGGTGCAACAATATTAATTTTCCAGGATTTCTCAGCAGGAATCTCAGTGCAGAGGAAGCTGTTTTCTCCTGTTTGTACGAAACTTGTTGACTTAAATCTTCCTTTTGCATTCTTAAAGCCGCCTTTGGTCACAGCAGTGATGAAGAAAACCACGATTCCAGTAGAAGGAGGTGCAGCCATCAAGGATGCACAGGACTAGAAGATATAATATCTCCTAAAGATGTCCTATGAGTTGGCCAGCCTATTTCTGCAGGTGGCAATATGTGGTGGATAGTGGATACATAGCTAGGGCAATGAAGTGGATACAACAAGGTTGTATAGGTATAGGTGAAGTAGATACTAAGATATGGAAACTGCTAAGAAAGAATCAGGGGCAGCGTGTGTGGCAGAAACCTTAATCAAGCAAATGGCTGCAGTGATTATGGCAAGAAGGTTCCTAAGGCTAACACTGTGGGCAGCTGATTCTCCCTCCAAGATTCTACCATTTACAAGCCTTTTATTATTATTTTGGGAAGATCATAACATGATCAAATTTAAACTAATAACTGGAAGGGGGACAATAAGTAAATCTGCAGCTCTAACACTAAACTTTCAAAAGGGAAACTTTGATAAAATGAGGAAAATAGTTAGAAAAAAACTGAAAGGTGCAGCTGCAAAGGTTAAAAGTGTTCAACACAGGCATGGACATTGTTTAAAAATACAATCCTAGAGGCGCAGTCCATATGTATTCCTCACATTAAGAAAGGTGGAAGAAAGGCAAATGATTACCGTCATGGTTAAAAAGTGAGGTGAAAGAGGCTATTTTAGCCAAAAAAAATCCTTCAAAAATTGGAAGATGTATTCATCTGAAGAAAATAGGATAAAACATAAGCATTGTCAAGTTAAGTGTAAAACATTGATAAGACAGGTGAAGAGAGAATTTGAAATGAAGTTGGCCATAGAGGCAAAAACTCATAATAAAAACTTTTAAAAATATGACCGAGGGGTTAAAGGGGATCTTACGGAAGATAAGGCCATTTCAGAAAAACTAAATTAATTTTTTGCTTCCGTGTTTACTAATGAAGATGTCGGGGAGATACCAGTTCTGGAGATGGTTTTCAGGGGTGATGAGTCCGATGAATTAACGAAATCACTGTGAACCTGGAAGATGTAGTAGGTCAGAATGACAAACTAAAGAGTAGCAAATCACCTGGACCGCATGGTATGCATCCTGGGGTTCTGAAGGAATTAAAAAATGAAATTTCTGATCTATTAGTTAAAATTTGTAACCTATCATTAAAATCATCCATTGTACCTGAAGACTGGAGGGTGACCAATGTAACCCCAATATTTAAAAAAGGCTCCAGGGGCGATCCGGGTAACTATAGACCAGTGAACCTGACTTCAGTGCCAGGAAAAATAGTGGAAACTATTCTCAAGATTTAATCTCATTATTTCCCCGCAAGCTGTATGTTATAATGCATTCATGCTTTTCAAGTCTGCTGTAAATCCAAGTTTGTTGAATGTTTATGTTTATTTATATTTTGTATATTTATACTTATATTTATAATAATTTAATTTTATTTTAAGTCGTTCGCTGCTTTATCTATAAGTTCATACAAAGTTAGCCCTGTTATCTGTACCCTCTTGTTTGATGTAATTTCCAACTTTTGTTCTATGTAAACCGACGTGATATGTACTAGTACAGGAACATCGGTATATAAAAGCCTTAAATAAATAAATAAATAAGATCAAAATCGTAGAGCATATAGAAAGACATGGCTTAATGGAACACAGTCAACATGGATTTAGCCAAGGGAAGTCTTGCCTAACAAATCTGCTTCATTTTTTTCAAGGGGTTAATAAACATGTGGATAAAAGTGAACAGGTAGATGTAGTGTATTTGGATTTTCAGAAGACATTTGACAAAGTCCCTCATGAAAGGCTTCTAAGAAAACTAAAAAGTCATGGGATAGGAGGCAAAGTCCTTTCATGGATTACAAACTGGTTAAAAGACAGGAAACAGAGAGTAGGCTTAAATGGTCAAGTTTCTCAGTGGAAAAGGGCAAATAGTGGAGTGCCTCAGGGATCTGTACTTGGACTGGTGTTTTTCAATATATATATAAATGATCTGGAAAGGAATACGAGTGAGGTTATCAAATTTGCGGATGATACAAAATTATTCAGAGTAGTTAAATCGCAAGCGGATTGTGATACATTACAGGAAGACTTTGCAAGACTGGAAGATTGGGCATCCAAATGGCAGATGAAATTTAATGTGGACAAGAGCAAGGCATTGCATATAGGGAAAAATAACCCTTGCTATAGTTACACGACGTTAGGTTCCATATTAGGAGCTACCACCCAGGAAAAAGATCTAGGCATCATAGTGGATAATACTTTAAAATCGTTGGCTCAGTGTGCTGCAGCAGTCAAAAAAAACAAACAGAATGTTAGGAATTATTAGGAAGAGAATGGTTAATAAAACAGAAAATGTCATAATGCCTCTATATCGCTCCATGGTGAGACCACACCTTGAATACTGTGTACAATTCTGGTTGCCGCATCTCAAAAAAGATATAGTTGCAATGGAGAAGGTACAGAGAAGGGCTACCAAAATGATAAAGGGGATGGAACAGCTCCCCTATGAGGAAAGGCTGAAGAGGTTAGGGCTGTTCAGCTTGGAGAAGAGATGACTGAAGGGGGATATGATAGAGGTCTTTAAGATCATGAGAGGTCTTGAACAAGTAGATATGAATCGGTTATTTACACTTTCGAATAATAGAAGGACTAGGGGGCATTCCATGAAGTTAGCAATTAGCACATTTAAGACTAATCAGAGAAAATTCTTTTTCACTCAACGCACAATAAAGCTCTGGAATTTGTTACCAGAGGATGTGGTTAGTGCAGTTAGTGTAGCTGGGTTCAAAAAAGGTTTGGATAAGTTCTTGGAGGTGAAGTCCATTAACTGCTATTAATCAAGTTTACTTAGGGAATAGCCACTGCTATTAATTGCATCAGTAGTATGGGATCTTCTTAGTGTTTGGGTAATTGCCAGGTTCTTGTGGCCTGGTTTGGCCACTTTTGGAAACAAGATTCTGGGCTTGATGGACCCTTGGTCTGACCCAGCATGGCAATTTCTTATGTTCTTATCTAGAAAAATTAGTAAAGAACCTAGGAGATTCTAAACATCAGAGATTGCCAGAAGCCTGAGGCCAAGGGGTAGCAAGAACTTTTAAGCATCACCCATAACTACAAATGGAGAGGAGCCATGTTTGGCTGATTTTTCAGGGTAGTCAGAAGGGAAGCAGAGAGATAGCATTTGGAACTCTCAGAGGTTCCAAATGAAGTTTTCTAGGTCTATTCCTCACTATCTCCAATAGATGGCCAGCTACCAAGGTTTTACATGGAGTAGACCCAATTTATGAAGGACAGATGAGTCCTAAATATTATTCGGCAGGGCTATGATCTCAAACTGGCCACCCCTGTTCCTGACAAATACCTAATAGCCCCATGAATATCCCGAAAAAAATAAGGAACCATTCAGTCAACAGAGAAGCATCTCCACTTTGAAGCAGTAATACCAGTCCCCAAGTCCGAGATGGGAAAAGGGATGTTCTTTGCTTTACTTTGCAGTTCCAAAGAAAAAAAGGCATGTTTCACCCAGTATTAGATCTAAAAAGGGTGAACAGATACCTCAGGATATCCCATTGAAGGATGGAAACATTGAGGTCAATGAGGGGGGAGAAGCATATCCTCATCAGGGATGCACACTAGAGAGGTATCTGCGGTTCACAGTCCTGGGGAACCACTATCAGTTCAAGGTCTTGCCTTTTGCTCTGGCAATGGTGCCATGCACCGTTACCAAAGTTACACAGAAACATAGAAATGATGGCAGAAAAGGACCAAATGATCCACCCAGTCTGCCCAGCAAGCTTATGCCAGTATCTGCTGCACTGTGCAGGTTACCCTCATGCTTAGTTTCCCAGACTGTAAAAGTGGGGCCCTCGGATGCTGTCTGAATCCAGTTTTCCCTAACCCCTGCCATGGAAGCAGAGAGCAATGATGGAGTCACATCAAAAGTATCAGGCTTAATGATTAAGGGTAGTAAAAGCCGCCTCAGCAAATTACCCCCATGTTTATTTGTTCACCAAACTATAAAAGTCGCAGCCCTCGGTTGCTGTCTGAATCCAATTCCCTTTTTCCCACTGGTAGTAACAGTAGTGGCAGTAGTGGTAGCGGTGTTATGGAAGGAAGGGATTCTGGTCCACCTCTATTTGGACTATTCTCTGGCAAGTGCCAAATTGAGGATAGAGAGTAAGGAGTCCATCTTGACAATGAGACAAGTCTTGGTCGCATTGGGGTAGGTAGTGAATGAGTCCAAGAGTTTTCTACAGCCGTCACAGTTCCTGGTGTATTTGGAAGTATGTTTTGATATGAAGTTAGGGAAGGCTTTCATGACCTGGGAGAGAGTCTCAAAGTTGCAGGCCCCAACGAATAAATTGGTAGCAAGCAGGAAGCCCAGGGCAAAGGCTTACCTGCAAGTACTAGGACCAATAACTGTTGCCATAGATTTGGTCCCCTGAGTGAGGGCACAAATGTATCCTTTGCAAAAGGCATTATTAGTACGGTGATCCCCGCAGGGTCAGAGTTTATTTTATTTGTAAAATTTTTCTATACCGGTGTTTGGAAAAAGACCGTCACATCGGTTTACAATAGTTACATTTAAAACATAAAAACAAAGTGTATAAACATAATAATAAAAATTTCAATGTAAATAAAATTAAACATAAGATTCTGTGTAATAACATTAATTTCAATCTGTATTACAATATTAAGATACTAGGCAAAGTAAAATACATATAAAACCAAAAGAGCGAAAAAGTAAAACCTAAATGAAATATCACAGTTTAAGTATGTGTAGAAAGCCATGAAACATTCAATGCCAAGTTTGCTTAGCCTATGCCATCATTAAAGGCTTGATTAAAAAGCCATGTTTTGAGCATTTTTCTAAAATCTTTAAGTTTGGTTTCTAGCCTTATTTCTTCCGGAAGCGTGTTCCATAGCTTGGGGCCTGCAAGAGATATTGCTCTATCTCTGACGGAGGTTAGTCTAGCTGAGGAAACAGAAGGTATGGATAACAACCCTTTGTTCGCTGATCTTAAATTGCGTTGTGGTGCGTGGAGCCGTATAGTGGCGTTTAGCCATTCCCCCTGTTCTCCATAAATTGCTGTATGTAGAATACACAATATTTTGTATTGTGCCCGCTTTTCGATGGGCGTCCAGTGTAAATTCATTAATATTGGGGTGATATGATCTTGTTTGCGTGAGCCGGTTAGTATTCTTGCTGCAGAATTTTGTAGTATTTGTAGGGGATCTAATGGTGGAATGCGGTAGGACCAAGGAACAGACAATTACAATATCAGAGTTATGAGAAGAGGCTTCTTCTTGCAGTGGAGACCTGAAAGAGCCTTCAGTAGTGGAGGTGGTTAAACGATGTCAGTTTGTTAGCAGGGATAAGCCAGGATCCACTGAAGTGGGTGATGTTGATGACCAACGCCAAGCCTGCTGTGCTGGGGGTCCAATTGTGAAGGGAAAGTATCACAGGGCAAGTGGTCAGTAAGGGAAGCCTCCTGGATGATAAATCAGCTAGAGATAAAAGCAGTCAAGCTGGCACTCATTTGCTTTCTCCCCAGGGTTAGGGGAAAGGTTGTGCTTTTGGACAGTGCTACAGCAGTAGCTTATGTGAACAGACAAGGGGCACTTGGAGCCTACAGTTAGAGAAGGAAATGGGTAGCCTGATTAAACTGGGCAGAAGTCCACCCAAAAGGGCTGATGGCGCGTCATATAGCAGGAACTGAAAACAGGCAGGTGGACTACCTCAGTCTGCACACACTGGATCCTGGAGAGTGGGGAGCTGTCTAGGAAGGCATTTGTGAGCATAGTATAGGCCTGGGGGCAGCCCCACTGAGACCTGATGGTAATCTATCAGAATGTATTTTTTTTTTCTTTTTACAAAATCTTATAGTCCACTACCTTCCAAGGCCAGAAAAATCTTTTAGCCGAACCCGAGAAAAAATTTCAGAAGGGATAGATGGGCTAATTCAGCCATAGACAATGGACAAACTACTTTATATATTCCTTCCCTGGCCAGTGATTGCAAGGATACGCCACAGAATGGCAGACCATGACGGCTGGATCATTCTGGTAGCACTGGACTAGCCCAATGCCTGTGGTATGCAGACCTGGTAAGACTGAGCAGGGAACGGGCATCTCAGGCTAGCAGACATCAATGGCCTTCCCCACCAGGGTTCGATGGGGATGGAAGTTCCAAGCCCTTATTATCTTACAGCTACGCTACTGAAAGGAGAAATCTGAGAAATGGAGGCTATTTGTATACCGTAGTCTCCACCCTTTTGAGAACGAGAAAATGATCTGCGCCCTTGGCATATGGCAGGGTCTGGAAGCAGTTTGAGACTGGGTCTAGGGAGGAGAAAGGTGGTGTCCTGTTTGAGTCACAGATGTGAATAATTCTAGACCTTCTGCATGAAGGCCTGGTCAAGGGTTTGGCATTGAATTCATTGAAAGTACAGGTAGCAATAACATGCTTCAGACATGAAACCTACTTACTCATCCCATGGATCTATGTCCAAAGCATTAACAGGCTTTCTTCAGCTGCCAAACTATGGACCTAGATCGATGATGGGATACTTTCAGCAAAAGAAATGAGTTCACGCTCTTAAAAGCCCTCCAGATTCTTCTGAAATGAATCAAAGTAGAACTTAAAACTGTGCGGCCATGCAGAAAATTAATAATAAAGCATCTATTCTTATTTCAGGCTGGCAGATCTAATTCAATTCTGGACATTAGTTCCTTCTAGCAGTGTACTAGGTAGATCTCTCTCTCCATGTAGAAGTAAAAACAACTAACTACTATTATTACAAGGGATCTTCTCATGCCCCTACTGGCAGAATCCATATTCAGTTATCCCCAAGGGACTAGATATTATATATTAATATAGTAAGGATAATGTGTTTACATGAAGACATACGCCTGAGCTCTGTGATCCCTAAATCTGTCTTCTAAATGAGCAATTTGCTTTTTATCTGTTTAGTAGGTATGCAGCAAGGACATCGATCTAAATAAAGCTGTACCACACTCCTGCGTTATCTCCAGATGCTGTCCTACCCAATTTACAATCCAAAGAATATTGCCGGAAACGATAATTTTGGCTACAGCGCCGTTCCCAACAAGTAACACCACTGAATATTGCAAGCCCTTCATTATTTATGGGCGCTAGCTGAGAGGCTTGAAAATTAGCTTCATTTTTTGAAACGAGATAAAATGCTTATAAATAGTTTATGCACCTTGAGCTGAGACAACTCTACCGTACGTGCGGAATTAAATAAGCTCCGAATCCTCCGGGGGGGGGAGGCAGGGAGAGGTTACAGCATAAGCAGGGTTCCCCAGTTTGCCAGGGAATTTGCTTCCTGTCAGCAAATTGTCTCTTTTGGCAGCAGCATCGCAGCCGAGCGCCAGCCTGCGCTGCCCTGCCCAGCACGCTTTCCTGCTGCCAGAGCCCCCCCCCCCCCCTCGGGTCCGCTGCTACCGCTCTCCGCCACCACCTCGCGGTCCCACAGAAGCTCGCACCCCTGCCTCTGCCGCCACCTCTCCTTTCCATAGTGCACTGGCTTTCCTGTCTGCTGCTGCTGCTGCAGATGTTCAGGCTGCTCTTGCTTGCTCCCTCAGCCACAGCGGCACTCGTGTTCCTGTTGTTGCTCCCTGCCGCAGAGATAAAAGGACTTTTTTTTTTTTTTACCAGTGGTGGGGTGGGGGAGGAGGAAGGTAAGAGGGACAGACTAGGGAAGGCCAAAAGACCCTGGAAGAAAAGTAAAGGAGGGGGAAAAAAAAGAGATAATAGCGGTGGCAGAGAAATGGAGAAGAGACTCAGGGAGGAATTAGAGAAAGAAGTAAACCTTGGGGTGGGGGAGGAGGAAGGTAAGAGGGACAGACTAGGGAAGGCAGAGAAATGGAGAAGAGACTCAGGGAGGAATTAGAGAAAGAAGTAAACCTTGGAAGTTTAAGAGAAGAAGTGGAAGGGAGAATGGAGACAGGACAGAGAAAAGGTAGAGATAAGATGGAATGAGAGATTGGGGAGGGATAAGGGAAGGTAGGATGACCAAAGAGACATCTTTGGAAGCGGGAGAGACTGGATGTTATGGGAAAGGGTAAGAGACAAGAAAGAAAAATATAAAGTATAATACTGTGTATATATATATATATAGAGAGAGAGAGAGAGAAAAGAAAAAGAAAACTTGAAATGGAAAGAAATAATGAAGAAAAAAAATGGACTCAGAATCTCATAAAGCATACCACAGGACCTAACC
Source organism: Rhinatrema bivittatum (assembly GCF_901001135.1). Lineage (NCBI taxonomy): Eukaryota > Metazoa > Chordata > Amphibia > Gymnophiona > Rhinatrematidae > Rhinatrema > Rhinatrema bivittatum. The sequence goes on from NC_042623.1 coordinate 195,152,484, forward strand.
CTGGCCTCTGCAGGCAATCTGGGCCTTTGGCATTGCAGAAGTTATTTCCCCCGTCAATCACAGGTTGTACAGCAAGTTATTTTCTATAAAAGTCTTATTAGATGTGATTTTGATATGACAGATTCAGTGTTGAAAGGTAAACTGACCAACACTACTTGCAATACTATGCAACAGAAGTCTCATTATTCAGAAGTCTCCGCATGCATATAACACTCGCGGTAACTGTTAACCAGTTTTCCAGTATTAATTCAAACACCAGGGTTTAGCTAGATGTTTCTAATTCAGATAAAATTGCTAGGGAATATTCTGTGAGTGTGCCAGCTTTGACTAGAGAGAGAAAAATCTGTAGGATTAGGGTTAGGGCAAAGGGGAAAGTGTGAACAATCCTTTCAGAACAGAGTGAATTTATTTATGCAGTGGGAAAGAAAGAAAGGTGCTACACAGCCTTGCAAAATATGTTGACAAAGACTGACAGATGAAGAGACATGTGGAATAACCATACGTGGACTGACATTCTGAGAAATAACATTTGGAAGGAAGCCAAGAAATAAGAGTAATCATGGCATATCGTGCACATTTTAATACAGATACATTAAAATGTTACAACATTCTCCTAGCTCTTTTCAAGTCAACCGTACATTTCTTTCTTTTGCATGCAATAAGATGAAAGATGGAATGTTGACCTGTAAAGTTTCCAGCTTGGAATTCAGTTGATCAAAAATGAAATGTGACTATGAATCCCCACGGATTGTATCCATTCACCCAAACAGGGTAAGCCAGCTTTACTGGTAAATGGAATCATTTCAGACTTTTAGATTCCTACCAGCAGGTGTTAAAGTGACCAGGAAGGACGTTATGGGGAGGAAGGAAAGTTGAGTGTGTCACTGTTGGCCATCTCAAGGGCACTTTTATCATGTACAGTTAGTGCCAGATTTTTAAAGGGTTACGCACGCCGAGCCTATTTTGCATAGGCCCGGCGACGCGTGCAAGCCCCGGGACGCGCGTATGTCCCGGGGCTTTGTGAACGGGGCGAGAAAGGGGTGGGGCGGGAAAGGGGCGGGACCGAGGCCTCCGGCACAGTGGCCGTGCCGAGGGATCGCGCACTGGCACTTGGCCTGTGCATGCAACCTACGCCTGCCCAGAGGCAGGCGCAACTTATTAAACAAAGGTTAGGGGGGTTAGATAGGGCTGGGGGGCGGATTAGGGAGGGGAAGGTGGGGGGGGCAGAGGGAAAGGAGAAAGCCATCAGGGCTCCCCTAGGGCTCTGTGCGCACAAGGTGCACTAGTGTGCACCCCCTTGCGTGCGCCGACCCCGGATTTTATAACATGCGTGCGGCTGCGCGTGCATGTTATAAAATCAGGCGTACATTTGTGCGCGCCGGGTTACGCGCACAAATATACTCCCGCGCGTACCTCTTAAAATCCGGCCCTTGCTGCGTATGTTTCGGAAGCAAGTAATGAATTGAGAGCAAGGGTGCTGGCAGTCCAGGAAGTGCTGGACGGTAGTGAACAGAGACTGGATTCGTATTTATTATTCCCGCTCAAGTAGTTTGATTGTTGCCATGGAAGTTCTTCTCTTTGTAGGCTGTGATGTTTCTCCTGTTACTCTGTTTAAAAAACCAAAACAAAACTGCACTACCTTTATAGACGTCTATATCCTTGTTTTCCCACACTTTGTAAGTTGATTGGCTATCCTTAAACAACCAATCATATTCAGGTAACAAGAGTAAACTGACACATCTTCCGATGTTACAGCTTGTCTACATTGATATCGTGTTAGAAACAAATCCCATTTTTGTCTGTACCACAGCCTCCAAATTGAGAAGTACTTGACAAAATGTATCATGTGATTTTTTTTTCAAGTAAAATGTGTTTCTTTTTATAAAAAATGAGGAAAGTGTTTGGTTTTTTTTTAATATAAATCTCTCTGTGTCATGAGGTCCAATAGATTATTGATGTCGTTGGGTCTCCTTCATTAAAACATGCACAAGATCTGCCTAATGGGCTCTTTACTGGAGTTCGTCATTACGGGTTGCGATGTCCGCATCTCTCACTCGCATTTATTCTTCAGAGGGCAGTCTGGCCATCAATAAAAAATTTCCAAACTCGGGGAACAATTTTTAAATAGGACACAGAACTGCAATGACATTTTCAAAGGTGAAACCATGCACAGGGTTTTTCCTTGAAAATCCAGCCAGCCACGAAGGACCAGGACCTATGTACCTGCATGCATGTCATCTGCCTTGAAGCAGGGGCAAATGTATGCCCAGTAAGTCAGTTAGTATCCACAGGGCTTTCAAGACGAAAGCGCTATGCAACCTTTGCCCTCCTCTGACCTCTCTCTGTCACTTCCTCACCCCTTTTTTGGAAGCAGGAAAAAGTATCCCTAATGAGAGGGGAGTCAGTTTCAGCAGGGCTCTTTACATGCATAGATAACTGTCTACCCATATGTAAAGCTTTGAAAATTTCCCTCTCAGTACTTAGGAAGAGATGACATGCTGGTTTTGCAACAGAGAGAAAAACAATATAGCATGTGAAAATTCACCTAATTATACAAATACATTTTGGACAGAGGTACGGAGAAGGATGAAGAATATGCTGAATATCCAATGCGAACTTTCATGTCAAATTATCTTTTGGAGGGCTGGCCACTGCCACATGGAAGGTATCCCAGTTGAATCCCTGAGTCAGGCCTTCTGCTTGCTGAGTTGGCTGGGGGCTGCTTTGGAGGCGGCATTGCCAGTTTCCGGGGGGGGGGGGGGGGGGGAGAGAGCTGTGGTAATTACTCAAGGGTGACACTTAGTGGTCAGGTTCAGGCCCCATGATCGCAGGGTTCCAGAAGGGGCTCTGTTATGTGGCACCCAGCTGAAGGTCGTCCGTGCAATGACCAGGTTCTACATGTTTGGGGGATGGAAGGCAAAGACCACCGGGTAGCTGGAAATCATATCGAATGGTACCAGAATTTCGGTTCTGGCTCCTACTGAGCTGGAAGCTAAAAAAAAAAAATAAAAAAAAATTCAGGAGGAACCTACCAGATCAAAAGAAAAAAAAATTGGAAATCAATTGTAATTGTGGGAGGTATTTCTACCTGTAATTAAACGAAAATTGATGATTATTGTACTATTCTTGGCCTTAAAATACATCCTTAACAAGGATTGCTCATTTCTAGAACATGTACTGTGAAATATACTATATCTGACATACAAATATGAAGTTATTGTAGCCAACTAATATAAAAGGCTTACTAAACCTGTCGTTTATTACATATTGCAGGTTCTGTAATTGTAACCGTTTCTATCATTAGATAAAATGTGCTATAGACAATGGCAATAGTATCCTCCCAGATAGCTTAATGCTATATTCACTAAATGAAAGGTTCATTGAATCATTCGTGTGAATTCAATAAAAATATATGAACATGTAACAAAAAAAAAAAAAAAGAAACACGCACGATGTATTCCATTTGTGCTAGGGATGAGCAATCGCATTCTAACGAAATGAAAAACACAACGTAAGCTCTCATTTTCTAAAGAAGCAAACAAAAAGCCTCTCAAATTAATTTCCCCCCATTTTGTTTGGTTTTAGAAACAGGAAGAAAACCTCCTGATTGCACCCAGGTCTTCCCTGTGCCACCTCTCCTCCCTCCCCCCTCCCGAAACTGATTTCACTCCATCCATGGGCCTGCAGCTCCTCGCAGAAGCAGGGGAAATGGGGCAGGAGCGATCCTCACTGCCTCACGGTTCCCGTACTCAAAAGGGTGCCGACCGGCCCCACAGGCCAACCCTTGTTTTACCATTCTGCTGTTTAACATTTTCAAACTGGGAACCAGCAAGGTAAAAGAGAGGGAGGGTCCCCTCCTAATCCATTTCCATGGCTTCTGCAAGTTGCAATCCCCCTGGATGGGGTAAAGTCGGGTCTTGGGTGGTGGGGGTAAGGGCCTATTGGGCAGGGTTACGTTTTTGGATGAGGGGGAAGGAGAAAAACCTGTCTCCTTTTTTGCGTGTTTCCTGTTTTTCATGTCACTATGTATTTAGCTTCAACAAAATGAAATGAACCAATACAAACATCGTCGAAAAAAATATATTGTGGGTACAGTCCCCTAATGCGTATTAGGGTTTAATTACTGGGTGACATACGCATAGCGAATGAATAAAAGGTTCTCCAAGCAATTTGATTTTATCCCTTTAAATCCCAGTCCATCTTTATGTGTGTTTTACCAGTAGGGGAAAAAAAATACTTTTTTTTTGTCGTGACAATAATCTAAATCAACGTGCTTTCGTGCCCAGTATCTGGGAGCTGCCTACAGCCCTTTCATGCATGGCATTTCTGTGCACTCAAAGTAAATGACAATGCAGGCCTGTCTTGTTGTAGAATCTCTTTTAGTAGTTTCAGGAGTAAATGTCTTAAGGAGAAAATCATGAATCACCAAGACTTTAAACCACACACCGTATAATTTGCTGCCCTAATTGTACTAAGACATTCATCAAGTCGTTTAACGTGACAACTTAAATATATGCTCTCAAAATTCAAAATGCATGACTGAACTATAAAATTAACATTTTTCTGATTACTTTGTCCATTTGCAGTGTTTGAAGTACTCTTGAATTGCAATTTAGTGCCCTGAAAGTTGACTTAAAACATGTTTTAAAATCAAATAATTTCAAGCTGAGCCACATTAATACTCTCTGTAAACAGGCGCGAATGGCAGAATTGAAAGCTGGTGTTATCGCCAGCAAAACCCGGTGTTTCTGGGCACAATACCTGAAAAGGCATTAAATCCAGGGACTGGCGGGGGAGATCGCTGCCGGTGGTAATAACGCGCCTGCCTTCCTGTTAGCCTCCCAGGCCCGGCGGGAGGCGCGATGATTGCCTAATCCTGCATCTCCAGCCCCAGCCAGCGCAGGGAGGGGGAGGGGGTGAGGGCTGCTCTTTCCTGCTCTCCACCCAGGTGGAGGAAGGGGCCCCCTCAGCACATCGGGGCTTTCGCTTAGGCTGAGAGAGGAGGATCCCTTGGCCCCTGGCGGGCTAGCATTCAAATAGGGGGGGCAGGGCATCAAAGAGTACTCCTTATGCTCATGGGGACTTTTATGCAGATGGAGGAGGGGGCTCCTTTGACTTGCAGGAGCCTTTTTCCCAGTTATCTGGGGATTTCTGGCACTATAACACTGGACTAAAAAAGTCAGAAAATAATGATTGTTTTAGCTGGATTATCATAAACTGTCTGAAATGTCCTCTACATTCTATTACCCCATGCACACCCAGAAAGCTTATTATTGTACTGCATAACACGGAACCACAAAATACCCGAACACACTTAGGCGTAGATTTTAAAAGCTGGCGCGCGCATGTTATAAAATGCCAGGTCGGAGCACGCAAGGGGGGGGGGGGGGAGGAATTCCGCAAATATGCGCGGTGACGCATCGTGGCCTTCCCCAGTTCCCTCCCAGTCCGCTTCAATTAAGGAGCGGACTGGGAGGAACTTCCCAGCTTCCTAGCCTGACCTCTCTTCCCTTTCCCCTATCCTGCCCTCCCCCTATCCCAAACCCCCCCAAAAGCTTTTAACTACCTTTTGCGCCTGCAAGCAGGCGCAAGTTGCGTGAGCCGGCACCCTGCTGGCACGTGATCCCCCGGCACAGTGGAAAATGGCCGTTGTTCCGGGTGCCTCTAGGCCCGCCCCCAGACTTCCCCGCCCCTGGACCCCTTTCAGCAACCCGCGAGACTTACACGCGTCTCGGGGGTTTACACATGTGGACGGGCCTTTGAAAGTTGGCCTGGCGCGCGTAAGCCCGGCTTTTTCACGTGTAGGTATTTTAAAATCCGGCCCTTAGAGCAGCGCTTCTCAACCTGTGTGTCGCGACACACTAGTGTGTCGCCAAACACCGGCAGGTTTGTCGCGTCTTCTGGTGTCCCACTGCCCTTTTTCCAGCCACCGCGAGCCAATTGCAAGCCTCCTTTCTTCTTACCCCTATTGTCCAATGGGAAGCCTCCTTCATTCTGCCTGCCCCCGCGTAGGTCAATCGGAAACCTCCTCCCTTCTTCCTACCAGTGGGAGTAGGAAGAAGGGAGGAAGCTTTGATTGGCTGGTGAGGCAGGCATCGCCTAATCCAGGGGTGGTATGGGAGAAATAGCAGTTTCAAACTCCGACGAAGCAAGGCCGCCACAGCCCATGGCGGCAAAGAGGAAACCTGACCCTGACCGAGGCCATCACGGGAGCCCATTCTTGTGGTGGCGCAAAAAGAAGGCCTGCCGGAGTAAAACCTCGGTGAAACTGGAGCCCATCCCTGCAGTGAAAAAAGAATACGTTTTTGGTAAGAGCGGGTGTGTCTGTGTGTGAATGAGTGCCTGGGTGAGAGCTGGTGTGTTTGTGTGTGAATGAGTGCTTGGGTGAGAGCTGGTATGTGTGGGTGTGAATAGAAGCCTGGGTGAGAGCTGGTGTGTGTGGGTGCCTGGGTGAGAGCTTGTGTGTGTGGTTGTGAATGGGTGCCAGGGTGAGAGCTTGTGTCTGTGGGTGTGAATGGGTGCTTGGGTGAGAGCTTGTGTGTGTGGGTGTGAATGGATGCCTGGGTGAGAGCTTGTGTCTGTGGGTGTGAATGGATGCATGGGTGAGAGCTTGTGTGTGTGTGTGTGTGTGTGTGCCAGGGTGAGAGCTGGTGTGAATGGATGCTTGGGTGAGAGCTTGTGTGTGTGGGTTGAATGGAAGCTTGGGTGAGAGCTTGTGTGTGTGGGTGTGAATGGATGCCTGGGTGAGAGCTTGTGTCTGTGGGTGTGAATGAATGCATGGGTGAGAGCTGGTGTGAGTGTTGTGACCATCGCTGCCCGACGTCTCTACTCCACCCACCTTACCGCATTGGCGACTCCCTCCGGGGTTGATGGAAAGCTGGTTGCTGCGGCGTCTTTTGGCCGTCCTCGTCCGGCATGCCCGGACCGGCCCGACGCTGCAATCCACCATGTTGAGCTGATGCCTAGGGGCGCGCGCGGTGTGGCCCCGCCTCAAGTACCAGAAGTGGCGCGAACCTCAGGGGCATCCTCCTGAGATGACGTCATCCGCTTCAGATATTTAAAGGTCTCTGAATTGCTAACAACTCGAGTTAGCAAGGATATGGATAAGGATTCGTTCTATCTACGCTATTCTGCCTCCTCGGACTAACCAGGGATACCCGCTCCTCGGGGGGCTCGTTTTCTCTTACTTTGTAGATAGCAGTCTGGAACCGGTACTCGCTCCTCGAGGGTCCTCGTTCCCGGACTTCTTCGGAATTCACTTCTGCCTGGAAGTCATCGCTGCCTACTACATCTGTGAATTACCATCGCTCTCTCAGAGCTTTCCCTGGAACCAGGTACTCACTCCTCGAGGGCCTACTTCATTCCAGCTCCTGGGCTTCTATGAGACATTGTGTGAGTGTTACCATCTGGTTCTGTCCATGAACTCTGCATACCCTGCCTACTCACTATATTTCAGTTTCTCTACAGCTGAGCCTCCAGGGATCGCTGTTCCAGTATCTGAGGGACTACAGCCCAGCCGGGCATTCCAGCTCACTACTGCCACCTCTGGTGGTTCAGTATACTGTCTAATAAAAGAACTAGTGTGTGTCTGTCTCGTAACTCTGAGCCTGACCGACCGGTGGTCCCTCTTGGGATCTTCCCCCGGGGGCGTGGTCATCTGCCACCAGTCCAAGGATCCACCCACAACTCTCCTAAATAATAACAGTGAGAGGGTGCGAGAGCATTTGTGTGTGATCGAGAGCTTGTATATAAGAGACCATGAGTGTGATTGAGAGAGAGACTGGTCAGGAAGATGACTGGTGTGAGAGAGACCGAGACTGGTCATGGGGTTTAATTGGGTGTGTGTGTGTGTGTGTGTGTGAGTGAGTGAATGATTGTGGGTGCTAAGGAAGAGGACTGTGAAGACAGAGCTTCAGCAGCCCTTGCTGCTTCTGGTGAGTGCTATTGGCCTGGAAGGGAAAGGAGTAGGAGAGTTGCTGGAGAGGGTAAGTAAAGGTGGCTTTTTAAATTTATTTTTCTTGATTGACTGCCATTTTAATTATTGAGTCTTATGTGATGTGTCTGCTGTTTTGAAATATGTTATTGATATTTGGACATGTTTTAATATTTTTATGAGTTTTTAATTGTTGGATATTATTCTGTTCAGCAGCTGGTTTGTAACATTTTTAGTATAGCTTTATAATTATTTCTGTGTGGGGCTCTATAGTAGCTTGGCTTATTCTGTTTTCCCAATAGGAAATATATTAGTGTTTAGGACCTGGTTTAATAGTTGTATTTCTTAGATAGGGTTGTTACTGTTTGAGTGTGTTCCATAATGTAGGTGTAACTTTGTGCAGGTTAGTTTGTGTGCATTATTGCAAATCCTGAGAGTCTTTTACGTGCTATATTTCTCTTTCCATTTCTCCATGTTCGCACTGCATGCAGAGTGGCTTTTTTGGTTTTCCATTCCAGTTTCTATCTCCATATTTATAATTTGTGTTTTTTCTACTTGGTGAAGGGTGTGTGACCAAGGTGAGGTATTTAACTAGCATGTAGGCATTTGTATCAATCTTATTTGTTGTGTTTTCTCAATAGGATATGCATTAGTGGTAAATTACTGTCTTTTCATAAGGAAGGCTATTTTGCCTGGTAGTAAAAGGAGTTTGTTTTGCTTTTACTGGGATGTCATCAGAACCAGAATATCTTTTTTGTATGGCGAGTTGTACAGGGTAATGCCCTAGATCTGCTCTGCACTCATTGCTGGGGGTTGAGGGGATTCCTGTGGATGCAGAGTGCATGTTTACATTTAGCCCCATGACGGTCACATGTTCAGTATGTCACGCATGTGAGAACCATCTGTCAGGTGTGTCCCGGCCAAAAAAAGGTTGAGAACCACTGCCTTAGAGTATTCATTATGTGCTAGGTTAACCTTTGGAGCAGCAGCTACTAGGGATGTGCAGACCAAAAGTTTAAGTTCATAAGTCCATAAGTCGAAAGGGGGGGTCATTTGCGGTCAATATGGACATATGGAGAATTCCATAAGTTGAGTCTATGTCCATATGTGCAAATAAAAATTTAAACCCCTCACCCGCCTTAATCCCCCCCCCCCCAAGACTTACCAAAACTCCCTGGTGGTCCAGCGGGGTCCGGACGCCATTTCTGAACTCCTTTGCAAGGAGCACGTGAGGTCGGCGTCACGTCGGAGTGACGCGGCGTCACGTGATTCCCCTCGGGTCCGCTCCCGGACCCTCGTTGGGCCCAAAAGGCACTTTTGGCCAGCTTGGGGGGGGTCAGGAGGCCCCCCCCCAAGCTGGCCAAAAGTTCCTTTTGGGCCCAACGAGGGTCCGGGAGCGAACCCGAGGGGAATCACGTGACATCGGCGCCACGTCGGAGTGACGCGGCGTCACGTGATTCCCCTCGGGTTCGCTCCCGGACCCCTCGTTGGGCCCAAAAGGCACTTTTGGCCAGCTTGGGGGGGTCAGGAGGCCCCCCCAAGCTGGCCAAAAGTGCCGTTTGGGTCCAACGAGGGGTCCGGGAGCGGAACCACGATGGACCACGTGACGTTGGCGCCACGTCGGAGTGACGCGGACGTCACGTGATTCCCCGCGCGTCCGCTCCCGGACTCTCACGGAACTTTTGGCCAGCTTGGGGAGTTTTGGTAAGTCTTGCGGGGGGGGATTAAGGAGGGTGAGGGGTTTAAATTTTTATTTAGATCAACAATCGCGATTTCCAACGTATTCAACATAGCTATGTTGAATAAGTTGGAAATCCGATCGTTTACGCCTCATCACTTTTTTAAGTTAAAAAAAAAAAAAAAGTTGCGTTTTACATTTAAGTTCAAAACGAATGCACACCCCTAGCAGCTACTACCTCTAACAGCTGCTCAACTTGTACAAATTTTGATAGCAGTAATTTTGATAGGGGTTTGACAGTGTTTGCTTTTGATTCTAATATTACTACCCTTAACATAAGGCTTGGGGATAACCTGCATGGAACAGCAGTTATTTCTGTAAGAAACGTGCTGGGCAGACTGGGATGAACCATTTGGGTCTTTTCTGCCGTCAATACTAAGTTACTATGTAACATGCCACTATTAATTAAAATGAACCTTTATATTGAGTTTTCTATTCTGTCTTTAATTGCTGGTCGGCTACTTTATCATGGCACTAACATGTGAAAGATCAGATAATAGTGAAACAAATTAATTTTTGTTAAATATGGAAATAGCTGGCATTGTATTTACCCTTCTAGTCCTATGTGTCATCATCGATTTGTCCATGAACTTCTTTTAAATTAAAGGGTATCACTAGAAGTATTAGGATGGTGTCTAGCCTGCTCATACTGAAAATATTGCCACCAACATGTGAAAGATCAGATAATAGTGAAACAAATTAATTTTTGTTAAATACGGAAATAGCTGGCATTTTATTTACCCTTCTAGTCCTATGTGTCATCATCGATTTGTCCATGAACTTCTTTTAAATTAAAGGGTATCACTAGAAGTATTAGGATGGTGTCTAGCCTGCTCATACTGAAAATATTGCCACCAACATGTGAAAGATCAGATAATAGTGAAACAAATTAATTTTTGTTAAATACGGAAATAGCTGGCATTTTATTTACCCTTCTAGTCCTATGTGTCATCATCGATTTGTCCATGAACTTCTTTTAAATTAAAGGGCATCACTAGAAGTATTAGGATGGTGTCTAGCCTGCTCATACTGCAAATATTTGAAATGAGCTATAGAAAACTTTGATGAGCTCCTCAGGCCATCAAAATGACTTTATAGTGATCGCCTGTAACTCTTTAGCACAAACGTTCCTGCGACCCTGCCCGGTATCACTGACTAATGTTCCATAACTTGAACAACTATCACAGCAGCTTTGATTCTGGCCATGCCACCAACTTCCCCAAAGAACACAGCTCAGGGTTCTAAGAATAACCATAACTACTCTGTGATCCATGATAAAGTAGCTGACCAGCAATTAAAGACAGAATAGAAAACTCAATATAAAGGTTCATTTTAATTAATAGTGGCATCTTACATAGTAACATAGCATTGACGGCAGAAAAAACCCAAATGGTTCATCCCAGTCTGCCCAGCACAAATAACTGCTGCTCCATGCAGGTTATCCCCAAGCCTTATGTTAAGGGTAGTAATATTAGCATCAAAAGCAAGCACTGTCAAACTCATATCAAAATTACTGCTATCAAAATTTGTACAGGTTGAGCAGCTGTTAGAGGTAGTAGCTGCCGCTCCAAAGGTTACCCCATGCACTCTTTTCTTCACTTCCACCTCTAGCCTTTAGGGATCCACAGTGTTTATCCCATGCCTTTTGGAGTTAGTTTACTGTTTTTAACTTCTCCACCTCTTCCAGGCATCCGTAACCCTCTCCGTGAAGAAATATTTCCTGAGGTTGGTTCTGGGTTGTTCCACCCTGGAGTTTCATTTCATGACCCCTAGTTCTACTGCTTGCTTTCCAATGGAAAAGGTTTGAGGATCATGCCATCATTAAAACCTTTCAGGTATTCGAAGGTCTGTATCATATCTCCCCTTCACCTCCTCTCTTTCAGGATTATCACCTCCTTTTTCTTACTGGTTATTCCTCTCTCTATGCAGCCCAGCATTCTTCTGGCTTTAGCTATCGCCTTGTCCCATTGCTTTGCCACCTTCAGATCACCAACACTATCACCCCAAAGTCCCTGTCCCATTCAGTATACATTAGACTTTCATCCCCATCAGATACAGGTCTTTTGGATTGCCGCACCCCAGATGCATGACTCTGCACTTCTTGGCGTTGAATCCCAGCTGCCAAATCTTTGACCCAGCTATATTAAATCGCTTTTCATTCTCTCTACTCCTTCAGGTGTATCCACTCTGTTGTAGATCTTAGTAATCATCCACAAGTAGATAAAGTTTACCTTCTATCCCTTTGGACCAGTCCCAAAACCCATCCTTGTGGCACTCCGTTCTCTCTTCTGAGTAGGTTCCATTTACTATTACCATGTTTTTTTTACATTTATCATTTTGAGTTTCAAAAGAGGTGTAGCTGTGATGGGGTCACTATGCCGACCTGTGGTGGAGACGGGGGGGGGGGGGGGGGGGGGGGAGGAGGATGGTTAAAATCCCCAGGAACCAGGAAACCCCAGGAACTAAAAACCCCAGGGAAGAAATTTAAGAGGGAAGGAAAACCGGGTGACAGGGACTAGAGAGTCACATTGGTTCCTTCCCCAGTAGTAAAGAGACAAGAGACACAGGTGTGGAAGGAAGAGGGTAGAGCCCCTGGAACCAATCTCTGGACACGAAGGGAGGGGAAGGGTGGAGCCTCGGGAACCAATCCCTGGCCACTAGGGGAGGAGTCTCCTCCCTATAAAGCCGAGTCTCGCTCTGCGCAGTCTCAGTCTCCTTTGGGGGACTGAAGAGGTTGGATGCTGGCCTGTGATGCCTGTCTTTGGAAGGCTGCCATTCCCAGGAAGCTGTGCATGCAGGGGAGACTGAAAGCAGAAGGACTGCAGCCTTGGTGCCAGGAAAGGTGAGCCTGGGAATCCAGAGACTGCCATTGGTTTGGAAGTGTTTTTGTTAAGAAACTATTTTAAAATCTGCCAAGTGGGTGGAGGTATCTTTGGGGAAAGTGGTACAGGCTGAGAGATACGAGGGAGGTGGCAGAGAGGTCAGTAGGACCAGGCTTTAAATTCCTTGCTGGCTTGTTTTGGGACATTCTTTTTGTTTTGCCAGGACTTATGGCATACAAAGAAGAGGACTGTGATATAAAGGCTGAGACTCAGGCAGGAAGCCAAGCTCAGCAGTAGCTGGCTGGAGCTGGTGGCTCACCGGGAGAGCTTCAGTTCCTCAGCCAGCCAGAGACTGGGGGTTTGAGCCCTGCTCGTGGAACCTCCTGGACCTGGAGAGGAGACTTACAATTGACTTTAGTTGGAGTTTTGTAGGTGCATGGGAGTGTGCCTACCAAGTACTGGATCCAGAGTTAATCTGCCAGGTGATGGGTGACAGTATCACATCAGCAAACCCTTCTGCTTGTTGAGTTGATCTATATAGTGTAGGAGAATTTTTATATGTACAATGCACCTCCAAATACTTCTGATTTTCCATATGAGTGTAATCATGTTCAAAAGATGGTAGAAAAATGAAGATCTTCTCTTAAACTCTGGATTTGAAGAGTGATATGAAAATGTTTTCTATATCATACTTATGTGGTGGATGAGATGATAGCATTATATAGCAATTATTCTTCTGTAACAACTATTTCTTACATAGTCAACTTGAAAAAAAAATGCTATGAGAAATCTACAGTATTGCTACTATAATATATAAATAATAGTGACCGAGTAGGTGTAATGTGGTAGTTAGTGTTCTGGTGGACAGAGTTGAGGACATGAGGTATACATGAAGGGCTTTACCCCATCAGGATATTATCATAATTACTTTATTCCAGATAATGTCAACATAAAATAAAAACTCATTTTTCTTTTTATTTTAAAAATAATTTTAGAACTGTAATGAGCAAGCCTGGGTTTAAGCATAGGAAACTGCTTAGAGTGCCAAATATCCAGGCCAAGGAAGAGCCTGCTTCTCCTTGCTTTAGGAGCATTGGCTAGCACAGTTTCAAAAGGGCATCCCTGTGGGCACCAAAATGTAATCTGGCCCTGGTTACAAGGAATTATTCTATACTTTCTAGAGATTCTTACCAGAGGAATGATGGACCACTGAAGATAAAGAATGCTAGCCATCAGCGAATCAGAGCACAAGATTCACATGTGAGCATGTCAACCCCTCCTACAAGTTGAATAAAACAGAGTAAAGAACTATAAATGATGTGATTTGATACAAGGATAAGACCTACATGGATTTGGGGATGGCAATTTTCAAAGCCAAGTCTGCAAGTAAAATAGTGTTTTATCTGCGGAAATGGGTTCTTTGATTGTCCATCCTCAATATGGGTAACACTATGCACGTTGCAGTACAACATGATTAACTTTACCCGCATTGTTGGGAGTCATTTATATGGCCAAACAGCAAAATCGCACCAGCCACACTGGAGGAGGTCACTAAAGTGACATTACTTCAACTCTGTCCAAAGATGAATGGTATCGTTTTTAAAGCGCTGGGACATGGGCAGCAGTGACAGGGTAACACTTCTGCCTGTTTCAACGCTGGAGCCAGGAAGGGGGTAAGATGGGGCCAGGTTGGGAGTATTCTGGTCTTAGCACTTGTGAATGACATGGCCTCAGCCTGCTCCTGGCAGGCCCCAGAGCTATTCTGGTGCTGGGCCTGACTTGGGGCTAGGCCTCAGTGCCAGGCCCAGCCTAGGGCTAAGCCTTGGTGCCAGGCCCAGCTCAGGGCTAGGCCACAACAGCAGGCATTTGGAGGTTCTTTTCTTTGTCTGCCTCCTTAAGAAAAATCCATACTATACCACTCAGTACTAAAGAGGGGTATATTATCTGGTTGGTAGAGGTGTGTGAAGTTGTACATGCCTCAAGGTCATTCACTGAACTGTCTGATTTTCAACTGAAGCTTCCTCTTGCTCTTGATTGGCTAATTTTGCTATCTGAACTGTCTGAATATGGACTTCCATATTACTGTAACACAAATTTATATTTTTATCATGTAATAAATATGAACTTTTTTCCAAATAGCTTGAATATTTATAAGTAAAGTTGAGACCTCAACATCAAGATGCTTGACCAGACACTGATTGATTCAAACAGGAATTACACAAGATGGCCACATAAAAGTTGATTTAGGTCTAGAAGAAAACAAACCACCATACCTTCCTTGTCCCATGATCTCTGTAATTACAGATGCTGATTGAAAAGAAAAATCTTAAGACTGCAGAAGCAGGATCCATAGCTTCATTGGCTTTCATCTAAAAAGGAGCACACACATTAGCTCATTTGTTGTGCTCCTTCATGTGCTTGACAAAGCACAAACTCCTCCAGTACACAGCACCTCCAACATCAAGCACTGGCTCTTGACACCCCCCCCCCCCCCCGCTCAGAGATCATAAGGCGGCAGAAAATTTCTTTCAGTAGGGGCAGTGAACATCAATGAGCCTGATGTCCCAGACAGAGGCAGAAGATCTGAGACTTAAGTCCTTCAGCGATGTCAACTACTGGCTTTTGACCCCTCAAAATCAGGTGGAAGAAAGGATTGCCAAAGAAGTAAAGCAAGGTGACAGAACATTTTTCAGGAAAAAGGTCCAAAGTGGTATAATGAAATTGAAAGGTGACAAGGATCAATGTGTGGAGAGACAGAGAAGTGGCGGATATTTTAAGCAAATACTTCAGTTCGGTGTTCACTAAAGAAGACCTGGAGAAGGATCGCCGCTAGTTAACAAGACTGTGGATGGGGGTGGAGCAGACTAAACTCCGTTTACAGAAGAGAATGTATGGGAAGAGTTAGGAAAATTGAAAGTGGACAAAGCCATTGGGCCTGATGAGGTTCATCCCAGGATACTGAGGGAGCTCACAGATGTGCTGGTGGGTTTGCTGTGTGACCTGTTCAATAGATCCCTAGAAACGGGAGTGGTGCTGAGTGATTGGAGAAGAGTGGTGGTGATCCTGCTTCACAAGAGTGGGAGCAGAGAGGAGGCTGGAAACTAAAGGCCGGTTAGCCTCACCTCGGAGGTGGGAAAACTAATGGAGACTCTGTAGATAGTTCACAGTCCTCCTTCAGCAATCAGGAGGATTGCTGGTCCCAAGGCAGCATGGATTCACCAGGGGAAGGCCCTGTCAAACAAATCTGATTTTTTTTTTTTTTTTGATTGGGTGACTAAAGAATTGGATCGAGGAAGAGTGCTTGATGTGAATTACTTGGATTTCAGCAAAGCTTTTGATACAGTCCCGCATAGGAGGCTTGTGAATAAAATGAGAAGCTTGGGAGTGAGCATGGATTACAAACTGGTTGATGGTTATAAGACAGCGTGTATTGGTAAATGGAACCTACTCTGAAGAGAGAACAGTGTTAAGCAGAGTGCCACAAGGATCAGTGTTGGGACTGGTCCTATTCAATATGTTTGTGAGTGACATTGTGGAAGGGATAGAAGTTAAAGTTTGTCTTTTGTAGATGATACTAAGATCTGCAACAGCGTGGACACACTGAAAAGGAGTAGAGAGAATGAGATGTGATTTAAGGAAGCTTGAACAGTGCTTGAAGATATGGCAGCTAGGATGAAGTGCAGACATGCATCTGGGGTGTATTAATCCAAAGAGCTGTATGTGATGGGGGGGTGAAGGGCTGTTGTGCACGGATCAGGAGAGGGACCTTGGGGTGATAGTGTCTAATGATCTGAAGATGGCAAATCAATGTAACAAGGCAATAGCTAAAGCCAGAAGAATGCTGGGCTGCACAGAGAGAGGAATAACCAGTAAGAAAAAGGTGATAATCCCCCTTGTACAGATCATTGGTGAGGCCTCAACTGGAGTATTGTTTAGTTCTGGAGACCGTATCTCAAAAGGGACAGAGACAAGATAGAGAAGGTCCAGAGAAAGGCGAGAAAAATGGTGGGGGGTCTCCATCAACTGACTTATGAGGATAGACTGAAGATCTTAAATATGTACATCCTGCAAGAGAGGAGGTGCAGGGGGATATGATACAGACCTTCAGATACCTGAGAGGTTTTAATGATGCACAAATGGCAAACCTTTTCTGTTGGAAAAAATCAATAGAACTAGGGGTCATGTAATGAAATTCCAGGGGGGACGACTCAGAAGAAACATCAGGAAATATTTCTTCATGGAGAGGGTGGTGGATGCCTGGAATGCCTTTCTAGAGGAGGAGGTAAAGACAAAATCAGTGAGATTTCAAAGGGGCATGGGATAAACAGTAAACACTATGGATCCCTAAAGGTTAGAGGATGGAAATGAAGAAAATTATGCATGGGGGTAACTTGCTGGTGCGGCGATTACTACCCTTAACCAATAAGCCTGATACTTCTGATGCAACTCCAGCATTGCTCTCTGCCCTCGGACAGCAACCAGCAAGGGTCCTGACACTGAATATTTTGGGAAACTAAATATGGGGGTGACCTGTATGGCACAGTAGATGTTAACATAAGCTTGCTTTCCCAGCTGGTCAGTTTTATGCCTTCAAAATCTGAATGAGAGGATTTATCTCTGTAAACACAACTTCCCTGAAGGAACTACTAGCTCAGTAATCCATGGGGCTGCACAAAAGACTAGCACTATTGGTCTAGCACGTGCTGTGTGTAATAAACCACCTGCTAACCCTGCTTACTTTCCTTGCTCATTCCCTAGGCTAGGGATAGGAAACTCCAGTTCTGGAGTGCCACAAGCAGGCCTGCTTTTCAGGATATCCACTATGAATATGCATGAGGTGTATGTTTCATACAGTGGAGGCGGTGCGAGCGTATATACCTCATGCATCTATCCCGTTTGTCTCATTTGCCTCCAAATCTTGACCTATTGCCTGCAGACTGGACCTGACCATCTTTGTTAGTTGCCTGCCCTGATCTTGGTGTTGCGCCCGTCGGTCTCAGATGACTTCGACCTTTGTGCCTCACCTTTTTCTCTGCTCTCCCCGCTAGCCTTGGGATGATGGCCACCGCCGCGTCTGCAAGCCACTCTCTCCGGCGTCCCCGGAATGGCTATGGCAAGGCCTCACGCCATGTTTCTCCTGAGGGCCTCCTAGGGTGCGTGCGTGACCCGCAGCTTTATCTACATCATGGCAGGAACCTCGGGGGCATCCCCCTCAAGTGACATCTCGCCATCCGGGTATTTAGCCTGCCCACAATTGCTAACTCATTGAGTTAGCAAAGATAGATTTCGACACAAGACCATTCTGGATTGTGAAGCCTCCGGTCTGAGCTGCTCTGCCGCTTCCTTGCTACCGCTGGAAGCTCTCTCTATTTCCTAACCTGGGTACCCACTCCTCAGGGGCCCTTTGCTCTTTTCCAGGTATCTGTCTAGGACTAGGTACTCGCTCCTTGAGGGCCTGCACTCCATGACTTGGTGCCTGAGTTCATCTACTGCTGCCTGCTAGAATCTTCACATTACAGCTAACATCACTGTGAGTAATCTAACCTCTCAGTCTGTCTACCAACAGCTCCACTGCACTGGCAACCTACTTCCGGGTTTACTCTACCAACTCAGCGAGATGGGTCTCCTCTGCCAAGGGCCCTTGGACTGCTATCTACAGATTACCTCACCACTGCTGCCTCTGGTGGTATACTATAGCTGTACAAATAAAGACTATCTCTATGTTTGTGTGTCCTGAGTCTAGCTCAGTACTGTGGCTCCTCACGGGCTCCTCCCCGTGGGTATGGTCAGCTCCACAGTACCCAAGAATCCACTCAAACACCTCAAAGCCATAACAGATGTCTCCAACTCCATTAGTCTGCTGCATGCCCTGACTCCAGTAAGCCATTAGACTCTTGTTCTCTTCACTGCCCTAGGGACTGCCTAAGTCCTGCTGGCTGCCAGAACTCAAGGGCTCAACTTGCAGGAAAGGCAGCTGGTATAGATGAAGCTCCAGACTGTCCCACTACAGGGCTCATTTTCCAGCTGCTGGCATAGGCCAAGTAGGTTCACCTATGAGGCTGCATCAACTATACCACAGCACAAAGGACTCACACCCACGCTACCCTTCACAGAGAGAGGGGGTTTCACTGGGGGGGAAGAAGTCCTCTGGGAGGGATGGAAGTCAAGAGAGGGAATTAGCTGGAGTTTAGGGAGGGTAAGAAGGAGGGATTGATGAAGGGTTCTGCACTCCTATAATTTTGATTTGGTCATTATCTGGGGTCATGCAAATTTTCAAGTGCTAAAATGGGGTCACATCGAGATAAAGGTTTGGGAAGCCCTGTTCTAAGTGGTGCTCTTGATTGACCCCAGCTGTGGCCAGTTTTCTAGTAAATACTGTACTTGCCTCTAGGAGAATACTTTGCAAGTTAGGTTTAACTGGTCAGTAAAAGACTGGAACTGCCTCAGTGAGTTTTCTGGCCCTTTCTGCTTGCCTGATACTTGATAAAAGCTTTGTTATAACTTCTTGGTTAGCCTGGACAGCGTAGTCTAAAGAATATCAAAGAGGACATTGGAGAGCATTTGACAAAACTCATAGGCAAACAGATCAATAAAGTTGATATGCATACTAGTCATTCTAAAATAGTTTTGCTTCCATAATAGCTATCTTATTTCTCTTTTCCCTTATAACTGTGTGAATTAAACTACTTTTAATGTTCTGAAGAATCTCAAGAACCTACCAAAGGGGGGGTTACATGATGCCAAGGTGCTAGGCAGTCACAGGTCTCCTCCGCTCCTGGCCTCGTGATCTTTATAAAGCTCTTCCCTCTGGTTATATCGGGCATACTACAACAAAAATTGGCAGATAAGGTAGCTAGAAAGTCCCTACCAATGATGTGGGGTGAACAGACAGTAAGAGCTAAACAGTTATGCAAAAAAATGGCTGTTGATAGAGCAGCCTGTAGTGAGGAGATGGTGTCTGATGAAGATGGCAGAGGGGTCGCTTTCTGCAGATATCATGGAGGTGGTTAAAACTGCCATTAGCCAACTCAGCACCAAAATCCACTCTAGCGTGGATGCAAAGCTGGAATCAGTGGTAGATAGGGATTTGTAAGTTGTTTCTATGGTGGGAGAGACCACAGTGAGGCGAGGCCCAATAACCTTACCGAACAAGTGAAGGAATTTGAAATGTTGCTTACTGCCATGAGGCAGCGGCTTGAGGTTCTGGAAAGGGGACATAAAAAAACCATCGAGAAGCAAGACTATTTTAGAGAACCGAAACCAGCACAATAACTTGAGGATCATTGGCTTGCCTGAGCTAGTGGAGTGCACAGATGTATTCTTCTCTACATGGCTGCTGACGCTGAATGCCACATTTAAAGGAGGCAGAGTGAAGTTGGATCGGGCCCATAGGGTGCTAGCATCTGCCCCTAAAGCGAATGAAAGGCCTCATGTGGTGATTGTGAGGGTTCACACTTACCAAGACAAATGTCGTCTCTTCGATGTGAGCAGGAAAATGAAAGATCTTAAGCATCTGGGCCAACATATATTTTTTTTTTTTCAAGATTAATCGGCAGAAGTCAGCGGCACAGAGTTGAATTTAGAGGTTAAATGAAAGCTGAGAAACCAAGGGCTGAGCTATGTTATGTTGTATCTGGCACATTTGCAGGTGTTCCGTGGTGGCCAGTAAGAGATCTGTGATTCTGTGCAGACAGCACATGTGCTCCTTCAGAAGATGCAAAGGGCTAAGGCAGATGCTCCAGAAGCTGCCACTTGAAGTTACCAGATGCATGATATCTTTTTATTATGAGTAAAAGGTGCATTTGAAGTTTCACGTCACAATTAGCTCTTCCTGATTTAATGCACTATGTACCCTTTCACTGTGGAGGGATGAGCTGTTATTGTTTATAATTGTTAGCTGATCTAAATATTTAATAGGGGGTGGGGCTGCATGGGTGATAATGGGAAGGGACTGTTGAGGGGGTTGGGGGTTTGGGAGAAAGTCTGGGCCTTTTTCCTGTTAACATTATTCCGGATACATCTGCCATCCAGACCTTATGGAAGTAGGGTGTTACCGGAATCATCAGGGAAGATCCAAGATGGAAGTGACAGCCTCAACAGAAGACCATCATTAATGGCTCAATGTGAAGATGTGAGGAAGGCTTACCATGTCACAGCAGCTGAAGTTTTCTGGTCTTGGATGAAATATTTTGGACTTAAAAGGGCTAAGTTCAACTCTCGAAGTATCTAGGAATGTCTTGAAATGAAGGGAAGTTGGAGGGGTGGAGGGAGGAGAGTGGGTGATAGGTTGCAGATGGGAAAAGAGGTGGGTCTTGGGGTTCTCCCCAATTGTCCTGGTTTTCCATGGCTGGGTTAGAGAGGGCTGGGCTCCAAGTGGGTCATCCTGTGAGTATCTATGAGTGGGTTCTGGGATGAAATTGTTTATGGGGTTGGGAGGGGTGTGGGATACCTTTTGGGGTTGTGTTCGGTGGGGGTATATTTAAAATTGAAAGATCAGATGTGTACAAAAGCCATTTTCTTATGCTAAGGCAGAGATGGGGTAGGCATTTTTTCATAGATAATGATTAATTCCCCACTCAATATAATCTCTTTGAATGTATTGGATCTCCAGTTAAATGACAGATTTTAGAATACCTTATTTAAAAAAAAAAAAAAAAAGGGACTCGGGTTGTCTTCCTCTAGGAAACTCAACTGACAGATGTGGAGCATGCCAAATTGATAAGGGATTGGGTCGGTTGGGCTGAATATGCTTCCTTTAATTCCAAAAGTAGGGGAGTTTGTACCCTGCTCCACAGGTCGATGCCCCCTGTGGTGAATAAAGTACAAAAAGATACTGAGGGCTGATGTGTCTTATTGGAATGCTCGTTGAATGGGGAACACTTTGTACTCACAGCTATGTGGGATAGTTGAAGCATTTTCTTCTCAGCCTCTCATTCTGGGTAGGGAATGATTCAGATTTGGTGGATGTCTGGATGGAGCAAAACCCAACTGGCAGAGACTACCACTCACTTCTCATCTTGCCTCCAGTCATAGTCGGATTATCATTTTTCTCTGTACTTGCTTGTTCATGGTTCAGGTGGGTTTAGCAGATATTTTTTGGCTAGTGTTATTTCAGACCATAATCCAATTTTGCTGCTGGTATGTTTGAAAGGAAAGCCAGTGGCAGGGAAAGGGTGCAGGCTGAATACCTCTCTACTTCATCTTAAACCCTTTTGTGCTACGATTAGGGATGCAGTGAGAATTTTTTGAGATTCACAATTCTATTCTCCTGACTTGCTATGGGAAATGTTGAAAACTTTGTTATGAGGTCAGATTCTACAAGCTCTCAATACTGAAGAGATTAAAACCACTTCTAAACCAACCCAATTCAGAACCATTCTTCAATCCTAAAGATCGGAACACATCACCCCAGTACTTAAGGAACTACATTGGCTGCTCATAGTGAAACGCATAGAATAGAAATCTTTCCATAATACACAAAAACATAAACAGTGAAAGAATGCTTAAATACTATATTCCAGAAACATATCCCACAGCGCAACACCAGATCATCTAATAAGGCTCTGCTCGCCATACCATCAGTAACAACTGCTAGCCTTACCACAACTAGAGAGAGAGCAGCTTCAATAGCCGGACCTCGTCTTCGGTGGTGGGAAAAGTAATGGAGTCACTGTTGAGAGAATAGTGAACTATCTACAGTCGGGAGAATTGATGGACCAGAAGCAGCATGGATTCACCAGGAGAAGATCCTGTCAGACAAATCTGACTTTTGACTGGGTAACCAAGGAATTGGATCAAGGAAGGGCACTTGATGTCATTTACTTGTATTTCAGCAAAGCTTTTGATACGGTTCCGCACAGGAGACTGGTGAATAAAATGAGAATCTTAGGAGTGAGTGCCGAGGTGGTGGCCTGGATTGCAAACTGGTTGATGGACAGAATATAATGTGTGATGGTAAATGGAACTCTCTCTGAAGAGAGAGCGGTTTTAAGTGGTGTACCGTTGGGACCGGTTCTGTTCAATATCTTTGTGAGCGACATTGTGGATGGGATAGAAGGTAAGTTTTGTCTTTTTACGGATGACACTAAGATCTGCAACAGAGTGGACACGCCGGAAGGAGTGGAGAGAATGAGACGGGATTTAAGGAAGCTGGAAGAGTGGTCGAAGATATGGCAGCTGAGAGTCAATGCCAAGAAGTGCAGAGTCATGCATATGGGGAGTGGAAATCCAAATGAACTGTATTCGATGGGGAGAGAAAGGCTGATGTGCATGGAGCAGGAGAGAGACCTTGGGGTGATGGTGTCTAATGATCTGAAGTTGGCGAAACAATGTGACAAGGCAATAGCTAAAGCCAGAAGAATGCTGGGCTGCACAGAGAGAGGAATATCGAGTAAGAAAAGGGAAGTGATTATCCCCTTGTACAGGTCCTTGATGAGGCCTCACCTGGAGTACTGTGTTCAGTTCTGGAGACCATATCTCCAAAGAGACAGAGACAAGATGGAGGCGGTCCAGAGAAGGGTGACCAAAAAGGTGGAAGGTCTTCATCAAATGACTTATGAGGAGAGATTGAAGAATCTAAATATGTACACCCTGGAGGAAAGGAGGAGCAGAGGTAATATGATACAGACTTTCAGATACTTGAAAGGTTTTAATGATCCAAAGACAATGACAAATCTTTTCCGTCGGAAAAAAATCAGCAGAACCAGGGGTCATGATTTGAAGCTCCAGGGAGGAAGACTCAGAACCAATGTCAGGAAGTATTTCTTCATGGAGAGGGTGGTGGATGCCTGGAATGCCCTTCCGGAGGACGCCTGGAATGCCCTTCTGGAGGAAGTGGTGAAGACCAGAACTGTGAAGGACTTCAAAGGGGTGTGGGATAAACACTGTGGATCCATAAAGTCTAGAGGACGTGAATGAATGTGGAAAAGATTTGCATTCACAAAAAAGCGGGGAGTAGCTTGCTTGTTATGGTGGTTACTACCCCAAACCAAATAAACCTGATACTTCACTTTCAATGCATATCCAGCATAGCTCTCTGCTTCAACGGTAGGGGAGAGAGACTGATACTTCACGCATATCCAGCATAGCTCTCTGCTTCAATGGCAGGGGAGAGTCTGATACTTCACTTTCAATGCATATCCAGCATATGCTTCAATAGCAAGGGGAATGAAGAAAAGTGGATCTATATACAGGCAACAACCAACAAGGACTGAATTACATAGTCTGGGTAAACAAATAAGCATGGGTGTAGCTTGCTCATTGCGGCGGTTACTACCCCTAACTGATTAAGCTAGATATTTCACTTAGGTGCTGCTCCAACACTGCTCTCTACATTAATGGTGGGGGTGGAAGGGAAACATAGAAACATAGAAATGACGGCAGAAGAAGACCAAACGGCCCATCCAGTCTGCCCAGCAAGCTTCACACATTTTTTCTCTCATACTTATCTGTTTCTCTTAGCTCTTGGTTCTATTTCCCTTCCACCCCCACCATTAACGTAGAGAGCAGTGATGGAGCTGCATCCAAGTGAAATATCTAGCTTGATTAGTTAGGGGTAGTAGGGGTAGTAACCACTGCAATAAGCAAGCTACACCCATGCTTGTTTTACCCAGACTATGTTATACAGCCCTTATTGGTTGTTTTTCTTCTCCCCTGCCGTTGAAGCAGGGAGCTATGCTGGATAGGGGTGTGCATTCGGATTGACCGCATTAGTAAAACGCAACTCATATTTTTTTTAACTTAAAAAATTGATTCGACATAAACGATCGGATTTCCCACATATCGAACATAGATATGTTCGATATGTGGGAAATCGCGATTGTTGAGCCAAAATAAAAATATAAACCCCCTCACCCTCCTTAATCCCCCCCCCCGACTTACCACAACTCCCTGGTGATGGAGCGAGGAGTGAGGACGCCATTTCTGCAATCCTTGGCGAGAAGCATGTGACGTCGGCGGCACGTTGAGTGACGCCGGCGTCACGTGATTCCCGGCTCGTTTGCGCCGGACGGCTCGTTCGGCCCAAAAAGAACTTTTGGCCAGCTTGGGGGGGCCTCCTGACCCCCCCCAAGCTGGCCAAAAGTTCTTTTTGGGCCGAACGAGCCGTCCGGCGCGAACGAGCCGGGAATCACGTGACGCCGACGTCACGTGATTCCAGGCTCGTTCGCGCCGGACGGCTCGTTCGGCCCAAAAAGAACTTTTGGCCAGCTTGGGGGGCCCCCCCAAGCTGGCCAAAAGTTCTTTTTGGGCCGAACGAGCCGTCCGGCGCGAACGAGCCTGGAATCACGTGACGCCGCGTCACTCGACGTGCCGCCGACGTCACATGCTTCTCGCCAAGGATTGCAGAAATGACGTCCTCACTCCTCGCTCGATCACCAGGGAGTTGTGGTAAGTCTGGGGGGGGGGATTAAGGAGGGTGAGGGGGTTTAAATTTTTTTTTTGCACATATGTACATATACCCAACTCATTGGATTTTTTTTATGTCCATATTGGCCGCAAGTGGGACCCCCTTTCGGACATAAGAAATATGAACATAAAATTTTGCTCTGCACATCCCTGATGCTGGATATGCGTGAAGTATCAGTTTGTTTGTTTTTTTTTTCTCCCCTGCCATTGAAGCAGAGAGCTATGCTGGATATGCGTGAAGAATCCGTTTTTCTTCTCTCCTCCCGTTGAAGCAGAGAGCTATGCTGGAAATGCGTGATGTATCAGTCTTCTCCCATGCCGTTGAAGCAGAGAGCCATGCTGGATATGCATCGAAAGTGAAGTATCAGGCACATTTGGTTTGGGGTAGTAACCGCCGTAAAAAGGTTACTAAAAGCCAAGAGTAACATAAGTATGAGAAAAAAAGTGCGAAACTTGCTGGGCAGACTGGATGGGCTGTTTGGTCTTCTTCTGCAATTTCTATGTTTCTATGGAACTCACTACCTGAAAACCTCAGGCTACAAAACAACATGAAACTATTCAAAAAACAACTCAAAACATTCCTATTTAAACAAACGTACAAAGACGGCATCGGTTAACAAATTCAACATCAAATTGTCATATCAAGTTAAGAAACCTTACCACTAAAAAAACTCGGACAAATAAATATAACCAATGTGCAACAGTATACATCAATTCCCTAAACTGCTAGTAAAGTTAAATGTAACCAATAATTACCCCAACTGTTAGCAAAGTTAATTGTACCCAAGCTACCTTAGCAAATTGAAATAGCTCAATTTTACTTATAGTAAAGTTAAATCTTAACAAGTGTACTTGTTTTAACTGTTATGTAGCGTACCTGTTTTAACTGTTATGACCTCTATTGCAAGTAGTTGTTATATTTATACTTGATGTTATATTTGTTATGAAATGCATTGTTATAGCTATGTCATTCTCTGTAAGAAGTTGTTATATCTGTAAACCGGAGTGAAGGCGTGTACCAAACTTCGGTATATAAAAACCGCTAAATAAATAAATTAACTTTGCTTATCAGAAAAAAAGAGAGGGTTTGGCGTGAGCAATCAAGATAGGGCAGTTAGACAGTGCATAAATGCACAGGCTGTAATCACACCTACAGGGTGCTGGAAAAGAGTAGGGTGGATCTTAGTTACAACTGGAGGATGTGGAGGTTGCGACCGTCACTGCCCATCTCCACTCCGCCCACCTTACCTCTTTTGCAACTCCCTCTTTGGTTGATGGAAGTTTGGCTGCCACGGCATCATCTTGCCAACCTCCTCCGGTGTTCCCAGACCGGCTAGATGCTGCCTTCTGCCATGTTCTCCTGAAGCCTAAGGGTGCACGTGCAGCGTGGCCCCGACTCAAGTACCAGCTGTGGCACGAACCTCAGGGGCATTCTCCTGAGATGACGTGTATATATAGAGAATCCTGTGGATTCCTAATAGGAGCATTCTAACTTGAGGTTGACCTGAAGCAGCACTAGAATAGGGTGTAGCTCCCCCATGTTGTAGTTTAAGATGGTGGGCTTGATATGGGTGCTAAAGGCCTTATTGCAGGCATGATTTGTGGTAGAGGCAGTAACACTTTTTGACATGTCTCAAGAAATCATTATTCTCTTTATTTTTATTTTATTTTTGATTATAAGTAGCTTTATAATTACTCAAAAGTATTCTGTAGCTTTTGAGCTTTGCTTCTGTAAAGACACCGAAGGGAAGATGCTAGATAAAAGTGCTGCATATGCTAGAAAGTTACTAGGCCACAGTATTGCAGTGTTATGTTGAGAACCTACCATGATTGTGCTGACACTTTAGCTTAGCTGCAGGCCCATAGATAACATTTGCCTACTGAGCGAAAGGGAATTTACATACAGCCATTTGGATCAATTCTTTAAAATAAACAGCCAGTTAGAGACACATTTTGTGTAACCCAGTTATTGGTTTAGGGGGTTGGAGATGTGAAGTGCAAGCCCAATATAATGTCTTATCAGTAAAGTCATCTGAGAGGGCGCTCTGTACTAGTGTCTTGCTTGGCACTCTGTCACTCTTTCTCCATAAGGTATACCTTATTATATTTGTAGTATTTAAGAAAAAATGGATTTTTCTCCACAGCTACTGGCTCTAAGCATTTATTTGATCCACAACGAGCTCCCAGCCTATATAAACCTCTGCCACCATCTTAAGTTGTGGAATCTTTACTTGATCCTCCCAGGGGCAGCAGGGTCCTTTGCTGTTCCCTTTTGGTTGATTTTCCTAGGGAAGGACTTTGGGGTTTTTAGAATTGAGGCCTGGGTAAAGAAAGTCAGAGTACCTTCACCTATGTTTCACTTGGTTTTGGAAACCTTTTTTTTTTTTTTTTTTTTTGTGAGGAGGAAGTGTTTCTACCCTTTATGACTCCTATTTGGTTTTCCATTTTCTTTTTGCTCTTCACCTGAGTACCTTAGGGCCCACGGACTCAGATTTCTGCTAACTGGAAGAAGTGGTGTCTCTCAGAGGGAACCTCAGGACCATCTGTGTCCTCATGGAAGAATGAATTTTCCCAGGAAGAGAGTAAGTGAAGGAGGAAAAATCAATGGTACCATTCAGGTGTATCCATGACTGTCTCAAAGCATAAAGGTATCACTCATGAACCAGGAGAAAGGAGAACATAGAGTAACTACAAAAAAAGGTATGCAAAATTGGACTTGAAACTAACACTCCCAAATTAATCTGAAATCCTACCCATCTATTGGGAGGACATTTAAAAACTACTCCAATGTTTGTAAGGGACAAGGAATAAATTGGCTTTAATCATCAGATAAATTGTTGGAAGCATATGGTCACAAATTTATTTGAGAACTCAAACTATAACCAGGACTCTGTAAAAATCAAATGTTGTAACAAACGTATTCCTATTTCCATCTTTAGTAAGTGAAAAGTGGAGTTGGAAATCACATCAGCTTCTAGTGTGATCATTAGTGCTGTTTACAATTGATTTTAATGCTTGACAACTTAAACAAAGCACAGGGCCTAGAAGGGTGATCTTATCACTGTCAGGGAATTCTGGACACTCAGAGTTTACCAACATCAGGAGAGATCTGTAACAGTTTTAAATGTGGTGCTTGGGGGGTCCTGCAAGAGAACACCAGCCTGGGGGTTACACACATGACATTGTGTTGCTTGGATGTCTTGTTGAGGCAGGTTTTAGGGAGGAACCCCTAAAATGATTAACCTCTTTTCAAGCAGATAAGATTCAATTTGTCCTGATTGTTGCTACTGCTTGAAAGTTGCATCCAGGGGGAGTCCCTTCTCTCACGCTTACTTTTCAATGTATATCTGCACGTCATTAACAAAAGGTAATCTAAGGCTATGAAGTGCGTCTTTTTTTTTTTTCCTGATAACATTAAATTATGTGCCTCTGGCTAAAAATCAAGTTGAGGACCTTGAGAGACTGAGCAATTAGCATCCAATTAGAGATTGTTAAAAGATATCTGGCATAGCTCAAATTGAATCCTGAGACTGCTGATGTTTTGTGGATCTATAAACAGGAGATGAAATTGAGTTCCCTAAATTTTATATATAGGAGCTTGCCTGCTGAAATAATGATCAAGTAAGGGGTAAAGACTGACAGTAAATTTACTATGGAATCTCATATTACCTCTGTAGTTCAAAACTGTGATGTCCATGTAAAACGACCTTGGGTACTAGACCCATTATTTTCCAAGGAGCGTTTTGCAGTTATTCAAATGACTTTGTGGCTTGATGAATGCAATCCCTTCTATGTGGGTTTACCTAAGAAAATCTTGAAGTAGCAAGTTGTTATGCAAATATTCTGCTGACTGGAGAGACCACATCTTTCCAGCCCTGAGAGATCTGCAGTGGCTACAAATCGAATCAGGAATTGATTTGACCCTGTCCTGAAGAGTATTGCACATATGGGTCCTACGTATTTGGGAACCAAACTGCCTATTTCTATGCCAACCTGACTGTTACATTCTCAAGCTGAGAGACCCTCTTATAAACTGAGGCAATCATTGAGATTTGGTAACTTGATTTTCTTTTGAGTGTTCTTCATTAATGGAACTTGTTGCTTTGGCAGAGATCTTCATTGGGTTTTAGATGTTCTCTCAAGTTCTGGTTATTTTAATTATGTTGTATAATGGATTTTATTGGCCTTGTCATTTGCTTTCTAAGATGTCTGATTGCAATGGGTTAAGAGTGTAGTTCTACAAAGTTTAGCTGGGGGATGAATTACGGTTGTATTATGAATGGTTGGTTATGGTATTAAATCTTTTGGGTTTTTTATGGTTTTATTCTTTGTACTTTGTTACTATGTAACACCTGTGAACCGCTTTGACTGTGCAAAGAAAGTCGGTATAGAAATGTTGACAAACCAATAAACTTTCAGTCTTTTCTGCTATCCTGGGGCTTGCAAGCCCATGTGCCATCACCTAAAATGCTGCTAACAAGTTCATAAGCAACACTGGTCCCTTTTATGTAGTATATTCCACTCTCCCTGTCAGCGGGAGCACTGAGAGGAGAGGATCACTTTGCTGGTGGCTGAAGAGAATCGGTAAACATTGCTTGGGGAAATTTTTAGAACTTAAAAGGTTTTGGGGAGAAGTAAACTATTGGGGTATATACTTTAGTGTTTGTTTGTCTCTATTAAATAGATAGAAGGCAGGCAAAAAAATAGTTTTGAACATTTGTATTAAATAGTTAGTTAGAGGGCAGGCAAAAATCAGGTGTTTGTGTATTTGTCTTTCTCTCCCATCCACCCCTAGCTCATCCTTTGGTTTACAGGCAGGTGACACTCTCACACTAAACAAAACAAAAAAAAAACAAAACAAATTTAATCAGCCTTTTAACTTAAATTCAGAAATACCCCACATCTTATCAAAAGTTGAATATTTCCCTTGTAGGTCACTACCAGATAAATAGGGGTAGATATTAAGGTGTGCGTGCACTGCCCGGTGCACACACATGGACGCCTGATTTTATAACGCGCGTGCAGGTGCGCACATGTTATAAAATATGGGGTCAGTGCAAGCACTAGGTCCAGGATTACACTGTCTCTCTCATGGGATCCAATAACATCTGTTTGAGCATAGCCCTTGGAGGGCATCCACTACCTCTCTGCTTCTCGTAGATTCTGCAGAAGGGATACTCCAGTCTACATCCAGCAGATTAAAATCTCAAATGAGGAACACGTTTCCCTTCTTTCCCATCTTTTCGATGGGAAAGAAGCCCATAATGCTTCTTCCCTACCCCACGTCACTTGCATTTCAAGTGCTTGGATATTGCTTCTGACATAAAGTGATACTCCTCCTCCTTTCCTGTCCTTCCTTAAGTTATAGCTAGGGATGGCTATGTCCCAGTCATGTGACTCCATAAACCATGTTTCTGTAACAGCAATGATGTCCAGATCCACTTCCACCATTAGAGCCTGCAGGTCTGGGATTTTATTGCCCAGACTACTAGCATTTGTGCTCATAGCTTTCCAGCTTCTCTCCTTCAGGTTACTGCTCTTCTTGGACTTCTTTTGTACCTTATTAAACTGACTTTTATTATTCCCTTCACCCATTTCTTT
The DNA here is from genome assembly GCF_901001135.1 of Rhinatrema bivittatum. Taxonomy (NCBI): domain Eukaryota; kingdom Metazoa; phylum Chordata; class Amphibia; order Gymnophiona; family Rhinatrematidae; genus Rhinatrema; species Rhinatrema bivittatum. Next base: position 195,182,983 of record NC_042623.1, read on the forward strand.
GAGATTTGAGGTATGATATTTAAATTCCCTTCTGTCACCCCTGTCCTGTAGTTTAAATGCCTTATGGCATAGGATTTGAATATATCGCTTAGGATCTTTTTTTCCTGCCACAGATAGATGTAAGCCATCTTTGACATAGAGCCTTTTACTGTTCCATACATGGCCCCAGTCCTTCACTATATCCAAAACTTTCTTCCTTTCACCAAGTTTTGACCATGCATTGAAGTTATCTATATGGTTAGCCTCTCCTTCCCCTTTTCATGAACAAGTAACACTTCTGAAAAGGCAATAGTCTTCCCCATGTGACTATATTTACTTTTAGATACCGACATTCGATCTAAAATATCACATCGATTTACAAAAAGTAAATAGAGCTACTTATAATAGCATCTTCACAATATTCCTCAAAGTAAAACTTAATCACAAAGTAATTAAAAATTAAAATAAAAGTAAAAACATTTAACAATATAAATATTATCTAAAATAATCATGCATGATAAAACATCACAAATATAGTCAAGCATAGTTGGATACATAATTTCTAATAAGTCAGCAATCTAAAACATTTCTCAGTAGTTATCAAGCAACCTAACATTCATACAAAAGCTTTTTGAAAGAGCCATGTCTTTAAGTTTTTCTTGAAAGTTTGTATCATAGGTTCCAACCTTAACTCTGGGAGGTTGTTCCATAGGGCAGGACCCGCCAATGATAAGGCACGCTCCCTGACTATGTTCAAGTGTTCCAGCTTTGGAGAGGGAATTGGAAGAAGCCCAGCATTCTGTGGCAGCAAGAACACTGCTTCGCCAGAGTTTGGAAATCTCTCTGTACCACTTGGATGTTTCTAGCAAGGTCATTGCTTCCCACATGGATGATATCAACTACAGAGTCCTTACTTTGTTCATTGATTGCATTGACTATCTGAATAGCATTTCTACCAGCTGATGATCCTGGAAGGCTTTAACTATAGTTTAACATGTAGGCTGCACAATTGTGAAGAATGGGTGTCTCGGTCACAGGTCTTATCCTACCTGAGCCCACTATAAACCACTCTTTCTGAGGTTTTGAATTTTCTGTGGTAATGGGGGAAATGATTCCTGAATACTGTAAAGTGGGTGAGGATTTCTTGGTGGTTGCTATGCTAACACTTCCTTTATTGCAGCTAAATCAGCTTAAAGGTGAGCCAACTCCTTTTTTCATGGAAGGGTTCTGAACAAATGGGGCAAGGCCTAAGTTTCCAGATTTGCCTCAAGATAAAGGCTCCACAATTGTTACATCAGATAGTCCTCATTTTGTTCATTTGATTTGATATAGAACACTTAAAGAATTACCAAATTATCGTGTTACCAATTATGTATCCCAGCCAGACTATATTAGAAGAACAAACCCTGGGGCAGGTGGGTATTAAACAGTAGATGTAAGCTAAAATTATAGTAGCTAATATGGAGTTATAGGGATTTTGTAGGATCCTTTGTATACTTAACTGTTTGTTTTTTTTTAATAAATCCTCTTTTTAAGCATTGCTAACAATCAATATCAATACCCCACACTACCTGCCCTTCAGTGGTGCAGTCTGAGCAATGCCCTCAAAGACACACCAACATTGCAAATATACAAAATGTTTTGGCTACATTTCAGAGATTTAAGGCAGTAATATAATATACTTTGCCTGGAGCCCTTCTAGACAGGAAATAAGCAAAAAAGAGCATTAGTTAGGGCATCCCAACAGTGAGGTTCCAATAATAAGAAAAGTAGTCCATGTGTCTATAATTGAGCTAAAAGATTCCAATTTATCCCTGTCAACTGAAAAGCAGAATATTAATACCAACAAAAACCACACTTTGAAATGTTTTGTATGCTAATAACAAGTAAGATGGGAGAATTAGTGTATAGCAGTGAATGATGACATAGACTTAATTGCTAATCTAGAGACATGGTGGAAAGGGGCTAACCAACAGGATAATGCTATACTGGGGTACAAATTATATCACAATGACATAGGAGCAATTTGGTGGCAGGGTGGCGCTTTATGTCCTTGAGGGCAAGAGACTAAATGCACAATCAAAACTTGATGGGGAAAAATCCCTTAGGTGCTGGGAAGAGTATAGCCATAGGCGTATACTACCATCCACCTGGACAAAATGATAAGATGGACAGTGAAATGCTAAGAGAAATTAGGGAAGCTAGCCAAATTAGTAATGCAGTAATGACTGGATAAGTATAACATCAGGACATGCTAGAAAGATAAAATTCCTAAATGGAATAAATTAATTTTATGGAGTAATTGGTTCAGGAACCGATGAGAGGGAGCAATTTTAGACCTAATTCTCGGTGGAGCACAGGATTTGGTGAGAACAGTGGTGGGACTACTTGGCAACAGTGATCATAATATGATCAAATTTGTATTAACTGGAAGGGGGACAGTAAGTAAATATAAATTGGTTATGTACTCTCTCAGGTAATAGGACTAGGGGCACTCCATGAAGTTAGTAAATAGCCCATTTAAAACAAATCCATGGCAATTCTTTTTCGCTTAGCACATAGTTAAGCTCTGGAATTTGTTGCCAGAGGATGTGGTTATGGCAGTTAGTGTAAATGGGTTCAAAATAGATTTGGATAAGAACCTAGAGGAAAAATCCATAAACTGCTATTAATTAGTAAGATTATTTACTGTTTGGCTACTTGCCAGGTACTTGCGACTTGGCTTGGCCACTGTTGGAGGCAGGATACTGGGCTTGATGGACCCTTGGTGTCTGACCCAGTATGGCATATTTTCTTATGACCTGGGTGATCCGAGCATGCACCTGTTGGCAGAGTTGGGGGAGTTGTTGGCAACTGCCTAGAAGGAGCAGCAGACAGTAGAAGCATTACTCATTGCTGTCTAGGGCGTGCTGCAACTGACCTGTAGTATCTCCAGTTCTATAGAGGGAGAGTTGGCAGAGAAGTAATGCAAGGGGATCACAAGTCTATCCCTTACTAGTAGGCCTCAGAGTCTCACTAGATCCTGAGGGTGAGGTTAAAAAGTAGGAGTGGTAAGGTGTTTGGCATTCCCCACTGGGAGTACCCTCATAGTTTAGGGTCCTTTAGACTTCTCCGTTTGCAGAGAGAGTTTATTATTTTTTTTTTTTTTAAACATCTCTCCTTCCAAGGGGGAGGAATGTTTTCCTTGTTTCCTGCCCTGTGAAAGTGACTGGGGGCCCAAGGTTGAGTTGTTCAGGCCTTCAGAGCTAGGGAGATGGTTTCTCGGGGCTCACGGAGCGCACTGAGACTATAGAACCAGAATTGTTTGCAAGGGAGAGAGAGAGAGAGCAAGGCACTTCCCTGCTGCTCAGCTTCAGTTGAGCACAAAGTGGAGTCTGTGAGCTGGAGTCATGAGGAGGAGTGCCAATTTCAGGAAACGTCATTGCGGAGTTGCTGGCTGAGGGGAAGCATCAGGAGAGGCTCAGGTTGGTTTTTGCCTAAAGAGGAATATCCACTTCAGTTTTACTGGATTCCAGGATTTGCATCCAGATTTGCAGGCAACACCAGGGGAAGTGCCCAGGGAGGGTTCTCCTTAAAAGTATGTAATGCTAGGGTGTGCAGCTGTGCTATCAACTGAGAATGTACCTTTTTGTAACTTTATTTTTCTGTGTTTGACAGTGCACTAAACACAATGATTTTTTTTTACCTAAGATCAAGTTTTATCAGAAAAGGGCTTTATTTTGAACACCTCTTTGATTTAATTCATTATCCTGATATACTGCTCCCTATTGAAACACCAGAGCGTGCTACAGTGGTGGGGAGGTGTTATTTCCCCCTGGGCATGGGTACTACAATGGCCCAGGACCTCCCATGTGAACCCCTGTTGGGGCAGGGGCTAAGTTACTGAGTGCTGTAAAACTCCCGATGGCGTAGACCGCAGTGACTCCTTAATAGAGAAACTCTTTGGTCTTAAGGGGGGGGGGGGGATTATAAATAAGACGACTGCCGTTTTGGGGGTGTTCAAATGTAGAGGTTTATTTATCACTTAATTAGAGGTTCTTTAAGGGTTCTAAAACCAATGCGGGCACCAGTGCTGGGTACGTTTCGTGGTTTAATTCAAATCCTTGGCTTGCGATGCTGTAACATCTCCCCCAGTCCTCCCCCCAAACACTTTCAGCACATCCCCAAACAAGCCTGGCTCCCCTGTCGTGGCCCATGGGAACGGTGCAGACTCTAGCCCGCTCCACGGCCCCCTGCTGATAACTCCTTCCCGTCGCTGATCAGTGGGGGCAGGAGGAGGAGGGATGCAGCGCTGCCTTTGGCTGCGCCTCTCCCCCCTCCCCCCCGAAGCTTGACGGTATTAGGGGCGGGTGGTTCGCAGCACAAGTTGGAGCTTGGGCTGCAGGGAAAGGGGGGGGGGTAGCCCAGGCATCACCCCCTTCCCTTCCTTCTGGTTGCGATCAGCAGCGGGGCAAAGGGGCAGACACAACTCCGCTCTTTGGCCCGCGCAGGCTAAACTGGGGTTCTGGGGGGTTTCAACAGATTGACCCGATTTTTCATGTCGGGGTGGTAGCGGAGGGAGGATTACAGAGTTCTTTTGCTTTAAACCAAAAAAATCAGACGCCCTAATCATTTCTCCTCACCTGGAGGATCCCCTCCTTGAAATACGAATGATTACCGTGAATGTATACTGATTTATATTAGGCACAGAAAAATGATCAGAGCTACTATAAATGGAGTTTAAATGCCATTGAGGTTAAACACAAGAGCACAGACGTTTTGTAAAATGTTCAGCAGCATTAATTATGAATAAGATCAATCCATTCATTCTCTCTCGCTGGCTCCGGACTCTCATAATTGTTTCGGTAATAAAGAGGAAGTCCAGAATGTGCATTGCATCTTTATTGGATTGATAAACGCTCCCAGGTTTCTCGGAAGCAGTTGTGTGTTAAGGCCGCAGGCGAGATAAAGACCTCCTGAAACGAGGCAACTGGTTACACACGGAATTTGGGGAGCCTGAAATCCCATCAACAGAAAATCATGTAATTAGTATGATAACCTAAAAAAAAAAAAAAAAAAAAAGCTTGCTCTGTAACCCCGGTGAACAAAGGTGCTAATATTTCAAAATATGCCTAGGCCCTAGACATTGCAGAAACCTGCAAGCCTGACAGTTGAAAAGAGTTTGGCTGCAGGGGGTAATAACCAAAAGGCTGATTCAATATCAGCTTTTGCCAGAAAGTATCCCTGCCTAACTCCCTATAGACTGGGTACAAAACGTTAAGAGACTGACTTTTCATTTCTCCTTACTGAGAATTAATCTTAGAAGGGATATGTGGCAGTCTCTCAGAGAGACCAGGAAACCCCACAGTTGCTATCTAATCTTCCCTCTCATCTGGTCTTGAAATAGTGTTAACAATTTTGTGTTGCTTGTGCAATAACAGGCACGTGGAATATAGTAAAGTATCAAAGCCAGAATGAAAAATCTCACTCAGTTCTTCTACTTCAGTTATCTTAAGGTAGTTTTCAAGCTCAGAAGTCCTAGCCTGGACTGAGCTTTACCGGGGAAGTTGTCCCCAAGACGCATCATCCTAATACCACTGGGGGCCTATCACTGGTGGGCATATCTAGTAACTGGGGGTTGCTCGTGCAGGCCACGCATTTTGTGCTGAAATCTGCATGGGCCAGGCCAGGCACCCTGCCCTTGAGTTAAAATGCTGACACAGCTCCACTGCGATCCGTGGAGCCAACCGTGCTGGGCTGGGAAGCCATGAACACCCTTGGTGCCTACTCCCAAGTCCCTGGGGGGAATGACCCTGGTCACCGTGTCAGTTCATTTCAGGATCCAACATTAACTCTAAAGGACTGTGGTTTGAAGGAAGTCATTTCTTTGAGCTTATAGCTATCTTTAAACCCTAACATGCTGATTTTATGTTTGCTAGCTATTTTCTAAACTTTCCATTGTAATTCAACCAAAGTCCTTTCTCCACCCCCCCTTCCCCCCATCTCCCAAATGGGAGCCATATTCTCATGTCTGAATGTTTAAGCATTCATAAGATTTAAATTTCTGCTTTTTATGCTTTCTCACCTCTGCCTCAGTTTCTTTTCTACTGCTGTCCTTCTTTATAGATATATATATATATATATATATATATATAGGCCCATATATTTCGCAGTTTGGAAGACCTACCCCCTTTATTCCTCCTGCCCTTTTTTCTCATCATTTCATTAGGCTTGCTGGACCCTTGGTCTGATCCAGCATGGCATACCTTATGTTCTTATGTAACAGTGTATCTAGATGTTTTAGTAGCCTAGCACGGTGCCCTTTTAGTTTTGGCTTATCTGCCGCAGTCTGTCTTCCATCATCCCCTCTCACTGCCCTTCTGGAAAGTAGCATAATCCATGAACTTACTTTAGGGGTCTTAAAATATGTCCTGGTCAATAGAAATTTTGCTTCCGGAATACATATTCAGTGCGGCCACAATCTTTACTTTTGGAATATGGTGGCAAAAGTTTATTAAGGGTTTTGATATATCTTTTAAGGGAGTGTTATGAGAGATAACCGCTAAGGGGAGTCTCTGTTAAGTCAATATAAGATAGTATTCAGTGTTCTTCTTGCTGGGGGTTTGACTTGTAGAGTGATTTGAGAATGGAGAGAGCTCCCTAACTCCTAGGAAGGCAGTTGGCCTACTCAGTCCACCAAGGTCAAGACATGGGCAATCACTGAACCATTAGTGGGCTCCTGGATGGTGTCTGGTCACAACCCTGGAGGATTATGGATCACAACAGCCTTGTGGACAGCTTTTGGAAAGGTGGGTGAGCTGTATTGATGGGACACTGACTGAGAAGAATTCTGTGTGGAGAGTATTGAGACTTACACTGTTTTCTGGAAGAAGAATATTTTTGTGGTGGTTGTTATTGCTGCTAATTAATGCTGTAAGAGCCTGCTAACCCCTGATTTAATCGGTGAATTTTAATGTTGTTCATTTCTGGAAACCCCAGAAATAAAAATTTTTGTTTTCTTTTGTGCAAGCCCTCCTTTATCCCAGGGTGTGGGCTCGAGAGGTATCTGTCAGACCATGTAAGAAGTTGGGGTGCAGTCAGAAGGGTCATAGAGAAGAAAGCAGTGATTTGTTGTTTTCTTTATCCAGCTTGAAAAATACTGACCTTGTCTCTGTACCAGGTCCATTACACCATCAGTTCAACTATTTTTGAGGCACATTTATTTATTAGACTATGGGGTAAATTTTAAGAGTCCGGCCTTGTACACACACCATCCCCCACACTCCCATACCTTCTATAGCCACACAAAATGTAATTATGCACATAACACATTTTATATGAAAAAGAACATTCACAAATACAGTCTTCTGAGGCAAAATATCACTTTCAACATGTAATATTATATTTACATGCACTGCTGTGGTGCCAACCAAAAAACTCTGCAAAAAAGACACTTGAAACTCCTATGGAATTTATAATGGCACCTCAGAAAGCCATGAATACACATAATTACCATTACAATATAGTTTATAATTTGCACCCCAGTATAGCACTATCCCATTGGTTATCCTCTTTCCACCATGTCTCTAGATTGGCAATTAAGTCTATGTCATCATTCACTGCTATACACTAATTCTCCCATCTTATTTCTTAGACTTCTGTCATTAGCATACAAAACATTTCAAAGTGTGTTTTTGTTGGTATTAATATTCTGCTTTTCAGTTGACAGGGATAAATTGGAATCTTTTAGCTCAAGTGAGTCATTAATTATAGACACATGGACTACTTTTCTTATTATTGGAACCTCACTGTTGGGATGCCCTAACTAATGCTTTTTTTTTTTTATTTCCTGTCTAGAAGGGCTCCAGGCAAAGTATATTATATTACTGCCTTAAATCTCTGAAATATAGCCAAAAAGTTTTGTATATTTGCAGTGTTGGTGTGTCTTTGAGGGCATTGCTCAGACTGCACCACTGAAGGGCAGGTAGTGTGGGGTATTGATATTGATTGTTAGCAATGCTTAAAAAAGAGGATTTATTTAAAAAAAAAACAAACCAAAACAGTTAAGTATACAGAGGATCCTACAAAATCCCTATAACTCCATACCCAAACAATCCTTATTATAAGCACTCAATCAGTTGGAAATTTATCTATGAAAAGGCAACACTGCAAATATTACACCAGGCCCTAGAATACCCATACACCTCCTACTGGGAAAAAGGAACAAGCCAGGCTACTATAGATCCCTACACAGAAACTACATGCCAGCAAAATAGCTCACCTCTGTCACATATGCAGAGAACAGACAGACCATGACCAAATACAGAATAAAGAGTCCAGAAAGTATAAATAGAAATATGCTGAGAACTGAACTGGAACCTACAACAAGCCAGCCTCTATATGCAGAGCAACAATGGAAACACAAAACATAACCATTCTTAATAAAACATTAAATAAAATCGAGAAATATTAAACATAATAGTAAAATCATTTATAAAAAATAAATATTTCAAACCAGTTAATGAATAGAATATCCAAAATTTTCCAGACACCAATACAATATTTTAAAAAAAATCCAATAATAAAAAAATGTTCTAATATTTCAAAACAGGAATAACATCAAATTACACCCAATAATTAAAACTAATAAGGATTAAAAACTCTCATGCTCTCCATACCTGGAATCTTTTGATTTCAAGTCACCCTGAGATTTTTGTGGATTTGGGGAGGTAGGGCCGCACAAACTTTATATTCTCTCCCTCTCACACACAATAACATATTGATTCTCTCACACACTCCCTGTCTCATATGAACATAAGAACATGCATGCTGGGTCAGACCAAGGGTCCATCAAGCCCAGCATCCTGTTTCCAACAGAGGCCAAACCAGGCCACAAGAACCTGGCAATTACCCAAACACTAAGAAGATCCCATGCTACTGATGCAATTAATAGAAGTGGCTATTCCCTAAGTCAACTTGATTAATAGCAGTTAATGGACTTCTCCTCCAAGAACTTATCCAAACCTTTTTTGAACCCAGCTACACTAACTGCACTAACCACATCCTCTGGCAACAAATTCCAGAGCTTTATTGGGCATTGAGTGAAAAAGAATTTTCTCCAAGTAGTCTTAAATGTGCTACTTGCTAACGTCATGGAATGCCCCCTAGTCCTTCTATTATTCGAAAGTGTAAATAACCGATATATATATATATATATATATATATATATATATATCGGTTATCATATATATATATATATATATGTGTGTGTGTGTATGCCTGTGCTCTCACACGTACTCCCTCTCACCCTCAGGCACATAATGTGTGCATGCATGCCTGTGAGAGTCTATATGAGATACACAGGCTCGCACACAGACATACACATGATACTTAAGCTCTCACATAGACTCAGATACACATACACATCCTCCTCTTCTCTTTGGGCCGTAGTGGGAAGAGTTCCACCATGGCCTGGTTGGCTCCTCTTCTCATCGGCCCTGGGGGGAGGTAGCACTGAAGCGGGAAAAGTTGTGCGCAGGCGCTTGCATGATATATTTTCTGTGGTGGCACGATATGGTATCTTCACTGTGGTGGCGCGGTATTTCCTCTTTAGCCGCTGGTGGGTTGAACTTTGCTGGTGGCCCTGCGGCATCTTTTGTTACTGCTGCTGCCCCGTACAAATGCACGATATGCACATCTAGTCACGCTGGACCTGAGTTCACTTAAATAGTAGCTTGCTCTTTTTTTCCCCTCCTGGGAGGGAATTTTCACAAATATATCATGAATATTCATTGTGAATTTCCTGAAAACCAGAATTGTTTGTGGCACTTCAGGACTGGTGTTTCCTACTTCAGATCTGCACAGTGCCTTTTCACTGGTGGAGGGCAGGCCCTTGGACAGAAGCTGCATTGCAATGACTGTGCATCCAACTGGTCCTATATTGCTTGGTATGCTCTTTCACCTTATTGAGTAGCCAGCTCATCTCACTATATGTTGGGTGCATGAGAGGTGGTGGAGAGGTCTGTGGGGTGCTCCATGGCTACTGGGTCTTTGATGCTGCCCCATTTAGTCAACTGAAGTCAACATGGACCTTGAGGCACAGGTGGAGATACTCAAATGCATATGCTAGCCTGGTGGATGTAGCACTCTCCTTACTCTGCATATTGAAATCTGATGCCAAGTCTGCTGCGCCGTGTCCTTTTGCATCCCATCTTGTGTTATGCTGCTGTGCCTTCTTTCTTCCTGCTAGCAGGAAGGAGTATGCTAAGTGAGAACTTCATATCTTATATTATCAGACATTTAAACTAAAGAATGGGGGTGGCAGGATATGGTCAATAAAATTGACATGTCACCCCCAAGCAATACAGAAAGTGGGAGAAGAAAATAACAAAATCAACTCAAAAAAGCAAAAAATGTGACTAGAAAGTTCAACAAAACAAGAGAAAAATTGGAAAATTACTACAAATGCTCACAGTTTGGGCAATAAAACCCAGACTTGCAGGTCCTAATGGTGGAGGCAGACCTGGACTTTGTTGCAGTCACTGAGACAGGCTCATGGATTCTCATGAGTGGGATATGGCCATACCAGGCTATAAATTGATAAGGAAGGACAAAGGTCAGAAAAAGGGGAGGAGTAGTTTATGTCAAACAATATCCAAGCATCTGAACTGCAAGGAAAGTGGGATAGAGAAGAAGCATTATGGGCCGTCCTAAAAAAAAAAAAAAAAAGATGATGGTGCATCCATTTTAACTGGAGGGGTTTACAGGCCTCTGTCTCAAAAGGAAGAGCTTGACAAAGATCAAAGACATCCAGAAGGAGGTAAAGAAAGGAGAAGTATTTTATTATGGGCGATTTTAATCTGCTGGACATAGACAAGACAGGAGAATCCCTTCTGCAGAATATACCAGAAGTAGAGAGATAGTGGATGCCCTGCAAGGGGCTCTGTTCAAACAAATGGTAATGGAACCCATGAGGGAAGATGCGATACTTGACTTGGTGCTCTCTAACAGAGATAATGTCTCTCATGTCCGGGTAGGAGACCATCTCAGCACTAGTGATCATCAAACAGTATGGTTTGATATCGCAAATAGGATGCTGAGAAGTCACTCAAAGACCCGGGTTTTGAATTTCAAAAATATGGACTAGAAAATGGGAGAGGTGGAAACAGTGGGCCAAATTAAAAGGAGCAATTACAAAGGCAACAAATCTATATGTTAGAGTAAACAAAAGTAAGAGAAATAAGAACCCGATCTGGTTCTCAAAGGAAGTGGCAGATAAAAGCAAAAAACAGCATTCAAGAAATATAAAGGATCCCAAAATGAGAAAACAGAAGAATATCTGACATTGAAGGAGACAAAGAAGGAAATCGAGATTGCTAAAAGTCAGATGGAAGAAAGGATTGCCAAAGAGGTAAAGGAAGGTGACAAATCATTTTTCAGATACATCAGAAAGAGAGGTCCGAAGTGATATTATGAAATTGAAAGGTGACCATGATCAATATGTGTGGAGAGATGAAGAAATGGTGGAAATATTAAACAAATACTTCAGTTTGGTGTTCACTAAAGAAGGACCTTTGCTGGTTGACGAGACCATAGGTGGAGATGAGGTAGATGAAAATCCACTTACAGAAGAGAATGTATGAGAAGAGTTAGGAACATTGAAAGTCCACAAGGCCATGGGACTGGATGAAGTTCATCCCAGGATACTGAGGGAGCTCAGAGATGTGCTGGTAGGTCCGCTGCATGATCTGTTCAATAGATCCCTGGAAAATGAGTGGTGCTGAAAGATTGGAGAAGAGTGGTAGCAGAGGAGGCTGGAAACTGCAGACTGGTTAGCCTCACTTCATTGGTGGGAAAACTAATGGAGACTCTACTGAAGGAAAGGATAGTTCACTATCTACAGTCAGGTGGATTGCTGGACCTGAAACAGCATGGATTCACCAGGGGAAGGTCCTGTCAGACAAATCAGATTTTTTTTGATTGGGTGACTAAAGAATTGTATCAAGGAAGAGCGCTCGATGTGATCTACTTGGATTTCAGCAAAGCTTTTGATATGGTCCCACATAGGAGCCTTGTGAATAAAATGAGAAGCTTGGGAGTGAGCGCCAAGATGGTGGCATAGATTACAAACTGGTTGATGGACAGAAGACAGCATGCAGTGGTAAATGGAACCTACTTTGAAGAGAGCGATATCAAGCCCAATGCCACAGGGATTGGTTTTGGGACCGGTTCAGTTCAATATCTTTTTTGAGCGACCTTGTGGAGAGGGTAGAAGGTAAATTTTGTCTATTTGTGGTTGATACTATGATCTGCAACAGAGTGGACATTCCTGAAGGAGTAGAGAGAATGAGAAATGATTTAAGGAAGCTTGAACAGTGATCGAAGATATGGCAGCTAGGATTAAATGCCAAGAAGTACAGAGTCATGTATCTAGGGTGTAATAATCCAAAAGAGCTGTATATGATGGGAGGTGAAGGGCTGTTCACATTGCAAGAGGGATATTGGGGTGATAGTGTCTAGCGATCTGAAGACAGCGAAGCAGTTTGACAAGGCAATAGCTAAAGCCAGAATAATGCTGGGCTGCATAGACAGAAGAATAACTAATAAGAAAAGAAGTGATAATTCCCTTGTACAGATCCTTGGTGAGGCCAGGAGTACTGTGTTCAGTTCTGGAGACTGTATCTCAAAAGGGACATTGACAGGATGGAGGCTGCCCAGAGAAGGGTGACCAAATTAGTGGGTGGTCTCCATCAAATGACATAGGAGGGAAGATTGAAGAACCTAAATATGTATACCCTTGAGGAGAGGAGGTACAAGGGAGATATCATTCATCATACAGACCTTCAGATACCTGAAAAGTTTTAATGATGCACAATCAACAACAAACCTTTTCTTTTGGAATGAAATCATAAGTCTAGGAGTCATGAAATGAAACTCCAGGGAGAACCAACATCAGGAAATATTTCTTCACGTAGAGCGTGTGGATGCCTGGAATGCCTTTCTGGAGGAGATGGTGAAGACAGTGAGAATTCAAAGGGGCATGGCATAAACACTGGATCACTAAAGGATAGAGGATAGAAACGAGTGCATGGCAGTAACTTGCTGATGTGGCAGTTAAAAGTAGTAACCAATAGGCCTTCATACTGTTGATGCTACTCCCATCAGTGCTCTCTGCTTCAACGGCAGGGGTAAAAGAAAAAAAGGTGAAGAATATTCAGACAGCAAACAACAAGGACATTACATTTTGCAGTCAGGGAAAGCAAATAAGCATAGGGGTAACTTGCTGATAAAGCTGTTACTACCCTTAGGGGTAGATTTTCAAATAGCGCGAATTGGCCTACTTTTGCTGGCGCATCAGGCGCAAGCAAAAGTAAGCTGGATTTTAGTAGATACGCGCGGAGCCGCGCGTATCTGCTAAAAACCTGGATCAGCGCGCGCAAGGCTATTGATTTTGTATAGCCGGCGCGCGCCGAGCCGCGCAGCCTACCCCTGTTCCCTCCGAGGCCGCTCCGAAATCGGAGCGGCCTCGGAGGCAACTTCCTTTTGCCCTCCCCTCACCTTCCCCTCCCTTCCCCTACCTAACCCACCCACCCGGCCCTGTCTAAGCCCCCCCTTATTGTAAGGGGGGGGCTTAGACAGGGCCGGGTGGGTGGGATTTACGCCTCCCGGAGGGAGGCGTAAATCCCCGCGCGCCAGCGGGCCTCTTGCGCGCCGGGACGCGACCTGGGGGCGGGTACGGAGGGCGCGGCCACGCCCCCGGACCGCCCCGGGCCGTAGCCACGCCCCCGTACCCGCCCCCAAAACGCTGCCGACACGCCCCGAAAACGCCGCTGCGATCGGTCCCGCCCCGACACGCCCCCGACACGCCCCCCCCTCCGAAAACCCCGGGACTTACGCGAGTCCCGGGGCTCTGCGCGCGCCGGTAGGCCTATGTAAAATAGGCTCACCGGCGCGCAGGGCCCTGCTCGCCTAAATCCGCCCGGATTTGGGCGGATTTAGGCGAGCAGGGCTCTGAAAATCCGCCCCTTAATCAATAAGCATGAAACTCTTGATGTAAATCCAACATTGATCTCTGCTTCAACAGCAGGAGGAAACGGGCAATTGGACTCAAACAGAAACCAATAATAGCCCTGACCTTGATGGTCTGGGAAACTGATAAGTGCAGAAACTACCATAAGCTTGCTGGGCAGACTGGATGGACCGTTGTTCCTTTTTCTGTTGTTTCTATGTTGTATACACTGTCAGGCTCTGGGCACATGGTGGAGCCCTTTTCTTTAAAAATGTGGCACAGATTCACTATTTTCTAAACAAATTCTAGGAGTCACCCTAGCCATGATGTAGATTGCTCAGCCGTTTTGTGTGCTAATTGCTGTGGTGGCAATGAGCCGATGCAGACCCCATCAGAGGAAAAAGTAGACCTGCTGCAGCATTCACAGTTACTGAGCATGTGGACCATGGTGGGATCTCAAGGTGTGGCTGTTATGCTAAACTGAAGGAAGATTTCCTTCTGGTAAAACAGAGGAGAGCGTCCTTCTTTCTAAGTAATGGTGTAGTCCCTCTCCAGGGGTTGGTGTAGTCTTCTGCATGTGGTACATTCTATAAGCGAGTCACTACCTCCTGAGGTCAACAATTCTGAGGTGGGCCTCCGATGTGGAAACCAGGGATGTGCAGAGCAAAATTTTATGTTCATATTTCTTATGTCCGAAAGGGGGTCCCACTTGCGGCCAATATGGACATAAAAAAAATCCAATGAGTTGGGTATATGTACATATGTGCAAAAAAAAAATTTAAACCCCCTCACCCTCCTTAATCCCCCCCCCAGACTTACCACAACTCCCTGGTGATCGAGCGAGGAGTGAGGACGTCATTTCTGCAATCCTTGGCGAGAAGCATGTGACGTCGGCGGCACGTCGAGTGACGGGGGGGTCAGGAGGCAACTCGCCGGGAATCACGTGGCGCCGACGTCACTGTCGAGTGACGCCGGCGTCACGTGATTCCCGGCGAGTTCGCGCCGGACGGCTCGTTCGGCCCAAAAAGAACTTTTGGCCAGCTTGGGGGGGTCAGGAGGCCCCCCCAAGCTGGCCAAAAGTTCTTTTTGGGCCGAACGAGCCGTCCGGCGCGAACTCGCCGGGAATCACGTGACGCCGGCGTCACTCGACGTGCCGCCGACGTCACATGCTTCTCGCCAAGGATTGCAGAAATGGCGTCCTCACTCCTCGCTCCATCACCAGGGAGTTGTGGTAAGTCGGGGGGGGGGGGGGGGGATTAAGGAGGGGGGGGGGGGTTATATTTTTATTTTGGCTCAACAATCGCGATTTCCCACATATCCAACATATCTATGTTGGATATGTGGGAAATCCGATCGTTTATGTCGAATCAATTTTTTAAGTAAAAAAAAAATATGAGTAGCGTTTTACTAATGCGGTCAATCCGAATGCACACCCCTAGTGGAAACGTCACTGATGATGAGGGCAGGACACAGCCCCAAAGAGGCAAGGGGTTTTTAACCTGCCTTCCTTGGTCAAGAGGCTCCATGTAACATCTTGTGGCCGGTCAGCCTGATGTCTCTGTCCTCATTTTGCTTCCATCTACCTGGTCACACCCCTTCAGAGGCAACAAAGGGGCCATGCCAGCACCACTGCAGCCATACTACCAAATCCATAAGAACATAAGAACATAAGAAAATGCCATACTGGGTCAGACCAAGGGTCCATCAAGCCCAGCATCCTGTCTCCAACAGTGGCCAATCCAGGCCATAAGAACCTGGCAAGTACCCAAAAACTAAGTCTATTCCATGTAACCATTGCTAATGGCAGTGGCTATTCTCTAAGTGAACTTAATAGCAGGTAATGGACTTCTCCTCTAAGAACTTATCCAATCCTTTTTTAAACACAGCTATATTAACTGCACTAACCAAATCCTCCGGCAACAAATTCCAGAGTCTAATTATGCGTTGAGTAAAAAAGAACTTTCTCCGATTAGTTTTAAATGTGCCCCATGCTAACTTCATGGAGTGCCCCCTAGTCTTTCTACTATCCGAAAGAGTAAATAACCGATTCACATCTACCCGTTCTAGACCTCTCATGATTTTAAACACCTCTATCATATCCCCCCTCAGTCGTCTCTTCTCCAAGCTGAAAAGTCCTAACCTCTTTAGTCTTTCCTCATAGGAGAGTTGTTCCATTCCCCTTATCATTTTGGTAGCCCTTCTCTGTACCTTCTCCATCGCAATTATATCTTTTTTGAGATGCGGCGACCAGAATTGTACACAGTATTCAAGGTGCGGTCTCACCATGGAGCGATACAGAGGCATTATGACATTTTCCATTTAATTCACCATTCCCTTTCTAATAATTCCCAACATTCTGTTTGCTTTTTTGACTGCCGCAGCACACTGTACCGACGATTTCAATGTGTTATCCACTATGACACCTAGATCTCTTTCTTGGGTTGTAGCACCTAATATGGAACCCAACATTGTGTAATTATAGCATGGGTTATTTTTCCTTATATGCATCACCTTGCACTTATCCACATTAAATTTCATCTGCCATTTGGATGCCCAATTTTCCAGTCTCACAAGGTCTTCCTGCAATTTATCACAATTTGCTTGTGATTTAACTACTCTGAACAATTTTGTGTCATCTGCAAATTTGATTATCTCACTCGTCGTATTTCTTTCCAGATCATTTATAAATATATTGAAAAGTAAGGGTCCCAATACAGATCCCTGAGGCACTCCACTGTCCACTCCCTTCCACTGAGAAAATTGCCCATTTAATCCTACTCTCTGTTTCCTGTCTTTTAGCCAGTTTGCAATCCACGAAAGGACATCGCCACCTATCCCATGACTTTTTACTTTTCCTAGAAGCCTCTCATGAGGAACTTTGTCAAACGCCTTCTGAAAATCCAAGTATACTATATCTACCAGTTCACCTTTATCCACATGTTTATTAACTCCTTCAAAAAAGTGAAGCAGATTTGTGAGGCAAGACTTGCCCTGGGTAAAGCCATGCTGACTTTGTTCCATTAAACCATGTCTTTCTATATGTTCTGTGATTTTGATATGTAGAACACTTTCCACTATTTTTCCTGGCACTGAAGTCAGGCTAACCGGTCTGTAGTTTCCCGGATCACCCCTGGAGCCCTTTTTAAATATTGGGGTTACATTTGCTATCCTCCAGTCTTCAGGTACAATGGATGATTTTAATGATAAGTTACAAATTTTTACTAATAGGTCTGAAATTTCATTTTTTAGTTCCTTCAGAACTCTGGGGTGTATACCATCCGGTCCAGGTGATTTACTACTCTTCAGTTTGTCAATCAGGCCTACCACATCTTCTAGGTTCACCGTGATTTGATTCAGTCCATCTGAATCATTACCCATGAAAACCTTCTCCATTACGGGTACCTCCCCAACATCCTCTTCAGTAAACACCGAAGCAAAGAAATCATTTAATCTTTCCGCGATGGCCTTATCTTCTCTAAGTACCCCTTTAACCCCTCGATCATCTAACGGTCCAACTGACTCCCTCACAGGCTTTCTGCTTCGGATATATTTAAAAAAGTTTTTACTGTGAGTTTTTGCCTCTACAGCCAACTTCTTTTCAAATTATCTCTTAGCCTGTCTTATCAATGTCTTACATTTAACTTGCCAATGTTTATGCTTTACCCTATTTTCTTCTGTTGGATCCTGCTTCCAATTTTTGAATGAAGATCTTTTGGCTAAAATAGCTTCTTTCACCTCCCCTTTTAACCATGCTGGTAATTGTTTTGCCTTCTTTCCACCTTTCTTAATGTGTGGAATACATCTGGACTATGCTTCTAGAATGGTATTTTTTAACAATGACCACGCCTCTTGGACATTTTTTACTTTTGTAGTTGCTCCTTTCAGTTTTTTTCTAACAATTTTTCTCATTTTATCAAAGTTTCCCTTTTGAAAGTTTAGCACTAGAGCCTTGGATTTGCACACTGTTCCTCTTCCAGTCATTAAATCAAATTTGATCATATTATGATCACTATTGCCAAGTGGCCCCACCACCGTTACCTCTCTCACCACCTTCTCTGCAATGGTGAATTCTAATTTAGGGTCTGGTTTGTTAAGGCTTTTCTTTCATTCTGTGCCTCTGGGCAAAACAAGATGAAAATGAGGCCCTCAATTCACAAAATATTTAAAACTACAGCTGATAGAAACCACAACATCTTCCATATTATGATGAGAGATTTAGGCAGTATTTTGGACCTGCTTTTATGGCAGCACAAAAATATTTGTTGCAGTGAAACCCGAGGCAGACCATACTGTGGTTTTTTTTTTAATCAAATATAAGAACCAGAAGTTAATAGCAGAAAAGGTCCTTTCTGCCAGGAACTGTTCCTACTACGTATTCTTGATCTGCAAAGCTTGCTAAAAAATAGATGGCAAACCTCCACATAACGATAATACGATTCGATCAGCATGATTCCATCTAATTTATAAAAGCTGCTCATCACTGTTATTTTGTTCTTTGTGTTCCTGTGTACGTCCTCCGATGTGAAAACTATTTCAATTACAAAAGTTGGACACACATGAACAGGAGTTGTTTCAAAGATGAGCCCAAATGAAACATTTTTTTATGTATTTAAAGAACAAAAGACTAATTTATGATGAAGCCATTTCCTTCTTCCTACCTCTTCTTTTTTAATGAGAACTTTTTCTTAAAATGATTAGACCATTGGTTAGTTGGTGCTTCATGCTCCCTCTTTGGCCATACTCAAATCTACTCTAAAATCTCACAATTACTGTAGACTCCTTTGTCTTACGTATTTGTCTTGACGAGACTGCAGGCTCTGTGGAGCAGGAATTCCCTTTTGTTCATCTGCACTGCACTGTGTACATCTAGTAGCTCTTTAGAAAGATAAATAGTAGTGGTAGAATATTTAAAACTGAAAGAGGATTGATGAGAAGCTGACTTTTGTTTTGGCTGAAATGAGACCTTCGATAGCGGGTGCTTTCAAATGTTCTTGCTTCAAGGAGCAAAACAGCATCTGATCCATTTCCTGGATACATTACAATCTTTGTTTCCCAATCATGCACAGCAAATAATGTCAATGTACAGTGATATTTATAATTATTTCTAAACACTCTCTTGCTTTAGTGTTTAAGGCACTTGTACCTTGCTTGGCACTTTCTGTAATTATAGTTACATAATTCTGGCTGGTCATGTTCTGGAATAAATATAAAAATCAAGGCTCAGCTTCACTTTTGGTTTGGTTTTCTTGATTAGATTTGTTTATGAATTTGCAAACAATGACTAGTTATGTCGTGTGGTGTATGCTACCAAAGAAATTATTGTAAATAAATGAGAGAATTTTTCATTAAAATAAGTTTACTTTATTCATCCTTAAACTTGTGTGTTTCAAATAACAACAAAAAGTTTTTTTTATGTTAGAGAAAAGACCTCAGTTTTGGCAAGAAATCTGAATGTTCAGAAACTTCTCATAGGCCAATAGATATAATCACTGGTCTTATATTCTCTTATTTTAATTTTTAATACAACTGAATTATTAAATATCTCAATATCTTGCATAGGCTCGATGCGCGTTAAGTCCCGGGCTTTCCTGGGGGGGCGTGTCGGGTGCGTGTTACGGCCGGTGTGTCATCGGGGGCGTTCCAGGGCGTGGCCACGGGCATGGTTCAGGCCCAGGGGTGTTCCAGGGGCATGGCCGCAGCCTCCGGACTAGCCCCCGGACTGGAACATGGCGCGCTGGCAGCTGGCCGGCGCGCGTAAGTTACGCCTGCCTTGGGACCGAGGCCTCCGGCACAGTGGCCATGCCAGGGGATCGCACGTCGGCACTTGGCCGGCACGCGCAACCTGCAACTTATTAAACAAAAGTTAGGGGGGTTTTTAGATAGGGCTAGGGGTCGGGTTAGGGGGGGCCGTGAAAGGAAAGTTCCCTCTGAGGCCGTTCCGATTTCAGAGTGGCCTCGGAGGCAACGGGGAAAGCCATCTAAGCTCCCTAGAGCTCGGCATGCACTAGTGTGCACCTCCTTGTGTGCGCCAACCCTGGATTTTATAGCATGCTGCATGTGCATTAATTAAAATCGGACGTACATTTGTAGCGCATACAAATGTACCCCACGCGCGTAGATTTTAAAATCTGGCCCATAATGCACGTACGTTTATGCACAGTTAATGTAGGCAATTTTCAAAGACCTCATTCCTACACTAAACACTGATTTATGCACATAAATAGTTTTGAAAATTGCTCACACAATGTATCAAATTGGTTCAGACCAAACACACATTGAATCCTTCATCCTATGCCTGACAGTGACCAATCCAGGTCACTAAGAAGGACTCAGAAGATCTCAAAGAGTAGATCCATTCCTTGTTGCTCATGTCCAGGGATGAGTGGTAGTTTTTTCCCCAAGGCCACCTGTTTAATAATTGTTTATGGACCTGGACTCTAGGAACTTGTTCAAACTCCTTCTAACCTCAGCCATGCTAGATGCCTTGGCAAATCCTCTGGCAAGAAATTCCAAAGCTTGATTGAGCACGGAATGAAAAAATACTTTCCCCAATTTGTTTTACATCTGCTGTTAATTTCAAGGAGTGAGCTCTAGCCTTAGTGCTATTTGAAAGGGTAAATAACTATTAGTAGTTTCACCCCAACTCATGATTTGATAAACATATATAATCATATCCTCTCCAAGTCACCTTTTCTACAAGCTTAAGAACCCTAACCTGTTAAGCTTTTCTCCATAAGGGAGCCATTCCATCACCTTTATCATTTTTGTAGCCCTTCTGTGGTGTTTTTTTTTTTTAATTCCGCTGTATCTTTTTATGAGTTGGCATGACTAGAAATGCACACCATACTAGAGATGTGAATCGTTTTCCATATCGTCTTAACGATAGAAATCGTGTGGCAGGGCAAGAAAATCGTGTTAGGCACGATTTTTTAGTTAAAAAATCGTTAAAAATCATTTTGATACTTTTCAGGTCAGTTAAGGTCAGTTTAGGAATGAATATGTATTCCTATTGGCTGCCCTCTTATTTATTCATGTTACCAAGCTTGAAGCTTCCCACTGACAGTATATGGGGGATGGGAAATGGAAACAGTTGGTAGCTTGACAAAACAAATAATGTGATCAGTCAATGTGACTAGAACTTGTGCCCTAACCCTGATACCAGGGGTATTGTGATCTTCCTGCACACAGTGCCCTATCCCTATTAATACCAGGAGTGTTGTGATCTTCCTGCACACAGTGCCCTAACCCTGGCACCAGGGGTGTTGTGATCTTCCTGCACACAGTGCCCTATCCCTATTAATACCAGGAGTGTTGTGATCTTCCTGCACACAGTGCCCTATCCCTATTAATACCAGGAGTGTTGTGATCTTCCTGCACACAGTGCCCTAACCCTGGCACCAGGGGTGTTGTGATCTTCCTGCACACAGTGCCCTATCCCTATTAATACCAGGAGTGTTGTGATCTTCCTGCACACAGTGCCCTATCCCTATTAATACCAGGAGTGTTGTGATCTTCCTGCACACAGTGCCCTATCCCTAATACCAGGGGTGTTGTGATCTTCCTGCACACATCCCGGTATCAGGGATAGGGCACTGCATGCAGGAAGATCACAACACTCCTGGTATCAGGAATAGGGCACTGTGTGCAGGAAGATCACAACACCCCTGGTATTAGGGATAGGGCACTGCATGCAGGAAGATCACAACACTCCTGGTATTAATAGGGATAGGGCATTACATGCAGGAAGATCACAACACCCCTGGTATCAGGGATAGGGCACTGTGTGCAGGAAGATCACAATACCCCGGAGGAGTGAGGGTCAGGCAGCTCCCCCCTGTCTGTGAAGCCAGCCTCTCACTAGTAATGCAGGGAGGGAGCTGTCTCAGACTTCACCATCCTCCCCCCCCCCTCACCCACACACCATTCACTAGCTGGGACATGGGGGAAGTCAGGAGTGAGGGTCAGGCAGCTCCCCCCTGTCTGTGAAGCCAGCCTCTCACTAGTAATGCAGGGAGGGAGCTGTCTCAGATTTCACCATCCTCCCCCCCCCTCACCCACACACCATTCACTAGCTGGGACATGGGGGAAGTCAGGAGTGAGGGTCAGGCAGCTCCCCCCTGTCTGTGAAGCCAGCCTCTCACTAGTAATGCAGGGAGGGAGCTGTCTCAGACTTCACCATCCTCCCCCCCCCTCACCCACACACCATTCACTAGCTGGGACATGGGGGAAGTCAGGAGTGAGGGTCAGGCAGCTCCCCCCTGTCTGTGAAGCCAGCCTCTCACTAGTAATGCAGGGAGGGAGCTGTCTCAGACTTCACCATCCTCCCCCCCCCTCACCCACACACCATTCACTAGCTGGGACATGGGGGAAGTCAGGAGTGAGGGTCAGGCAGCTCCCCCCTGTCTGTGAAGCCAGCCTCTCACTAGTAATGCAGGGAGGGAGCTGTCTCAGACTGGTATCAGGGATAGGGCACTGAGTGCAGGAAGATCACAACACCCCTGGTATCAGGAATAGGGCACAGGTTCTAGTCATATTGACTGATCACATTACTTTTTTTGTCAACTACCAACAGTTTTCATTTCCCATCCCCCCAACCATCACCTCAGTTGGAAGCTTGGTAACATCAATAGATAAGAGGGCAGCCAGCCAATAGGAATACATATTCATTCCTAACTGACCTTTACTGACCTGGATAGTGTCAATAATTTGTATCATTTTCTGTTAGTGTTCCTGAGTTTCCATTTCTATTTCCCATCCCCCCAACCATCACCTCAGTGGGAACCTGGTTAACATCAATAGATAAGAGGGCAGCCAGCCAATAGGAACACATATTCATTCCTAACTGACCTTTACTGACCTGGAAAGTGTCAATTTGTATCATTTTCAGTTAGTGCGCACTAACTCGAGTTAGTGCGCACTAACTCGGAGTTAGTGCGCACTAACTCCTGTTAGTGCGCACTAACACGATTTAATGATTTTTAACGATAAATCGTTAGAATTTCTATTGTATCGTGTTCTATAACGATTTAAGACGATATTAAAATTATCGGACGATAATTTTAATCGTTAAAAAACGATTCACATCCCTACACCATACTCAATGTGCCATTCCACCATGGATCAATGCAGTGGCATTATGATATCCTCTGTTTTATTCTCCATTCCTTTCTGAATCATTCCTAATTGTCTCCTATTCCCTGCTGCTGCACACTGAGTTGAGGATTTCAACGTATTGTCCACAAAGACTCCCATGATCCTTTTCCTGGGTGGTGACTTCAAATGTGAAACCCAGCATTGTGCACCTAAAGTTAGGATTATTTTTCCCAATCTGCATCAATTTGCAGTTGCCATCATTAAATTTCATCTGCCACTTAGGTGCCCAGTACATCTGCAATTCATCACAGTCTGTGTGTGTGTTTTAACAACTTTGCATAATTTTGTCATCTGCATATTTGACCACCTCACTCATAGCTACCTTTTCCAGCTCCCTGGTCTCAGTACTGCTCACTAGGGCACTCCATTATTCATCTCTCCATTGAGAAAACTGACCATTTTCTTCAACTCAGCTTCCTATCTTTTAACCAGATATCAACCCACAAAAGGCTATTGACCCATATTGTATGAATTTTTAATAATTAATTAATGAAGGACGTTGTCAAATACCTTTTGAAAATCCAGATACACTATATTGACCAGATCACTTATGTACATATTTATTTACATCTTCAATAAAATATAATAGATTAGTAAGGTAAAACCTTTTTTTCTTTGGCTGAATCTGTTTGCTCTTTCCCATTAAGCCATTATGACCATTAATTATATTCTTAAGAATAGCTTCTTTAATTTTGCCTGGCACTGATGTCAAGCTCAGAATCTACATTTACTTGGGTCACCACTGGTGTCCTTTTTGAAAATTGGCATCCTGGTTACAACTTTTAAGGCTGCCTGCCTCCTTCTCTGGGATAGCGTTACCGAACACCACCCCTCATTGAAAACTGGGTAAATAAGTGGTACCTCAATAACAGTTCATAAGTAATTAAACCACGTGGTATGTGAAAAAAATCATATATATACGAATAAATATTTTTGCCAAAAGAGTTTATATGAATTGAGTTCCCAGTAAGAACTCTAATAAAACAAACCCTATGATTATATGTAAGTGAGCCGTTCACTTGTTTTTGGAAAAACTGATTCTTAACAGTGAACGCTACGTGAAACACGTTTTAAATAGGTGCATGCTGGTTCACACATGAGGGTTGTCTTTGGCAAAAATATTTATTCGTATAAATATATGATTTTTTTCACATAACCACGTGGTTTAATTTCTTTTTGACTTGGGTTGTCACTTCTGACACATGGCAGGGGGCTGCTGGCCTGCCACTTGACTGCTAGAAGGGGCTGGGGGCGTGGGATGACTCTGCTCTTTTTCAACCGCTTTAAGCTGCCTGGAAAAAGTGGTCCCCTGACTGGTACTGCCACCATCCCCAGATGTCAGTACTGTTGGGTGTTGTTTCTGCATATGATGCAGTAGGATTAAATGGACAATTTTCTCAGTGGAAGGGAGTGGGCAGTGGAGTGCCTTAGGGATCTGTATTGGGACCCATACTTTTCAATATATTTATAAATGATCTGGAAAGAAATACAATGAGTGAGGTAATCAAATTTGCAGATACAAAATTGTTCAGAGTGGTTAAATCACAAGCAGATTGTGATAAATTGCAGGAAGACCTTCTGAGACTGGAAAATTGGGCATCCAAATGGCAGATGAAATTTAATGTGGATAAGTGCAAGGTGATGCACATAGGGGAAAAGTAACCCATGCTATAGTTACACAATGTTAAGTTCCATATTAGGAGCTACCACCTAGGAAAGAGATCTAGGCGTCATAGTGGATAACACATTGAAATCGTCGGTTCAGTGTGCTGCGGCAATCAAAAAAGCAATGTTAGGAATATTAGAAAGGGAATGGTGAATAAAACAGAGAATGTCATAATGCCTCTATCGCTCAATGGTGAGCCCGCACCTTGAATACTGTGTACAATTCTGGTCGCCGCATCTCAAAAAAGATATAGTTGCAATGGAGAAGGTACAGAGAAGGGCAACCAAAATGATAAAGGGAATGGAACAGCTCCCCTGTGAGGAAAGACTAAAGAGGTTAGGACTTTTCAGCTTGGAGACGAGACGGCTGAGGGGGGATTTGATAGAGGTGTTTAAAATCATGAGAGATCTAGAATGGGTTAATGTGAATCAGTTATTTACTCTTTCGGATAATAGAAAGACTAGAGTGCACTCCTTGAAGTTATCATGTGGCACATTTAAAACGAATCAGAGGAAGTTCTTTTCCACTCAATGCACAATTAAACTCTGGAATTTGTTGCCAGAGGATGTGGTAAGTGCAGTTAGTGTAGCTGTGTTTAAAAAAGGATTGGATAAGTTCTTGGAGGAGAAGTCCATTACCTGCTATTAATTAAGTTGACTTAGAGAATAGCCACTGCTATTATTAGCAACAGTAGCATGAGATAGACTTAGTTTTTGGGTACTTGCCAGGTTCTTATGGCCTGGATTGGCCACTGTTGGAAACAGGATGCTGGGCTTGATGGACCCTTGGTCTGACCCAGTACGGCATGTTCTTATGTCCCTCTTGCTTGTCTCTGCTAATAGCCCTGGCACAGTAATTACACTGAGCAAAACGTAAGTCCTCCTTCAATTTAAAGTGGCTCCAGATCACAGATTTCTTTCGTGATCCCTTCTGTGCCTGCGCTGACTGCTCTTCCTCCTTCTCATCTCTCCCCTCCAGTACTGAAGTGGAGGCTAAGACAGAACTAACTAATCCTCCTAAACCTTCTTCAGCTATTAAGTCTTCTATTTCTGTTGAAGGGAATCCCATACAAGATGATTCTTCATCAGAATGAGATTCAAAACACTGACTGCACTACATTGACAGCGCTAACTACAGTCTGCTATCACACTGCTGCTTTTTGGTCTCGCTCTTTTGTCTTGAATGGCTCAGCCTCCCCTTCCCTCACTTCTAAAACAGGGTCAGAAACAGGTGGTGGCGGTGCATCATCTTTAAATTTTAAGTTTTTTCTGGATGGAACTGCCTGTCCCTCCTGTGATTTTAGATTGGAACATCTCCCTTTTTAACTTTAATGGGGGACTGGCACTGCCTTTTGAAGTGCCTCCTCTGCCAGTGCAAATAACTCGACCATGTCTACCTTTCCCGGACATGGATTTAATGTCATTACCTACTAGAGATTTCAATTAAAAGAATTATTTCCTTATTGGTGACTGAACACCTCTGTAACAATATATGTATGTAGAAAACTACACAGACACACAGTGCAGTTTATTGCTGTACACTACAGCTGAGACTGCTCTATGTGCACAAAAACTGAAACTCCAGAGAAAACACTGGAAGCCTCAGCAAGCACAATTCCTACAGTGATGCTGCTTGTTTGAAAATACCAACTCCCAGACAGCCACTGCAACTCTCACATTATCTCCCACCCAAACCCTGTCTACAACTACCCCAGGGGGTCAGATCAGCAGAAAAATGCCACTGCTGGCAGCTCATCTCAGTGGGAGAGACTGAGTTCAATAAAAAAAAAAAAAAGTGCAGTAAAAAAATCCTGACTGCCTGGTAGGCACAGCAGCAAAAAAGAAAAAATCTTTTTCAGCACTAGAAAATTAATTGTAGCAAACTAGCAAAGTAGGAATAGCAATTGAATAAAGACTTGAGACACTCTGAGAGAGCTCAAACAGCAACAACTTTCTCAGATAGAACCCAAGAAGAAAGTGCACTGTGGTATGCTTGCTTAAGGTAGAAATACAGCAGGAACAGCATCACAGAGCACTGAGAGCAGCGATTGGTTGAATTAGAAAAATGATTTGCTCTGATACATTGGCATTCTGGTCTCCTTGCCAACCTGTCTGATCTACTCTATGACAGGGCTGTGAGGTCACTTATGACTCACAGGAAAGGGTTGGTTGTTGCTATGGATACTCCCACATGACCTTCTCCTGTGAACCAAATGAATGAAGCTAATATGATCTGTTTCATTCGTGGGGGATTGTCATTTGTTTCTTGGACCCACGAATCAAACGAATAGGAACCTATTCATTGTGGATGCCACATTTGTTGAAAACAAATGCACATTTCTACTTCTTGGCCTTGTGACTGATACTGAAAATCTATACAATACGCGGGAGGGATTAACGCCAAGCCACCTGGCCTCACTGGGGACATGGCTAAACCGGAAACAGCAGGAAGAGTAGACAGGCCGGCTGCTAACACGGTTTAAGGGCATAAAACTTAGAATGTTAAGTATGATTTGAAAAGGAATGGAGAATAAAAGAAAAAATAGATTGTCTCTGTATTGAGCCATGGTAGGACTGCACCTTGAGTACTGCCTGCAATTCTGATGCACATAATGGAACTAGAAAAGGTGCAGGGGAGTGCGACCACAATGATAAAGAGGGTGGAACATCTCTCCTCTGATAAAAGGTTTTGTAGGCTAGGGCTTAGAAAAGACAGCTGAGAGAGGGCCTGCTAGAAGTTGATAAAATCATGAGTGGGGTGGAATAGGTAAATAAGATTTACCATACTTGGTCACATCAAGGTCCAGCATCTTGTTTCCAGCGGTGGCCATAGCCAATCCAGGTCACAAGTACCTGGCATGATCCCAAAAAGTCGATAGATTCCATGCTGCTTATGTCAGGGAAAAGCAGTGGAGTTCAGCAACTCTACCTTAATGGTGTATGGACTTTTCAACCAGGACCTTGTTCAAACATTTTTAAAATCCAACTACAGTAACAGCTCTCAGCACATCCACTGGCATTTGATTTTTAGATCTTAATTATGCATTGAGTAAAAAAATATTTTCTCCTATTTGTTTAAATGTATTATTTAGTAACCTCATTACATGTCCCCTAGTCTTTATACTTTTTGAAAAGTAAACAAAAGATTGTGTTTACCCTTTCCGCTCTACTCATTATTTTATAGACCTCTATGATATCTCCCCTCGGCTGTCTTCTCCAAGTTGAAGAGCCTTAACCTGTAAGCCTTTCCTGATAAGGGAATCGTTCCATCCCTTTTATCATTTTGGTCGCTCTTCTCTGTTCCTTTTCTAATTCTGCTACATCTTTTTTGAGATGTAGTGACCAGAATTGCACACAATACTTGACATACAGTCACACCATGGAGCAATACAAAGGCATTATGATATTCTCCATTCCTTTCCTTTTAATCCCCAACATTCTATTTGCTTTCTTGACTGCCACTATACACTGGGTCAAGGATTCCAAAGTATTGTCTACAATGATTTAGAGATCCTTTTCCTGGGTGGTGACTCTCAGTGTGGAACCTTGCATTGTATAGCTATAATATGGGTTGTTCTTCCCTATGTGCATCATTTAAAAGACTTTTATTTACCTTTAAATAATAAAACAAGGAGACACACACCATGAAAGTAACGACTAGTAAATTTAAAACAAGTAATAGAAAGCACTTTTTCAATCAGCACATAATCAAGCTGTGGAATCTATTACCAGCGGACGTGGTCAAAGTGACTAGTTTAGCAGGGTTTAAAAGAGATTTGGACAAGTTCCTGGAGAAAACTGTATTTATTGATTTACCCTGCCCAATTACTAGATTTATTTATTATTTATTTATTTGCTTTTATATACTGACATTCGTTGGAGTACATCACATCGGTTTACATTATAACAGGTGTAATAGTATGACAGGGTGTCTTACTATTTATACATTGCAACCTTGAACCTTAATGGGTCAACATAGAGCAAAATTAACATTATAAATTAAGAATAGGAAGTTGAAAAGTCAGATGTAGAACTGGGCTAGGGGGCCTCTTAAAAGATACTATGATACAATATATACAATGTAGCATGAGACAGTAATAGCATACACAGTGTGGCGTGTAACCGGTATTATCTTGCAATTAAGGAGTCTTAAGGATGGTACAAAGGAACATGGGGGGTGGGGGTGGGGGAAGGGAGTGTGGAAGGGAAAGCAGAAAGGGGTGTGTGTGTGTGGGGGGGGGGGTTAGCTTGTGTGTTGGTAGGCTTTGTGGAATAGCCAAGTCTTCAATTGTTTTTGAATGATTGGGTGGAAGGTTCCAGTTTGAGTTGGGAGGGTAGCTTGTTCCAGAGGGTGGGGCCGACTACTGTGAAAGTACGTTGTCTGGTGGAGGTAAGGTGGGCTAGTTTTGTGTGGGGGATGGCCAGCAGGTATATCTATTCTGGGCAGCTTACAAGTTTACATACACAATAGAATCATACAAGATACAAAACAGCAGCTACAACTGTTCATCCATAAGCTTCACAAATTAAATGGGCCTTCCCTTGCTTTCGAAAAACCTTGTATCCTGTAAAAGTCAGATCTGTACAGAAGACTGTTCCATAAGGATGGTGCTATAAAAGAGAAGGCCTTGTTCATTGTTTTCCGTAATCTAATTTTAGAAACTCCAGGAACAGATAACAGTCAAGTTCCAAAAGAACACAGCTTCTGGGTAGGAAGGTACCAGGACCTTCCCCCATGGATTGCACGGTAAGCCAGAGAGATTGCTTTAAATTTAATTCTTTGACTAACTGGGAGCCAATGCAAGGACTTCAATACTGGGGCAATATGGTCCCTCAGCGGAGTACCGTAAGCAAATGGGCGGCTGCAGTCAGGACTAATTGCAGTGTCCTCAAATGGCATTTAGGCAAGTCAATATAAAGGGCATTGCAATAATCCAGATTAGTACAAACAAATGCCTGAATCATGACCCTAAAATCACCCCTGTCTAGAATGTACTTCAAACATCACAATTTATGGAGCTTGAAGAAACCAGACCATACTACTGTTCGCAGCTGTACCTGAGAGAAAAGCCAGAGTCCATTAATACTCCTAAATTCCTTACTACAGGCTGCATTGGAACTATCAGATCATCCAGTAATAAAAGAGCTGAGAAACTTTTCCTCAAACTCCTCATTTGCAGAATCTGTCTTCATCAAATCCAGCAATAAACGAACACAGTATTAGCCTCCTGGTAGAGTTGAGAAAGCTATTGCTATCCCTGGGAGTGGCTAAGAGGAATTAGATCTACTTTATGGAATCTGCCAGATATTTGCAACCTGGGTTGGCCACTGTCAGAGACAGGGTGCTGAGCTCAATGGACCTTGGTCTGACCCTCCACAGCATTTCTTATGTTTTTATGTTCTAAAATTGGACTCTGGGTTCCTGTGGCAAATAGAGTTTCAAAGACTCTTGAAATGTAAATGCAAGTACAAGAGGGCAGGTAATGCAGTGATTGAAACAGATTTGCTTTAAATAAAGCTCACATATAACATCTAGAAGATATTTCTGTTATACCTGGATGTTTACTTTTGGAGATTTTCAGGATCCTATGACACAAGGTAAGTTTTATTGGGTCAATATTCAAATGGTTTAACTGATGTGTGTCTGAGCTTAAGAACCAACATGGAAATGGCAACTGACCCAGAATCCTCTGCTATCTTAGCCTTTCTGGCTATGTGAACTTCAAATGCCTTACTGAATTCCAAGGATATCTGGACAGCAGCTGAAGCTGGCAACACTTTGTGATACCTAATTATAGGGTCACAAAAGCAGAAGGCAATGGTTGGAACTTCAGGCTAGACTGTCACTACAGGGACACCATTAAAAGGGGCATCTGTAAACACAGCCTAAGATGTGTTAATTGTCCTTACCAGTAAGATTTTAACAGAACAAAAGACTATCTAAAGAGTGATGGTAAATGGGCCCCACCTTGGAGAAATACTCAGGATAGCTTAGGGATAATCAATCATGCTGTCGACATGACAATCAATGTAAATTATTCTCTGGGTAGTCATGCACTTCTAGAATTTCTAACCTAGTACTATATTGTAGGGATGTGAATCGTTTTAGGACGATTAAAATTATCGTCCGATAATTTTAATATCGTCTTAAACCGTTATGGAACACAATACAATACAGATTCTAACGATTTATCGTTATAAATCGTTAGAATCGTGAGCCGGCACACTAAAACCCCCTAAAACCCACCCCCGACCCTTTAAATTAAATCCCCCACCCTCCCGAACCCCCCCCCCAATAACTTAAATAACCTGCGGGTCCAGCGGCGGTCCGGAACGGCAGCGGTCCGGAACGGGCTCCTGCTCCTGAATCTTGTCGTCTTCAGCCGGCGCCATTTTCCAAAATGGCGCCGAAAAATGGCGGCGGCCATAGACAAAAAAGATTGGACGGCAGGAGGTCCTTCCGGACCCCCGCTGGACTTTTGGCAAGTCTCGTGGGGGTCAGGAGGCCCCCCACAAGCTGGCCAAAAGTTCCTGGAGGTCCAGCGGGGGTCAGGGAGCGATTTCCCGCCGCGAATCGTTTTCGTACGGAAAATGGCGCCGGCCATACACGTATGGCCGGCGCCATTTTCCGTACGGAAAATGGCGCCGGCAGGAGATCGACTGCAGGAGGTCGTTCAGCGAGGGTTCCGGCGCCTCGCTGAACGACCTCCTGCAGTCGATCTCCTGCCGGCGCCATTTTCCGTACGAAAACGATTCGTGGCGGGAAATCGCTCCCTGACCCCCGCTGGACCTCCAGGAACTTTTGGCCAGCTTGTGGGGGGCCTCCTGACCCCCACGAGACTTGCCAAAAGTCCAGCGGGGGTCCGGAAGGACCTCCTGCCGTCCAATCTTTTTCGTCTATGGCCGCCGCCATTTTTCGGCGCCATTTTGGAAAATGGCGCCGGCTGAAGACGACAAGATTCAGGAGCAGGAGCCCATTCCGGACCGCTGCCGTTCCGGACCGCCGCTGGACCCGCAGGTTATTTAAGTTATTTGGGGTGGGGGATTTAATTTAAAGGGTCGGGGGTGGGTTTTAGGGGGTTTTAATGTGCCGATTTTTCGATTTTTAACGATTTTTAACGATTTTTCACGATATTTTACCCCCCCAAACGGCAACAATACGATTCCCTCCCCCTCCCAGCCGAAATCGATCGTTAAGACGATCGAGGACACGATTCACATCCCTGCTATATTGTATTTTACCTATAAAAGAAGGATCAGTTCATGTATACAATGAGATGCTGGTGGTCTGTTTGTCAGAGAAAGGGCATCCAGCATCTCCCAAGAATACTTTTATTGATCAATAAAAATTTATACTTTCTACAAAATCTAAGTGTTCTTGTGTCCCTGGATAAAGAATGGCTTGGCGCTTAACACTGACTAACTTCAGACATTAATGGTTCAGCTTCTAACTGAACATTTTCCCCTACTCATCTCAATTTGGCTCCTTAAATTCACAGGACAGACAAGTTTTGCAGATGAAAAAGGAGGATTCTGTGGTGGCATTTGAGATGGGTTTGCAGTTTCGCTAGTCAGCATGGATTTTCAGCATTAATGAGTTAAAATTAACATGATTTATTTATCTGTTTTCATAAACAATATTAAACACACGACATCTTTAAAGGTGAATTTTAAAAGCCTAGCACACGCATCAGTTAAGGGATGTGCGGACAAGTCAGGCTTGCGCGTGCCCACTGTATATTAAAAGTGGCCCAGACACGGGTGTTTCTCCTGCTGGGCGCACATCTCGCTTTGATTAAAAAAGGGGTGTGATCTGGGCAGGGCATAGGTGCTCTGAGATGGGGCCGAGAGATGTACACACAAAATACTTACATGCTTGGGCGTGCATCCAGGCCTAGTGCGGCACAAGTTTACTTCTGCTATGGTGGAAATATGTTTTAAGGGGGGAAAAAAAAGAAAAGAAAACTAGCTATATCTGAGGGGTTTTAAGGGTTTGGGCTAACTGGGTGGTGTGAAGGCTATTAAACTAGGGGATTTGGAGGACATAGTTCTTAACTGGCTAAACTGGTGAAACTGCAGTGGCGTGGGTGCACATGCTTGAAATTTGGCTCACGTGTACACACCACCAGGCTATTTTATAACATGCGTGCATATACATACGCAAGATACAAAATGTCCACGTCCCTGGGTGCGCGCTGATGCACACTCGCCAATGTACACTCATGCACCAGTTTGTAAGTTACCATCTTTCTATTCACATAATTTGTACAGGCATAAATATCTCAATAAAACAGCCCTAAAATCTAAATTAGGCTGATAAATTAACAAAATATCAGTGCAGCTCATTACACAAATGCTTTTTGAAACAAAAGTTTTCCAAGTCCTGTCTACAATTTTTTTAATCTGTTTCCTGTCTTAATTCTTTTAGGATGGCAGTCCACAGAGAAAGGAGTTGCATATATCACAGCTCTTTTGGATTCATTCTGATCTGTACTCCCGACTTGGGATTTATTAACCCTGTTTGCTCCCGAGTACAACGTCCATGGCGGTTCATATCTCTGATATTTACTAGTGACTACAGTATGATTCCCCGAGTATAGCAATTTATGCATCAGAACCAACAGATTAAAATGCGGGGCAGCTCTTTTCGGGAAACTGGTGCAATGCCTTCAAAACAGGGGTGATGTGATTTGTGTAATCCCTTTTCCACTAATAAATCTAGCGGCAGCATGCTGCACCAACTGAAGTACCCAAAATGGTTTGTCTGGTAGACCAAACTACGTACTACTACAGTAGTCCAGCTGGCCTATAACAAGGGACTGAAGAAAGGTTTGTTGCCTCCTGAACCTTTCATTGGCTTCAATAATTTCAGTTTAAAAAATTCTGTCTCGGCTACTGACTTAACATGAGACTGCAAGGTGAGCCCAGAATCCATTAATAGTTCTGCTTCCAGTTGTACTGGGAAAGAATTACCTTCATTAGTCTTATCTGTAATTTTTGCTTGAGGAGCTGACTTGCCAAGCCACAACAATTTAATTTTGGCAATATTTAACGGCAGCCCACACAAGTCTGTCCAGTTCTTGATTTCCACCCAAGCAGCTATACAGTGAAAGGCGAATAGAACCATCATCATTTGGAGTAAACAATTGTATATCAGCATAGATGAAATACAAAATTCCCAAATAGGCCCCAATTGGCACTATATAAATATTAAATAATACTGAAGAAAGAGCTGAGCCTTGTGCTACCCACAGCACAGATATTTCCAAGAGGAACAATACTACCCCCAACCGTATTCACAATTTCCTACTCTTCAGAAAACTCAAACCACCTTTACACCAATCCACCCATCCCAACCCGAGGCAGCCGTCTCAACAGCAAGTCATGTTCTCTGGTGTCAGGAGCTGCAGACATGCCTTCCTGGACTAATAACCTGGTTCCAACATTTGGCTTGTGTAACACCCCTGCTTACGCAAAACTAGCGAAACAGCACATGATGAATGAAATCTTCAGAGATCTCCTTTACGTCAACGTAGTGGTCTACTTGGACATTGTCCTTATTTTCTCCAAGGATCTCCCCTCCCGTCGACAGGATGTGTGACAGGTGCTCCAACGACTGCAAGCCAATCAACTTTACGCTAAGCTCGAGAAATGTAGGTTGAGCGTGAGTCTCTTCTCTTCCTTGGTTATATTATCTCTAGTACCGGGTTCCGCATGGACCCAGAGAAGGTGGCCTGCAGCCGGGACTGGCCCGGACTTTCGACCTCTACAGCGATTCCTTGGCTTTGTCAATTTCTACAGGGCGGCATGTGCAGGGGGGAGCCTATTTTATAAGGTTACGTGCAGCGATGAAATCAGGTCTCCCCGAGTTCCCTACCCCTCTTAACCCTTTCTCTTACCTTTTTTTTTTCTTTTTTGTTTCATTGCTTACTGCACCGTTGGAGCAGAGGTCGGCCGGCGTACGCTTCCCCGGCACAGCGGAAAATGGCCACTGTACCTGTCACCTCCAGCCCTGCCCCTCCCCGCCCCTTTCTCTGGGCCCGGCACTTTGGTGCGAACAGGGGTTACACACATGGCTAGGCTCCTTTGAAAATGTGTGCGGCTCGCACAAGGCCCCGGGACTTATGTGCGCCAGGCATTTAAAATTTACCCGTATGTGCGCAAGTGGGCAAACGATTAAAAATTCCAGTGGATCTTTGCTCGTGAGCCGATGTGTGTATGGGTACACGGCGCGCTGGTTTTATAATTATCATCAGTTGCTACTTTTTAAAT
Source organism: Rhinatrema bivittatum (assembly GCF_901001135.1). Lineage (NCBI taxonomy): Eukaryota > Metazoa > Chordata > Amphibia > Gymnophiona > Rhinatrematidae > Rhinatrema > Rhinatrema bivittatum. Next base: position 195,218,039 of record NC_042623.1, read on the forward strand.
TTTCGATTTGAAATGTTATGAAACTGCTTGTTTTATTGCATTATTCATGTCATTTCAAAATAAATTCACATGCCTAATGGATATTGGATTTTCTGTAGGCGTGCAAGTCTTTACTACATGTGTAGGGTCTTCTTCTACTAGCTCTTTTAAATGCAGAGTTACATTTCAGAGTGGTGCATCATACCTGGATAACTATATGGAAACTGAAATTGTAGAGACCACATAAAATTGTTTAAGAATATCTAAACTCCAATGACTGTGATAAAACATTTTAAGAAATGGAAAATACAGGTTACAGCATAGCCTATTACCTTAATATATCTTTAGCAATTAAGAGCACTCTAACATTGCAAGAGATGAGGATGCATCATAAAGTTAGAGCACACAAAATACTTAGATTTCAAAAGTTCCTCATGCATGCATAAATAGTGGTGGTTTGTCACACCTGGATTAAAATTCTGCTTCTAAAAACATTTAGGGATGAAGTCAAAACACTCAAAGCATTCTGTAGGTCAGTTGCTTCCTTCTAATCCTAGTGAAGGTTAGGATTGAAGAATGGGAACCAACTCCTTACCGCAAGAGGCTCAACCCAATCTGGTTTTCAGGATTTCCACAATGAATAGGCAGGAGATATTTGCATAGAATGAGGATGGTGCAGGTGAATATTTCTCATGCCTATTCATTGTGGAAATCCTGGAAACTAGGCTGAATTTTTGGGACCCCTGGGTTACAGCATGAAATAAAAGTGCAGCTGTAATGCTGGAGTGGCTGGGGTTTGGTTTTCAGGATCTCCACACTGAATATGCATAAGAGAGAGTTGCATACATTGGAGGCAGTGCATGCAAATCTATCTTATGCACAAACATTGTGGAGATCCTGAAAACCAGGCCTGTTTGTGGCTCTTGAGGACTGGAGTTAGCCACCCTTGTTATGAAAGCAAGGTGGGTCCTTGGAAAGAATACTGGGAGACTGTGGGCCAACTTAAATGTAGGGCTGGGTAGGCCTTCCTTTAGGAGGTAATTTAAAAAGAAGTTACGTGTGTACATATAACATACTGTCGTAGCAATTTAAAAAAAACTATTTACGTGCATAAAATGCACTTGCACGAGTAAAATCCTATGGACCATTCAATGTCATATCTTGGAGCAATTTTCAAAAGCCCACGTCCATCGGTAAAGTGCATTTACATGTGTAAAACCCAATTTTAAATGTGTAAATGCTTTTGAAAATCAGACCCTTGCAGAATAAGAGGCCAGTCCAGCATTGGGAGGTTCAAGGGGGCAGTAGTGGCTAGTTAGGATCCTGCTGAGTAATGAGCGGGCCAGAGGGAGCAGGTTGCAGCAGGATTCCTAGAGGTGCTGAGGGAAGGACAGCAGGAGGCTGCCTCTCCCTCTATTCCAGCCTAGGGGAGGGCGAGGTACCCTGTCTCCTGCCTAAGGGAGCACGTCTTGCTGGTTGGAGAGGAATTTCAAGAGTAGTTCCAACAAAGGAACACTGGAGGATTTCTTTCTATCCTTTTCTTCAGGAAAAGGGGATTTACCTGGAAGACTGAATGCACAGCTGGTTAGTGGATATTGTTGGAAGTAGAAAAAGGGTTCCTAAGGGGTTATCTGAGGAACCTTTTAGGATTCAAGGGTTGTCCCAAGCTTTTGTCACTGATCTACACAAGGTATATGAGGAGGTGCATTTTGTGTTTGTGGACGGTTTAGGGATTGACCTATTTTTCTGTCTGCTACGTTCTCCTGTATTTTGTTCTTGGACTGTTAAAACTTTGCATCCTGCTATATTTATTTTTGTACATGCTGAATTTTGACTTGTCTTCAGTAAAACTACTACTTTTTTAAAACTCAGCACTTAAGAGTGTGGACTTTATTTTTTTTAATTTATTTTTTTGAGTGTGATCCCTTGAGCTTTAAAGTTTAAACTTGTTCCCCATAGCACGGGGGTGGCCAGCTCCGGTCCTCAAGAGCCACAAACAAACCTGGTTTTCAGGATATCCACAGTGAATATGCATGAGATATATTTGCATACAATGGTGGCAGTGCATGCAGAACGGTCTTGAGGACCAGCGTTGGCCACCCCTAACCACAGCAGAATCTAATTTCCAGATGCTGTGCTGTTCTGCAATCTCTGAAGTGTGGCCCTTTGTGAGCTTCAGAAGTTTCAGGCAACTTTTCAGGCAAAAATTACCAAAAGATTTCTAAGTGAGTCTACTCTCACAGGGGTAGAGTTTTCAAAGGCCTGCGCATGCATCCATGTGTGCGCGGATCCCAGCACACACACATGGATGCAGCAATTTTATTACCTGCGGCTACCGGCGCACGCTTCCCGGGTCAGAGCCTAATGGCCGCTGTCCCGGTCGGCCGCTGCCCTGCCCAGACTCCGACCCCTGGCCCGCCTCTTTCAAGAATTCCAGCACTTCGGCGCATATCGGGATATATGCGCGTGGCCGGGCTGTTTTTAAAAATGCACTCAGCAAGCGCGTCACCCAGCCATGCGCGTATTCCTTCTGTTTTTGCACATGGCGAGCTTTGAAAATGTGGGCTACAGTTTTTAAAATGCCCATCTTTTGTCCAAGTGTTCTGGAACGCTTTTATTCTAGAGGCATCAAACTAGTTTAAGCACACACGCTGATGGCAAACAGTAGCTCAGCACCTAATGTGTTTAATTCTATACAAGTCTTTTTGTAGACTTTATATACTGTTATTTGCAATTACATTGAAACTAATAAACATATTTAAACATAAATTTTTTCCTGCTTTTTCTGTTTCACTGTAAACTGGCATGATTTGCATTTAATGCAAGAATGTTGGTATATAAAAGTTAAAAATAAAATAAATAAAATAAATAAATAAAACAAGGCATGATTAAAAAGTGATTGTGAGATTTAAAGATTAGCTGATGCTATTAATTCAAAATACTTCTAAATGATGATTTCTAAGGCATTTTCTGTAGTTGCTGCTCTAACATAAACACTAAGAAGCCCTGACACGGAAAAGCTTAGCAGAATTTGTATCGCCTTACTTGCCTGCAACTCATGCACTAATCAATGTGTATTTCTGCACATTGCAAGACTTTTGATTAGAATGCCAGTCAATGAAGAAAAAGCCTGCTCAAAGAAAAAAAAGGCTTTAATTATCAGCATTTTCTAATTTACTCATAGCTGAATGTGCTGAATGCAGGTCAACAAAGTTTTTAACCCTTTGAAATGAATTTTCAAAGGAGTTACATGGGTGAGAGCGGCATACGTCGTAGCAATTTTCAAAAGCCCATTAGGTGAGTAAAGTCCATTATCACCTGGGCATGCTGTACCCTCCAGTCCTGGATGCTCATCCCACTCCACCCTCCCTTTTGTACCTTACACCAACAACCAACAACAATATTTAAAAAGGGCTCCAGGGGCGATCCGGGAAACTACAGACCGGTTAGCCTGACTTCAGTGCCAGGAAAAATAGTGGAAAGTGTTCTAAACATCAAAATCACAGAACATATAGAAAGACATGGTTTAATGGAACAAAGTCAGCATGGCTTTACCCAGGGCAAGTCTTGCCTCACAAATCTGCTTCACTTTTTTGAAGGAGTTAATAAACATGTGGATAAAGGTGAACCGGTAGATATAATATACTTGGATTTTCAGAAGGCGTTTGACAAAGTTCCTCATGAGAGGCTTCTAGGAAAAGTAAAAAGTCATGGGATAGGTGGCGATGTCCTTTCGTGGATTGCAAACTGGCTAAAAGACAGGAAACAGAGTAGGATTAAATGGGCAATTTTCTCAGTGGAAGGGAGTGGACAGTGGAGTGCCTCAGGGATCTGTATTGGGACCCTTACTGTTCAATATATTTATAAATGATCTGGAAAGAAATACGACGAGTGAGATAATCAAATTTGCAGATGACACAAAATTGTTCAGAGTAGTTAAATCACAAGCAGATTGTGATACATTGCAGGAAGACCTTGTGAGACTGGAAAATTGGGCATCCAAATGGCAGATGAAATTTAATGTGGATAAGTGCAAGGTGATGCATATAGGGAAAAATAACCCATGCTATAATTACACAATGTTGGGTTCCATATTAGGTGCTACAACCCAAGAAAGAGATCTTGGGTTGTGGATAACACATTGAAATCGTCGGTTCAGTGTGCTGCGGCAGTCAAAAAAGCAAACAGAATGTTGGGAATTATTAGAAAAGGAATGATGAATAAAACGGAAAATGTCATAATGCCTCTGTATCGCTCCATGGTGAGACCGCACCTTGAATACTGTGTACAGTTCTGGTCGCCACATCTCAAAAAAGATATAATTGCGATGGAGAAGGTACAGAGAAGGGCTACCAAAATGATAAGGGGAATGGAACAACTCCCCTATGAGGAAAGACTAAAGAGGTTAGGACTTTTCAGCTTGGAGAAGAGACGACTGAGGGGGGATATGATAGAGGTGTTTAAAATCATGAGAGGTCTAGAATGGGTAGATGTGAATCAGTTATTTACTCTTTCGGATAGTAGAAAGACTAGGGGGCACTCCATGAAGTTAGCATGGGGCACATTTAAAACTAATCGGAGAAAGTTCTTTTTTACTCAACGCACAATTAAACTCTGGAATTTGTTGCCAGAGAATGTGGTTAGTGCAGTTAGTATAGCTGTGTTTAAAAAAGGATTGGATAAGTTCTTGGAGGAGAAGTCCATTACCTGCTATTAAGTTCAGTTAGAGAATAGCCACTGCCATTAGCAATGGTTACATGGAATAGATTTAGTTTTTGGGTACTTGCCAGGTTCTTATGGCCTGGATTGGCCACTGTTGGAAACAGGATGCTGGGCTTGATGGAGCCTTGGTCTGACCCAGTATGGCATTTTCTTATGTTCTTATGTTAACCTCGCTATTCCACATTCCCATGAGGATTTTTATTCGGCGGATGAAAACGGCCCCAGCAGCACCATTTTACCACGTAGTCGTACATGAAATACACAATCCAGCTTTACGCAACAATCTGCTAGAATCTATTTCGCCCCCCACCAGCCAAGGGTCAGGACCTAGCTCACGCCGCTTGAATTGTTTCTGACCAATCCTAAACTCGTAAGTTAATTGCCCAGCAGCAATGCATTTCGCTCCATGAATGCTGCCACTAAGGCAGTGGCGTAGCCAGAATTGATTTTTTGGGTGGGCACAAGGTTAACATGGGTGGGCTGTAGGCATGCAGGTCTACTAGTTGTTTTTTTACTGATAAATAATGCCAAATTATGCAGCATAGCATTCACATCTACGCCTAAGTATGAGGTTTACTTAATGATACAAACATAATTCACGATGATTTGTGGTACTTTAGCCTTCTTATTATTACGATTTTATACACGGCTCCTACCTGTCCATAAATTTTGAGAGAGCGGTTGTGTTGCTTATATTTAAATTGCTAACATCTCAAAATATAGATATATATTTTTACCTTTGTTGTCTGATCTTTGTATTTTTCTAATCAGTTGGTCCTGGTCTCTTTTTCCCATTTTTTCCCTTATAGCTCATTTCCTAATTCCTTTTCAGTGTCTTTCTTCTATTACTGTCTTCTTCTCTTCCACACACACACACACACACATACACGCTTTCTCTCACAGACTCCCTCTCACACACTCAAGCTGTCACTCTCATATGCTCTCCCCCCCCCACCCCCCCACAAGCTCACATTCAAGTTCTCACTTTCTCACCCCTCCCCAGGCTTATATTCTTATGCACACACAGACGCACATCCAGGCACCCATTCTCACCCACACACATAAACCCAGACTCCCATTCTCACCCACAAACCCATGCTCCCAGTCTCACCCACACATATTCAAGCTCCCATTCTCATCCATACATATACACATTTAAGGTACTATTCTCACCCACACATACACACATTCAAGCACCCATTCTTATCCACATATTCAAGCTTTCATTCTCACCCACACAAACCCAGGCTCTCATTCTCACCCATATATACACACATTCAAGCTCCCATTCTCACCCACCCACAAACCCAGGCTCCCATTCTCAACCACACATACACACATTCAAGCTCCCATTCACCCACATATTCAAGCTTCCATTCTCACCCACATACACACCCAGGCTCCAGTTTTCACCCACACACACTCCCATTCTCATCCACACATACACATTCAAGCACGTGCACAGCTTCCGCTTTCTCCCCCAGAGCAGGAAGATCAGCTGCCTCTCCTGCTGCCACCGGCCTCCTGCTATCTTCGGGCGTCGGGCCGTACTGCCCGCCGAACTTCCTGTCGGGGGGGGGGAGCGGAAGCGCAGCGCACAACGTCCACTTCCTCCCTTCCTTCCCCCCCCAAGCAGGAAGATCGGCGGACCATACGGCCCAACGCCCGAAGAAGATAGCAGGAGGCCGGTGGCAGCAGGAAAGGCAGCTGATCTTCCTGCTCTGGGGGAGAAAGCGGAAGCTGTGCGCAGTGCTTCCGCTCCCCCAAACAGGAAGTTCGGCGGGCCGTTTGACCCGAAGATAGCAGGAGAACGGGTGGCAGCAGGAGAGGCCAGCTGATCTTCCTGCATTGGGGGGAGGAAGCGGAAGCTGCGTGCGGCGCTTCCGCCCCCCCCCCCGAACAGGAAGACCGGTTGGCCATACGGCCGCAGCAGCGCTTCCCCACGTGTGCTGTGATGGCGTGCGAGGCGTGGGTTCTCTTGTTCGCTGTCGCGGGGATGGGATCCCGCGACAGCCTTGCAGTTCCGGTGCCAGTTGGGTGGGCCTGGGTCTAAGTTGGGTGGGCACCTGCCCACCCAGGCCCACCCGTGGCTACGCCACTGCACTAAGGGCAAATAACAGCAGCTGTTCTGTGGTGTTTGCCTCTGCCTTCCTTTTTTATATGGCCTTTCCCAGACCACTGCCATAGTCTGATTAAATTTTAAATCCTACCATTGTCAATTGCCCACCCCTTCCCTTCTATCAGGGACTTGGGCACTGAAGTATCCGTGGCTGTAACCGAGCCAGGCACCACTCTATCCTGTGACACCTGAGCAAAGCAGTTCAAATTGCATTTTTTCTTCTTGCACTAGTGAGGTGCCGCCATGGGAGGGACCACTAAATCAGACCGAGGCACACTTTCAGTGTGCAGCCGGATTCAAAAACATACGGCACTGCGATCTGTCAAGTGATTTGTTTCAATATATCTATAGAGTTTCCTCTCTGTCTTAGTGTGCATTTTACAAGTTTTTGTTTATTTCTGCTGTTGAATCCTTTTCTCCTGCATAATAGTTTAATATATGTTCCTCTCTAAGGGCCTGATTTTTAGAAAGCATTTGCATGAATATACACTGGGTTTTACAAATGTGAATGCACTTTGAGTAAATGGGCATTTGAAAATTGCTACAATATGTCTTTGAATTGTCCATAGGATTTACATACGTAAGTGCACTTTACTCAAGTAAATGGATTTTGAAAATTGCTATGATAGTAGTAGCTACATTTATGTGTGGAACTCCTTTGAAAATGACTTCCTTAGTCTGTATTTTAGAAGGTTATGGGTTTTTTTTTTTCTGCTGTTAATAAATCATTTTCTCCTGCACAATAGTTTATTATCTACTATGTTTAACCTGGGCTATCTTATCTATATATTTTCACAGTGAACTTGGTTACAGATCAAAACTCTCTAACTGATCTCTACGAACAACAGAGCTATTCATTTTTTGTTACTTTTGCTGAGGATGTATACAGAGGTTAGACCGTATGGATTCAGTTTTCACCCAGACACTAAGGGGCGGATTTTAAGAGCCCTGCTCGCCTAAATCCGCCCAAATCCGGGCGGATTTAGGCGAGCAGGGCCCTGCGCGCCGGTGAGCCTATTTTACATAGGCTCACCGGCGCGCGCAGACCCCGGGACTCGCGTAAGTCCCGGGGTTCTCTGAGGGGGGCGTGTCGGGGGCGGGCCCGGTCGTTGCGGCGTTTAGGGGGCGTGTCGGCAGCGTTTTGGGGCGGGTCCGGGGGCATGGTTACGGCCCGGGGCGGTCCGGGGGCGTGGCCGCGCCCTCCGTACCCGCCCCCAGGTCGCGTCCCGGCACGCTAGCGGCCCGCTGGCGCGCGGGGATTTACGCCTCCCTCTGGGAGGCGTAAATCCCCCAACAAAAGTAAGGATTATTTTATTTATTTATTTATTTAACAGTTTTATATACCGAAATTCTTGTAAAAGTTACAAATCAGTTCGGTTTACATTGAAACAGTAAACAGTGCTTCAGATGGGTTTAGACAGGGCCGGGCGGGTGGGTTAGGTAGGGGAAGGGAGGGGAAGGTGAGGGGAGGGAACGGAGGTAGGCTGCGCGGCTCGGTGTGCGCCGGCTATACAGACCCTCATAGCAGTATTTTCTCTCTCCCAGCCAGTGTTCCTTCTGGTCCTCTCCCAGCAATTTCTCAGCCTCTCTGTCTCACTCTGCCCCCATGACAGCCCTATCCCTTTCTCCCCCCCCCCCATCTGCAGTCTTCTCCATTTCCACTGCATCTGAGAACTATCAATGACAGAAAGCTTGTCTTTCCTGCACTGCTGTTTCTATCTGGTATCCCTGCAGCCCATTGGTCAGATATTCCACAGCCAGTCAATAGGCTGAAGGATTAAGTGAAGTAAATATGGGGAACAGTGTTATGGAAGCGTGGACCCCTGAGCTGAGACAAAATTGGCGCCACCTATAGGGGGAGCTCCTATAGGCCCTCGTCATCGGGAGGCGGATGCAGGCGAAGCGGAGACCCAACTGGACCTTTACCTATACCAAGGCAGGCGTAACTTGTGCACACCGGGCCGGCTGCCGGCGCGCCATGGTCGGGTCGGGGGGCTGGTCCGGAGGCCGCGGCCATGCCCCCGGAACACCCCCGATGACTCGCCGGCTGCCCCAGGAAAGCCCCGGGACTTACGCTCGTCCTGGGACTTTGTGCACTCTGGCAGCCTATGCAACATAGGCTCGGCGCTCGCAGGGGGAGCTTGGGGCAGGTTTTCGGGGGGTACGCGCGTAAGATACGCGCGTACCACTTTGAAAATCTGCCCTAAAATGTTTAGCAGTGGAGAGATATTTTTTTGCTGAGGTGAAACCAGAATTTGAATATTTTTTTTTCATGTTGGTTGTAATGTGAATTGCCCTAGCTCTTCTCTGCACTTATTCTGATGATTAATGCTATTTTATTGTAGTTATGATGATTTCTGTCTTTCTGCAAAGAGGATTCAAGAAAGAATACATTAATTTTTGTTTTATTACGTGATTGGATCTGATTGTTTGCTTTTTACATAATATCCTTGTGCATTTATAAACTGCAATAAATATAAAATAAATGAATACAGATCAATAAGGAATTTTTAATGCTGGTAAGTGCTTGAAATCGAGATAAAATGTTTTAAAGTTTCATGCATGATGCATAATGGCTGTTGCAAACTACTTAGAAAGTCATCGTAGGGTGCAGTATATGGCATTATTTATCAATAAGAATACAACTAGTAGGTCTCAGACCTGCGTGCCTACAGCCAGGTTAACCTTGTGCCCGCCCAAAAAATCAGTTCTGGCTGTGCCTCTGGTTTGTGTCATATTGGGTGAGATATTAGGGGAAGCAAAGAGGAACAGGACTGGAGCATGGTAGGGGACAACTCTCGCCTCTCTTCTCCTCCCCACCTACTGCAATTCAAATCCTCCTCTTGATTTTGGATTCTATCCCCCCCCCCCCCAGATCCTAGAACCTCCCTTCCTTCCTTCCTCTCTCGTTCTTTTCTCCAGATCCTAAAACCCACCTTTCAACCCTTCCTACTCCCTCCTCCCCTTCCTCAAGCCAAGATCCTTCCTCTCTCAGCCATCACAGATCCCTAATTTTCTCCAGGCCTTGACGTCTTTCCTTTTCACACTCCCCCCCTCCCCATTTCTCCTCACCCCATTCCTGATCCCCCCCTCCCTTACTCCTCCACCTACTGATACTTGAGATCACTTTTCTTCGACCAAGAAAAATAATATAAAATTATACTAATCATAATGTAAAACTATTGTATTTTTATAATGTAATATAAAAGGTGGAAATGTTTTGCCAATTTGCTTCTGAATTTTTTTTTTTAATGAATTTTCAAAATTACATTGCGGAGGTAATAAGGCCTGTGGAGATACACGCTCTAATCATGCCACATGGAGGGAAGTAATAATTTAACATTTTTATATACCGAAATTCATGTAGCATGTTACATATCATTTCGGTTTACGTTATAACATTAAAACACGCATGAAAGAATGCGATTACATCGAACAGGTAGATAAACTTGGATCAAGTAACTTGGGAATAACGTACAATGAATACTAAATGGTAATGAGATTTTAGACTGAAACCTGGCTAAGTGTCTAGGAGTCACGGTAATAATGAAGGTACAACCATTACAACCACGGTAATAATGAAGGTACAACCATTGCATATAAAGAGCAGGTAGTAAAATACTGCACGGAGCAGCAGTAGCCACAGAGGCATTCACGGAGCGGGATGCCAGTGGCCAGTGGTAGGTGTCCACCTTCATGGAGCGGAAGGATGTAGGGCTGTCATCTCCCAATTAAATAAAAAAAAAAAACAAAACGGGGATGGGATCCATCAGGTCTAGAGGACACATATAAAGAGCAGGTAGTAAAATACTGCACGGAGCGGCAGTAGCCACAGAGGCATTCACGGAGCGGGATGCCAGTGGCCAGTGGTAGGTGTCCATATAAAGAGCAGGTAGTAAAATACTGCACAGAGCGGCAGTAGCCACAGAGGCATTCACGGAGCGGGATGCCAGTGGCCAGTGGTAGGTGTCCACCTTCACGGAGCGGAAGGATGGAGGGCTGTCATCTCCCAATTAAATAAATAATAAAAAAACCCAGGGATGGGATCCATCAGTTCTAGAGGACGCATATAAAGAGCAGGTAGTAAAACACTGCATGGAGCGGCAGTAGCCACAGAGGCATTAACGGAGCGGGATGCCAGTGGCCGGTGGTAGGTGTCCACCTTCACAGAGTAGAAGGATGAAGGGCATCCATCTCCCAATTAAAAAAAGAAAAGAAAAAAAAAGAAAAAAAAACAGGGATGGGTTCATGGGCTTATAGGTATTACCAATTATTAGGCTTTTCAATATTTGATGATAGTTAATGTGACTTTCAAGGCATTCTTCACTTTCGGTGCATGTCCGGCATGACTCCTTGCTTCAATGACAGGGGAAAAGAAAAACTGATACTTCACACATTTCCAGCATTGCCCTCTGCTTCATGGCAGAGAGCTATGCTGCCGCTTACCCAACTAATCAAACTTAATATTTCACTTGGAAGCAGCTCCAGCACTGCTCTCTACATTAATGGTGGGGGTGAAAAGGGAATTAGAACATAAGGTTACTAAGAGCCAAGAGAAACAGTTAAGTATGAGAACAAATGTGTGAAGCTTGCTGGGCAGACTGGATGGACCGGTTGGTCTTCTTCTGCCGTCATTTCTATGTTTCTATGTTTCTATTGGATGCAAATGTTACCTCAGCAGAGACGCCAATGATCCCAGTGAAAGTTCAATGGGATAATTTCTTCAAAAGTTCTTCAAAACTTCAAAAACTTCTTCAAAAGTTAAAAATGTTAAATGTTATTCTGCTTGTTTTTGGTTAATAAGATATTTTATTTTAGTTCTTTGTAATTGTTCCACATTTGAAGCTCTGTCAATGTTCAATGTAATTGCTTTCATTTACTGAAGCACTGTTTCTGTTCAATGTAAACTGAACTGATTTGTAAACCCTTACAAGAATTTCGGTATATAAAACTGTTAAATAAATAAATAAATAAAAGAACAACAAATGGAATTGCATAAATGTATCTTTTTCACATCAGATACTGACATAGGTTATTCGGATCTAGTTAAACATGGAATACACACAGGAAGATCCTGTGATGGAGGTCCCAGGTTTGTGTGGTCACCATGTGCTAAAGAGGCAGACAGCCCTGAACCTTCCCCTCCCCTCAGGATGCAGAATAAAACCCCAGGTTTGTCCACCCCCCCTCCCCCGGAAGTGATCACAGTGCGAAAAAAAAAGAAAATACTATTCTTAAAAGGTTTGTTGCAAGACCCAGGGTTTATTCTGCATCTTGGGGGGGGGGGGGGGTGTTGTTTGAGGCTGTCCGCTCCTTTAATACATGGTAACGTCGCAATCCTGGGGCCGTCATCGTGGCCACAGACCTTTAAACTTTTTTTTCACACTATGGCCGCTTCTGGTGGTGGCGAGAGGGGTAGGGCAAAAAGTCTAAGGAGACCCTCCCCCGGAGATAATTTTGCATCTTCGAGGAGGGGGATTATTCAGGGCTGTCGGCTCCTTTAAAATACCATTTACATGCTAATCAGCTCATTATAATACATGCAAAGCTGGAGGCAGAATATCACAATGGATTTCAAATATCTAGTGTTATCCCGACATTAGGCTATTTGCTGCACGGTAAACAGTGTTTACCCCGTGGTAAAAGGCCTAATACAGCTTTGTAAATGAGCCCTTAAGTTTGCACTTGAACAGATGGTGAGGGACCGTTAAGATCTGAGGAAGAGAGCTCTCTTCATCCCCACCAATCTCTCAGTCCCCTATGATTTTGGTGTTTAATGTGCATTAGCATGCTATCGCAGCTTAGTAAATAGAATTAAAAAATGATAAGAGTATTCCTGTTATCAGCAGCTGTCATTCCTTCTATTGTTAAAAAAATATTGGTAAAATAAAGGTTAGTAAGAGAGAGTTTACTTAATAAATAAAAAAAAAGCAAAAATATATTTTTGACTAGCTTTTGGGGTTGTGATCAGGAGAAAATGATTTGTGTCTTTCTGATTTTTATATTCATTCTGTGAGCTCACAATGGATGGAATATGGAGAATAAAGAGGAGAATATCATAATGCCTTTCTATTGATTCGTGGTTCAGCTGCACCTTAAGGACTGTGTGCAGTTCTGGTCACCCCAATATGAAAAAGAGCAACAAAAATTAATAAAGGGGGTAGAATGACTTCCCTGATGAAGAAAGATTAAGCAGGCTATTGGAGAAGAGACAGCTGAGAGAGGCTATGACAGAGGTTTGTAAAATCATGAGTGGGGTGGGGGCAGTTATTTACCCTTACGGATAGCAGTACTAAGACTAAGGGACACTACATGAAACTAACAGGAGGCAGACTTAGAACAAACGTGGTAGAAAGTACTTTTTCACTTAGGGGTACATTTTAAAAAAACAGCGCGCAAGCGTACTTTCGTTCGCACACCAGGCGCGAACAAAAGTACGCCGGGGTCGGCGCGCGCAAGGGGGTGCATGTTTGTGCAACTTGCGCGCGCCGAGCCCTGCGCGCACTGCACATTCCCTCTGAGGCCGCTCCGAAATCGGAGCAGCCTCGATGGGAACTTTCTTTCTGCCTCCCCCCACCTTCCCCTCTCTTCCCCTATCTAACCCACCCCCTAGCCCTACCTAAATCCCCCTACTAACCTTTATCCGCGAAGTTACGCCTGCTTCTGGGCAGCCGTAACTTATGCGCGCCGGCTGTCTGCTGCCGCGGCAGGCCCCAACACAGGCCGCTGTGTCGGGGCCCCTGACCGCCCCTTTTTGCAAGCCGTGGGACTTACGTGCGTCCCGGGGCTTGCGCGCGCCGCCGAGCCTATGCAAAATAGGCTCGGTGCGCGCAGGGGGGGGGGGTTTAAGGGTTAACCCTTTTAAAATCCGGCCCTTAATGCACAATTAGGTGGTGGAATTTGTTGCTGGAGGATGTGGTCAAGGCATCTAGCATAGCTGGGTTTAAAAGGGATTTGGACAAGTGTCCCGAGAAAAAGCTCATATAAACTATTATTAAATTAGCACCTCTCATGGCTGGGAGTGAGCAATGGATCCGCTGGGCACTTGTAACCTGGACTGACCACTGTCTGAGACCGGCTGTTAGACTCATGGACCTTTTGGTCTCAGCATGGCATATCTTGCCATATTTTTTTTATTCTAGAAATGATTTGTCTCAGCTTCGCGTCACTGGGCATTATTTTCCCCCCGCCGTAAAATGCCAACATCAGTAACCTTGCTGTATTTCTAACAGACTCAAAGTGCTTGTCCTAGTCATAGAATCCGTTTCATTCAAATCCTGCGCAATTCAACTGTGCAAAGGCAATAATTATTAAGAAATGGTTAAATAAAAGAATGAGATTAAGAAGAGCCGCACCATTAGCTGATAACAGCAAGGCTTATCTAGCAGTAAAGAAAAAGGATATTTGGAAATCTTTTTCTGCCATGAAGGCACAATATATATACCTGCCATGCTGTTACCACTGCTGTGCTTGATTGCATTCCATAACATGCTGGCCTCAGCAACTCAAACACAGCAGGAAAAGCAAGATGCGGATCTAATGATCACAGAGCACCACAGAAAGGAGAATTATATACTTCACAGGTCTCCTCCAACAAACGATTCATATTGTGCATGAAAAGCATGTACCTTTCTTTAATACTGCAGTTTCAGGTTCTTAGGTATCTTCATCTGTCTCAACATTTTCCAACAAAAGTTAACAAATAGCAGAAACTCCTGAACTGGAAGTCATGGGCAATATAAAATAATCCCCCCCAAAATAAAATGATAAATAGTACCAGTGGCTCCTGGAAATCACAGGCAAGCTCCCAAATGCCATCATTCACTAATGTGAAGTTCGAGGAACCTCTGAAAAAAGTTTGTAAAAAATTGAGTTTGGATAAATAGGAGGTTATTGTTTATTGGGGTAATGAGTGGGAAGGTTACCTGCGTAACCCTTTTGGTCTTTATCTGCTGTCATTTACTATGTTATTCGGTTTAACTTTACCCAGATATCAAGTAGGACTTAACTGGGTAAATATTCTGCTGGATAGGCAGTGATTTTTTTTGACTGGCTTACTCAGCTATCTTTAGCCAAATAGCGCTAAATATCCATGTTCATTGGCTAAAGTTAATACCTTCTCTGGAATGCATCAACACTGCCTTTTTTAAATCTGGGTAAGTTTTGTGCAGGTAATGATTTAGCTGGCCAAAATCGTAGCTGGTTAGAGGGGGGTAAATATTCAAATCTCTTTCTTTTTGCCTCAATACTTTGAAAAGTTACCTGGTCAAAGCCTTTGAATATGGAACTCGATGACTTTAACTTAAATATTTCCTTCATTTACATTTCTTCTTTTGCCTTTCCCTAGGACAGACACAGGGCGGAAATGCTGAGAAAGATGAGAGCTGCAGTGCATGAGTAGGACCTGCTTCAGATTTCTCTTACTGCTTTAGAATACCTGCGGTGATGACCTCCCCTAACACGCAGCCACTCACTGGAAAACAGAGACTAATTGAACATTCTAAGGTACAGTCTCTTATAAATCGAGTTCCAATGATCACCATGTAGAAGGGGTTAAGTATCTCCACAGGAGGAATCCACACTGAAGACTTCCGCACCGTTATACAGACTACCATGCTCACGAAACTGGACTACTGCAACTCCCTCTTACTAGGTCTTCCCGCCGCCCCTATCAAACCCCTCCAGATTCTGCAAAACTCCATGGCTAGGGTCATAACCAATACACTTAAAAGGGACCACATTACCCCCATCTTAAAGGACCTGCATTGGTTGCCTATTTCCTTCCGCTCACAATACAAAACCCTTACCGTCCTTCACAACTCATTATACAAACACAATCACACCTGGCTAGATGAAATGCCACGTTTCCGATCCACCGACTGCCCCACAAGAACCGTCCACACAGGCACCCTCCACACCCCATCCCTCAAATCTGCACATCTATCCTTCACCAGGGAAAGGGCCCTCTCTGTACCACCCTCTGGAATTCCCTCCCCACCTTCCTCCGTCTAGAGCCTTCCATACACATTTTTAAGAAAGGAGTCAAAACATGGCTCTTCAAGCAGGCCTACCCTGATGTGAACCAAACATAACCTGTCTTCCTCGATCAGCTCCACCTCACTCGGCTTCCTTCTTCTATCCTTCTTCCCCTTCCCATATTCCTAGCCCCTCCCCTGCCCCACCTCTCCCTACAGCCTTTTCCACCTCCGAAATAATTATATTGATGACAGTAACCATAACTAACATGATGTTTACAGACATATATAGTGCTACACAAGATGTACATAGTTGTATATAATTCCTTGTATATATTTTCCTCAATTTTGCAGTTCCTATATTTTCCAGTCTTTATTGCCTTTTCATCCCCTCCCTTCCTTCCTGCCCGCCCTTTCTCTCCCCCCCCCCCCCCCGTTCATTGTAATCTTCCTCCTTTCAGTTCAATGTAAACCGGCATGATGTGTTCCACGAATGTCGGTAAAGAAAAGTTTCATAAATAAATAAAATAAATAAACTAGGAACACACCAGAGATGGGAGGTTCATGGAGAGGAGTAGTCTGTCATTTGGGCATGGCCATCTCCTAAAGTGTGGGCCATTAGGCTACCACCATAAATGGAGATGCCATGAGTCACCGGGGAGTATTTGGAACTTGCCGTAAGATTCTGGACAGGGTCTGTCCAAGTAGCCAGTGAGAGGTAGCCAAGGGGCTGTGGATCTCACTAGGCTTATGAAGGAGAGAGAGGGTTGTTCTCTTTTTTTTTTCTCCCCCTATCTCTGAAGGGGATTCTCTGGGAGCGCCATGGTGTTCAGATCCTTGATTCCAAGGAAGAAGGGAAGGGCTGGCAAAGTATCTAATTCAGCCTTCTATGAGTAACTTTGGTAACAAGAGCAGGATTCTAATCTCTACTAAACTTTTGGGGTCTGCAGAGTCAGAGGCCTTTGGAGAGAATATAGAGTGATCCCAATGTCTTGAATAATACGTAAGCTGCATGAGGAAGGATATGATCTGCCTGATGGATATTGAGACTTAAAAAACCATTTCCTGCTGTGATTCTAGGTAATCTGGGCTGTATTTTTCTACCTGCTGAATTTTAGATTGCTATCAGTAAGCTCTTATTTTTGTTTGCAACACAACACCCTTTAGGGTCCTACAAGTTGTCCTTCCCCCATCACAGAATTCATGTCCCCACTAATGTAACGAATGGGTCAGTGCTGAGAGTTCATGGATGTTTTAACCCCCCTTGTTAAAGAGGAGGGGATGGTGTTACAATCATGTCAGAGTGTACAAGGAACTGGCACTTTTTCAAACATGAAAGTCAAAAGAATTTTATCTGTCAATTTTCAAAAACTGAGAAGTGAAAATAACTGACTAATTTTATTTGGCCAAATATTTTTAGGAACATTCTCAGCTGAACCTAACCTGCTAGACTTGTGGCTGAAAATTCTTCTATATTTAGTCAGTTGCATGTTGGATTGCTTTTGTGCAATGGGAGCTTGGGTGGACTGGCGAAACTTAGCCCATCAGTGCTGGAAATCAGTCATGAGCCCTGCCCTGGAATTCCTTTGCTACCCCTTTTTGGCTTGGCCAAATATGTCTGAATTCTGAATTTACAAAAATTACATTTAGCTGTTTAGGAGGTGGAAATGTTGAAAAGTAGTGATTTTCACCTCTGTCTCACCCTTCCAACCTTTTACTTTAAAGCTTTGAAAACAAACACTGAAATTGTAATGCAACCTACCATTTACTTGTCTGTTCAACTGTATATCCAGTTTACTTGTATTTAGATTGTAAGCTGCATGGGGCAGGGGCAGGATGGGGATTCCACCTCTAATGTGCAGCGCCTCTGGTGGCAGGAAAAGCAGTGAACAGGTTCTCTCCACAATGCCTCTCACAGCTAATTGGCTTATTCTGTTCACAAGAACCAATCGGCACCTCTGCTAGGCAGGGCTTCTTCCTGCTCCTGGCTTCAGGCTGCAGGTGCTAAGCAAGGGGTTAACCACAACATACTCCCTACACGCCTCAGCAAGATTGGCATCACCGGCACCCCCTTCCTATGGTTCAAATCCTACCTCAATAGACTCTACAAAATAAAAATTGACGACTATGAATCCAAACCTATCCACCTCTCCAGAGGCGTTCCATAAGGATCCTCCCTGTCCACCTTATTCAATATCTATCTACTTCCCCTCTGCCAGCTCCTCTCTGACCTTGACCTCACATACTTCATATATGCTGAGGATGTTCAAATTCTCATCCCTATTACCGACTCCCTGACCTCCACTATTCAAAGATGGGAAAACACACTCTCATCTATTAACAGCCTCCTTACTTCGTTAAACCTCGCCCTCAATACATCTAAAACAGAACTACTCATAATCACTCCCCCGAACCACTCTAAGACCACCCCTTCTTCAACTGCTTCTTTCTCTCTCTCAGCCCGAGATCTAGGTGTCATAATAGATAATCGCCTTAACTTTCATGATTGCACCAATGAATTTTTGTAAGATTGCTTCTTTAAACTCAATACATTAAAAAAACTTAGACCCCCCTCCTCCACCTTAGTGACCTCCGGACAGTCTTGCAAGCTATGGTCATGTCCAAAATAGACTACTGTAACTCCCTCCTTCTGGGCCTACCCAAAGCCACGATTAATCCTCTCCAACTTCTCCAAAACGCAGCTGCGAGAATCCTAACAAACTCTAGCAAATACAACCACATCACCCCTATGCTCAAAAATCTGCACTGGCTCCCCATCCACCAACGCATAATTTACAAGACACGCACATTACTTCACAAAACCCTTCACAACCAAAACATGCACTGGATGAAAGACAAGGTTTGCCACTAACAGACCCACCAGATCCTCCTACAAAGGTACCCTACACATCCCATCTCTGAAACATCTTCACCTTAAGTCCACCAAGGAACGCGCATTCTCCATTGCTGGCTCTTATGCCTGGAACACTATGCCACCCGAACTCAGATGAGCAATGCGCGCAGAAATTCAGAGTTAAACTCAAAACTTGGCTATTTAAACAAGCCTTCCCTTAATCTTGCCATGAACGCTTTTTGCTGTGGAATTCATATGATACTATATACTCAAATTTTGCTGTTGTGTTATTAAGCTTGTACATTTGTATACTTGATACTGTATATTTGATGCTGTATGTTTAAATTTGCTGTTCTGTTATTAAGCCTGCCCCGTTCTACCTGTGAATTTACCTCCCAATTTAAGTTTGGAACTCATCTCCTGTAGCTATGTCTGCTGTTGTATAGCTATATTTGCTACTGTATATTAAGGTCCCCCTTATCCTCCTTGCCGTGCATCTTCCTCTTGCACTTCCCAGTTTTTATGACCCTGTTTTTTGTAACTGCTCTTTTCCTACTTCGTTCTCCCTAGTTAATTGTAAACCGGCATGATATCTCTGATGGTCGGTCAAGAAGAGACTACAATGAAACATTGCAAATGGGACGGGTCAAGAAAAATAAACTTGTTATTCTGAAACAATACTTGACATTTACAGGGAAATTTTAGGAAAAAACTTGCTCCCATATCTAGCACAGATTGTTTCAATAACAAGAATTGTTTCCTCCGTGCTTGTGTCGCACGGGAAACATCTGGAAAGATTTGTATTTTTTGACCACAAAAAATGTGGTCTTTATTCTGGAAATATTTAAGGAAAAACAAATCTTTCTCCCGTTTCAATCCAAAAGAAATTAATAAAGTAGACCTTGTGTTTATCAAGTCTAAGGAGTCTTCCAAAAAAGTGGATACTCCTGGACTATCCAGAACATCTATTTCACCCTCCTCTTTTTGCAAAATTTTCCTTTTTGGCAAATAATATATTTTTGAAACTGTTGGTATTTTCCCTTCATCATACAACAATACCTCCATTGCATATTTTCTATATAATTCATCTGGAGATAATAGTCTTGAAATCGGGAAATTAAGTAATCTAAGATTACTTGATCTTAACTCATTCTCCAATATTTCAATCCTATTATATGTCATCATATTATCTTTAATAGAGGATATGTTGACAGCTTGCAATTTATCTACTACTGGGTTCAAATTTGCAACTTTCGTTTCCAATTTCTCTGTTCTTATTTCTAGATTTTCAAATTTATCTTTAGTTTCCACAGAAAACGTGTGCACTTTGGATATGAACCCAGACATTTTCTTATCAATTTTTACTGAAAGTTTCCACACATCCAACAAAGTCACGTTTTCTGGTTTGGCAATTTCACCCTCTTCATCTCTTATATCAGAAATTACTGATGGACATTTAACCTTTTTACTTTCCTTTTCAGTTGCCTCGCTACCCAGATCCAGAACATCCAGTTGAGGTAGCCGTACTGTTGGGGATGCAAGTCCACTCCCGGTCTGCATCTCACCGACTGCCAAGCTTCTCTCTTCACTTGCTGCCAATCTAGTTTCCGCTTCCAGGTGTAAGGGAGATTGTGTGGCCAAGGGGTTCTCAGAGGGGCATACAGAGGTATGACCCTCCATGATTCCACCAACAGCAGACTCCCGCATATAAACAATGTGGGAGTCCATCGGGCCACTTCTTTTTGTCACGGGGGTAGAAGGAGAGGAGGCATAGGTCTTACTTTTTCTTTTTCTACCCATAAATTTTCCCAGGGGCGCGCCCCTTTGGCGCGCGGCTTCGGCTGCGCGCCGGCGGCTGCGCGCCGGTGTGCCCTTACTTTTATGCTGTCCCGGGGCACTCAATGATGACGTCACCAGCAGGGGATCCGCCCCTCGAAACCGGGCCTCCCCTCTCTCGACCGGGACTCAGGTGTTTCGTCTCAGTGCTACAGCAAGTAGCACGGTCAAGATCCCCAGCGAAAAGACCCTCTCTCCTCTCCTCAGTCTGTTCGCCGGCGTGCCCTTACTTTTATGCTGTCCCGGGGCACTCAATGATGACGTCACCAGCAGGGGATCCGCCCCTCGAAACCGGGCCTCCCCTCTCTCGACCGGGACTCAGGTGTTTCGTCTCAGTGCTACAGCAAGTAGCACGGTCAAGATCCCCAGCGAAAAGACCCTCTCTCCTCTCCTCAGTCTGTTCGCCGGCGTGCCCTTACTTTTATGCTGTCCCGGGGCACTCAATGATGACGTCACCAGCAGGGGATCCGCCCCTCGAAACCGGGCCTCCCCTCTCTCGACCAGGACTCAGGTGTTTCGTCTCAGTGCTACAGCAAGTAGCACGGTCAAGATCCCCAGCGAAAAGACCCTCTCTCCTCTCCCAAGGAAAATAGAGTCAGGGTAAAAGGGAATTATGATTGTAAGAGATTGTCGTAGCGAAATAGATTAAATCTCTCCCCTTTCCTCCTAGATGTGGGCTAGAATTGTATTTGATTTACTTAAAATTTAGTGAAGATGTAATTATTATGATAATGCTTGATTATATCATTTCTATGTAAATGTTATAATTTCAAAAAATATAAATTAAAAAAAAAAAAAAAGAGACTACAATAAATAAATAAATAAATAAATATGTCAGGGAGCATTGTGGGATGGGAGTAGTGAGGAAAAAGCATGGGGGTGGAGGTCAGAGAGAACAGAGCACTGATATGTGGGTTTATGGGGGAAAGGGATGAAAACACAGCGGTGAAGAAAGGTGAGAAAATATGGGAGGGGAAGATAGGAGAGCTCTAGGTGTGGTGAGAGTGATTAAAGCACTGTGCAAGGGGGGAGAGAGAGGGGAAAGTTCTGCGGTGAGGGAGAAAACGGTGAGAGCTTTGAGCAGGGGGAGGCATGGGGCGAGAGCTCTGAGAAGGGAAGAGACGTGGAGTGATAGCCCTAAGCAGTGGGCAGGGGGAGGAAAGAGGGCCAAGAGCAGTGGTGGGGGAAGAGAGGGGTGAGAACTCTAGGCATGGGCTGGCATAGAATGAGAACTATGGGCAGGATGTGGGGAGGGGGCTGTGGGGTGAGAGCCCTAAGCAGGTGCTTAATG
Source organism: Rhinatrema bivittatum (assembly GCF_901001135.1). Classification (NCBI taxonomy): domain Eukaryota; kingdom Metazoa; phylum Chordata; class Amphibia; order Gymnophiona; family Rhinatrematidae; genus Rhinatrema; species Rhinatrema bivittatum. The sequence continues at coordinate 195,239,815 of NC_042623.1, forward strand.
TAGGGCGTGAGAGCACTGAGCAGGGAAGGTGAGGTGAAAGCAGTAGATGGCAGACAAGAGGGGGGGATGAGGGGTGAGAACCTTGGATTGGGAGTGTGGCGTGAGTACTGGACCATTAGAGGGGGAAGGGGCCAAAATGAAATCTTGCACTGGGGTTCAAGTGATCATTGGTCTGGTAGTACTTTGGAAATAAGTAATAGTAGGTAACATCATGTGTAATTAATTTTAACTGACCTAATGAAGTCAGCATAGCTCTTCAAAACTAAATGTATTAAAGCTAGTCCTGCTTGGATTTAGGCATAGGTAACACAGTCAGTTGCCTACAGCAGGGGTGCTCAAACTGGTCCTATGCCCCCCCCCAATTCAGTCGGGTTTTCAGGATATATCCCTAATGAATATGCATGAGATGTATTTGCATGTACTACCTCCTGTGTATGCAAATATTTCTCATGCATATTCATTAGGGGTATCCTGAAAACCCGACTGGATGGGGAAGCCCATAGGACCAATTTGAGCACCCTTGGCCTACAACACCAAATTTTGAAAGTGGCAAATACCAGAAACCAAACAGGATTGCTGATGTGCAGAAAAAAAGCCTTTATTCCCAGCATCCGCTTCAACTCTGGGGAGGGGTGGGGGCAATCAGAGACTCCCCTCACTTTGTTCTCCAATGTTCAGGGACCCCCCCCCCCCCCCCTCCTCATCTCCAATTCTGCCTATGGGCACCAAAACCTTAAATCTGGTCCCTAGTCCAATTTAAAAAAAAATTGCATCACCTACAATTTTCTTCTAAACGTGAAAACAGAAGTTATAACAACTGAACATAAATATCCCGGTAAACTAAGAGCATCAAGTAGCAGAGAAGATTTTGTAAATGAAGAAAAATGAGTGCATTATCTTACACTGAACTGCAAAATACTGATGAAACCATCCACGGACCTCGCTGGGCCCCACTCTCTCTGAAGTAGCTTGAGAGTCCAGGTTAACCTGATTTTGATCCCTCTTTTATAATAGTTTATAGAACACTGCTTCCACTTTTCGGGAAAAGTTAACTCTACCGTGATGAAACTTTTGTAGCATAGTTTGTCTCATACTCTTTGCTACTACTTCTCCAAAAAAGTTACTTGGACCACTTTAACATCTATCTGTCTATTTAGACATTTTATATACCATCACAATTGTTTGCAAAAATATCATTCATAGCTATAAATCAACAAGCAAGGACAGGTAATGGAGGCAGTTTTCATAAATAGGCATTGACATCTATCAATCAAATGGTTCTGGTAAATTTGACTCAAGGTTTAAGAGATGGTTGAAGAGTAAAGAAAAGTTAAAATAGAATAAAATAAAATATAATGGATTTCACATTTTAGTCATTATTTTGTATCAGTTCTTTGCTTCTGGTCGTGCTTCATTAGTATCTTTTGACCTTTTTGTTATTGTTTCTTTCTACAATCAGATGTTTTTAAGTTAGGTTATATGCGTCTTTGAATAGCCATGTTTTTAGCTCACATTTAAATCTCTTTCTGGAGGATCTCAGGTAGGGAGTTCCATAGATTTGGATCAGCTATGGAAAACACACGTTCTCTTATTTGTGTCAGGCATGTGCTCCATAGTGGGGGACAGTCAATAGTCTTTTATTTTGAGATCCTAGTGTTCGCTGAGGTGTGTATGGTTGTATTGACATCCCTATCATATGTGTGTATGGTTGTATTGTCACCCCTATAGTGAGGGTGTAATGTGATCAAATTTTCTAGTTCCTAACAAAAATCTTGCTGAGGCATTTTGTAATAATTGTAATGGCTTTAATAGACATGCTGGAAGATTGAGAAATATTGAGTTACAGTAGTCTATGTTTGAGAAATTTAGGGTTTGCAAAACAGTACGAAAGTCCTTAAATGTTAATAAAGGTTTCAATTGATGTAATATGCACAACTTGCTATAACCTGTAGTAACTAATTCATTGATGTTCTTTTTCATTGTAAAGGTTCTCGTCAAGTTGGATACCTAGATCCGTACTTGATTTGAGGGAATAATTTGGAAATTATCCAGGTCTAGAGCTGCTGATTTTACTATCGAAGAGTTTTTGCTTAACCAAATTATTTCAGTCTTTATGGGGTTTAATGTTAGTTTAAGTTGCATTAGTTCCTGCTGTATTGCTTTCATATATGTTGAAAATGTCGATACTGTATTTTCAAATGATTTGGAGAATGGAATGTAAAATTGTATGTCGTCAGCATACAACAGGAAGGTAATTCCTAATTCAACCAGTAATTTACATAGTGGGATCATATAGATATTGAAAAGTGTTGCCGAGAGAGCTGAACCTTGAGGGACACCAATATCATTATGGAAAGTATCAGAAATGTGGTTGCCCAATTTGACTTGTAATGTTCTATTAGATAGAAAGGAGGAAAACCATCTGAGAATACAACCGTCGATCCTAATGTTGCTCAGCTGTTGGCAATTCAGGATATCGACCACAGTGTCAAAGGCAGCTGTTAGGTCAATTAGCACTAGAAAATAAGAATCACCAGCATCAAACCTTCGTAAAACAGTCCATTAGTGAGAGGAAATTTGTTTCAGTTGATAGATTTTTTTTCTAAATCCAAATTGATTTGGGAAGAGGATATCTTGGTCTTCCAGATTTACTAGTTGGGATAACACTGCTTTTTCAAGTACTTTTGAGAGAAGACAAATTGGATATTGGACGATAGTTGTCCCAATCATTGAGTCTACCAGTTTTATTTTTTTAGAATTGGCTTTATTACTGCTTGTTTTAACCCATGTGGAACGATTCCATCTGACAGAGAATGATTAATTAAGGATGTAATTATTGGAGTGATAACTGTGTACTTGTTTCAAGGAAATGGCAGGAACTGGGTCATGTCGGTGAATAGCAGGCTTAATTTTAGCAATGATTCGATCTATTTCAAGATTAGTTACACTGTCGAACGTGGACCGCTTAACCTGGTTGTGTGGATCTTCTGGTACTTTTGTAGGAGAACAGATTGGGAACTGAGTTTCAACTTATTGATTTTGTTTAAAAATGATGTGGCATATTCATTGCAGGCAGCCTTTGAGAAGTTTCTCAAGATGGAAGATGAAGGGCCCTTAATTGTTTTACAACATCAAAGAGCAATTTAGAATTAAATATTACCCTGTGAATCTGAGCATAGTTATATTTTTTTGTTTTATTGGTTAGTGCGCAGTATTTTGTTAGGAGAGATTTATATTTTCCTAGGGATTCAGATGATTGGCATTTCCACCATTGTTTCTCTAATTTTCTAAGGTTCTGATTAGTGCGTCTTAGATCATCATTGTACCAGGGCTTCTTATGATTTGAGATATTCCTTTGTTAATAGTTTTCGGTTGGACAGGACTGAGGTTTTCAGCTATATCATTGATAATCTTATCCCAGGAATCAAATGCAGAGGAGGCACTGGCTTGATTTCGTTCAAGTAGCTTACTTTCTATTGTTTCTGCATGTCTGTCTTTTTTCCTGAAGGTAAATGTTTGTTTATTATCTATACTTTTGTGAGCTGGGTTGAGGAAGGTTATATCCGTCTTTATTAATTGGTGATCAGATCAGGGCAATATTGTGTGAGAAGTGTTGATTAGACAGTTACTGGTATTGGAAAATATTAAGTCTAGAATATGTCCTGCTTTATAAGTAGCTTTAGAAACATATTGGGACCATCCCAGTACTTCTATTGCCTCTAAAAACATTTCATAGGCTATGGTTCTCAGTGTTTTTATTTACTTGGAGGTTAAAGGGCCACGTATGTAAAAGTGAGGGGTTATGTGAGCATTTTTAGAATGGCCCAGAAATGTGCGTAAACCCCATTACACGCCAAAGGGCCGGGCCTTTCCACATGGGGGGGCTGTGGGGCATGGTCTGGGAGGTGTAGGGCGGGGGTAAGCCAGGACAGCACGCGAAGCAGCGGTTGGTGCATGGAATCTACTGCTGCTCCAAAAGACCAGCAAGGTAAAAAATAAATAAATCTAAGAGTTAGGTAGGGGGTAGGGGTCGGGGAGGGAGAGGGTAGGAATGTTAGATAGGGGTATAGGGAGCTGGGGAAGAGCTACTTGCGTCGCCACGCATTGCATTGTAAAATCCCGCCCCCCCACGTGCGCGAGTCACAGGCCGTCCACACATGCGTGCTGGATTTTAAAATCTGGCGTGCATGTGCGTGCAGCAATTAGATTCTATACCATGCGCGCATGTTACAAAATTGGCACATCCATGTGCACGCGCCAGTAACCAAGCGCACATGAACGTGCGCGCACAGGGGTAGATTTACAAAAAATGCGCGTTCGCGTACTTTTGTTGGCGCACCAGTCGCAAACAAAAGTACGCTGGATTTTAGTAGATACGTGCGTAGCCGCGCGTATCTGCTAAAATCCAGGATCGGCGCGCGCAAGGCTGCCGATTTTGTGCAGCCGGTGCGCGCCGAGCCGCGCAGCCTGCCTCCGTTCCCTCCGAGGCCGCTCCGAAATCAGAGCGGCCTCGGAGGGAACTCACTTTCGCCCTCCCCTCACCTTCCCCTCCCTTCCTCTATCTAACCCACCCCCCCGGCCCTATCTAAACCCCCCCTACCTTTGTCCGGGGATTTACGCCTCCCGGAGGAGAAGTAAATCCCCGCGCGCCAGTGGGCCGCTAGCGCACCGAGACGCGACCTGGGGGCGGTTCCGGAGGGCACGGCCATGCCCCCGGACTGCCCCGGGCCGAAACCACGCCCCCGGGCCCGCCCCCGAAATGCCACATCCCGCCCCCAAAACGCCGCACCGATCGGCCCCACCCCGACACGCCCCCCTCGAAAAACCCCGGGACTTACGCGAGTCCTGGGGCTCTGCGCGCGCCAGTAGGCCTATGGAAAATAGGCGCGCCGGCGCGCAAGGCCCTGCTCGCGTAAATCCGGGCGGATTTACTCGAGCAGGGCTCTTAAAATCCGCCCCTAAGTGAATAATCGATAAGTGGTGAGCATTGCAATAGTTTTGTACTGTCCCTGGAGGACAATAGACCAGTCCTCTGTTTGGTTGAGGAGATTTTAGGATTGCCACCTCATAGGGAGGGGTAATCTTTACTTTGTTAGGTACTAGCTTAAGTTCTTTTATACTAATGATTAATAAGCCCCCCACCTTTTCGTTTAGGTCTAAGAAAATTAAATATATCATAGTTAGGATGAGAAATTTGGTTTAAGAGCATTATTTTTGTCATTCAGCCAGGTTTCAGCTATGCAAAAAATAATGGGATTTAAATCCTCTAGCAGGTCATTAATCAGGGTTTTGTTTTTTTGACAGAGATTGAACATTTAAATAGGAGCAGAGTATATATTAAGCAGGAAGATATAGCGGCAGGATTGTTACTTATCGAAGGGAAGACCAGATTTGTGTTCCTGCTTTGCTTCATTCTTGGGACACTCCCTTAGATCTCCATAAAGACCCTGACCTAGCATAGGCTCAATGAAGCACATCTGATCGATGATAGTAGCAATTACTTCCAGGATGCAATGAGTACTAACTTCGAGGTTGCACTTCGGGTCTGCAAGAATCCCCTTTGTGCTTGCGCCTCATGGCCTCAAGCGCCTTCGCAGTCACCACCGTGGTGAAGGGCTTCCGTCAGTGGGCAGGCAGTGGGAGAGCCCAGCCTCGTGGGTGCCGGTGTCTCCCTCGTCACCCAAGAGAGGGAGGGGGGAGTCCGCACCTCCATTCTCTGTCATCCGTTGCTCTTTCCGCTGGTGGTGCAGGTGGCCAGGCAAGTGCCGCGGCAGCCGCACTGCTCCTAGTCGCTGCCACGGTGCTGCTGCTCCTGCATGGGGGGGCTTAATCTTCCTCCTGTCATAAGCAAAGCACCCAGTTACAGCCCTCCAGGAATTTCAGGCTGTGGATTTTAACTTTCCCCTCTCCTGCGGCAGAAATACCACTACAGCTGCGGTCACGCTCACTGCTTCGGTTCCTTAGCCATCCGGCTGGTCAGACTGTTTGAACGGCACGAGACTGTCTGCGGCACTGTTCTAGTGCACCCTCCTGATCCCTTCACAGGCAGCATTTTTTCCTATGCAGTTTACAAGCCCAGTCTCACAAGTCCTCCCACAAGGCTTTCCTCCTTTTGCTTCATCGGATGCTACTTCGGTGGTTACTGCTGATCAGAAGCTTCCTCCCTGCCCCTTTCGTCCTTTCTCTCTGTTTCTGGGGCCGAAGCCATAAAGGGCGCCCGGCCCAGCGACAGATTTACAAGCGATTTGACGCGCGTTTTAGACGCGCTAGACTAGCACCCGATGCAGTAAGGAGATCTGCGCGTCCAAAACATGCGCCCAAACAATTGCGTGACCTATAGCACCCATCACATGTAAATTCCATGCAGATGAGGCTATTCGCTATTAACCCGCTGCAGAAAATCGCTGGGCACCCAGTGCGTGCTTTTTAACTCGACAAATTTAACTCCAGCCCCGGAGGTGGCGAAAAGTCAATCTGCGAGTCAAGGGCTCATGAGAAATAAAAAGAAATCCGGTCTTCTGAGTGTCCTACTACTTAGTATCATTGTGACAATTACATTTACTGCTTGCAGTGTTGAAAAATAAATGTAAAAGGCTTGATTTAAAAAAAAAAAAAAAAAAATATATATATTTTGTTCGAACAATTTAGATGCCCATAGCAAGGGGTGCTTAGCTATGGTCGTCTTTAGCAACCTCAGCAAAATTGGCTAGAAGAAGCGGGTTAAAAACAGCGCCGGTTGCAATGTAGGCATCCTATGCATTTGAGTACTAGGGATGCACAATTCTCCCCAGCGCATCCTTTTTTACGCAGCCCCCTGCATCGGGCACCCAGGGGATGTGGCTGCGAGCGTATTAGGAAAATCAGGCAGCTTATTGCATCGGCGCCTCTGGCTTTATAAAGTGGGTCAAGAGCTTTCCATCCACCCTGCTCTTAGAAACCCCACACCCAGAGCTCCATGATTCTACTAACCCCTTGCAAGTCTGGGATTTGTAGTTTATATTACATTGACTTAGCCTGGGAGTCTGTCACTACTTATTTTGCCAAACATTTCCTCCAAATAAGCTGCACTTCCATTCCCTTAGAAAGGATGATGGGAAGCATATCCAATCACAACTAAGGGGGTCATTTTCTATGCGGATCGCACGCGAAAAGTCCCTTTTTGCGTGCGATAGCTAAATCGGGGCGGGTTCTGGGTGGCATTCGCCCCGGAATGGGAGGAGTCGGGGCGGCACCAGGGCGGACGCCACGAAGACACCGCTGACGGCGAAAAGGTAAGGACCCTTTTCGCCGCCAGTTTCGTGACCAATAGCACCACCTTTTATGCCGGCGCTATTGGGTGTGAAAGCCGGCAGCGATGGCACCACGGAGGTGCCATCGCTGCCGGCTTTTGCAGGCCTGCCCCACTGCTTTGCTACATCACCCCCCGTTACCGCCGGATTTTCTAAGGTCTGCAACCTTAGAAAATCCAGGCTTAAGCTTCTTTGAGCAGCCACATCATTGGTCCATTTCCATAGCTGAGTTGTAAACTTGGATACAAATATAATGTTGTAAGCTGCAACTGTGTGCAACCCTTTAGGATTAGTTTAGAAAAAGCAAAAGCCTAAGATGTAGGTGAGTCATTACTTAGATTTATCTCTGACCAAACTAGCACCATGTATCTTCATCACTTTTTTTTAAATATATTTACAAATAAATAGTGGAGTGATTTAGAAATGTAAACTATTTTGGAGGTGCTATCTTTTGTGTGCCTGAAACTTAGCCTGCACAATATTTAGGGTGGAGAATCACTGTTCCCTCTAAGCAGTGTGCATGTGCATGCGTGCACAGCTTGTGAACCCCATGCACAACACAAAACATAGCATGCACAAGAAATCCTGATATTATTTCCATTATACTGGCTCGTAGTGAACATATTTGAACTTGGCTTATGAAAAGGTACGAAAAAAAAAGAACATTTTGTGCACACAGTCTTTCAAAAATGTAAGGAAACATTGATGGGGGATAGCAAGTTCTCTTATCCAGTGCTATAGAAAGATTTGTAAGTAGATGGCAAAGTAATTCTTGTCCAATCTTTGCAAAGACTTTGAAGCTACAGTGGAAACTTGGGTAATAGTTGTTGCTTTATAAAGAATGCCACTTTATAGCTGAACCAATTTTAGCTCCAGATTTAAGAAATGATAGAGTAGTTCTATTTGTGTGCAAAGCAATGAAGTGAAGTACTCGACAAATGTGGTTGTTTTAGAGGCCAGAGAGAAATGGATGGGTCTTGCGCAAAGAGCTTGTTTTTCAGATTTGATAAGAGTGTTTTAGGGAGCAGAATGAATGACTTCTGGCTCCTTAAGATGGAGCAGAGTGATTCAAAGCTAAAGTTAAGTGCATATAATTTACAGACAAATATAGAAACACACTATAAACTTTGTGTTCTCAAACATAGCAAATGCATGTTCTCAGAATTGCTACTTTCCTTGCCATTCAGTGAAACGATTGGCAAAAACCACTTGTTCCACTTCCACTCTTCATAGCTTCGTTTCAGTACATGTTTGGGGGGTCCATGCATATCAGGGCTTCCCATACCAGTCCTGGGGACCCCACAGCTAGTCAGGTTTTCTGGATATCCACAACGAATAGAACTGAGAGAAATGTGCATATACTGAGTCTCTGTGGTATGCAAATCTATCTCATGCATATTCATTGTGGATATCCTGAAAACCTGATTGGATGTGGGGTCCCAAGGACAAGTTTGAGAAGCCCTGACATGCAGCAATGTTGGCATGGGATTGCTTCAATCCTGTTGGGCCTTGGAGGGCTGTGGCTCACACACTTTGGGCTCAGGCCCACCCAATCAGGGCTTCCCGATACCAATGAGGCCTGAAGAATGGCTGCCACAGACTCCATCATCGTAGTGGCTGAAGGAGACAGCATGCCAAAGTAAGGCTGCCATGGGAGCCCATCCCTGTCGTGGCGAAGAAGAGGACCCCACCAAAGCAAGGCCACCACAGGAACCCATCCCCATGACGATGAAGAAGGCCCCACTGAATCAAGGCCACCATGGGAGCCCATCCCAATGGCAGCAAAGAAGAAGGTCCTGCCAAAGCAAGACTGCCAAGGAAGCCCATCTGCATGGTGGTAAATCCCATCCCTGTGGCGATAAAGAAGAAACCCTGTTGAAGTAAGGCCACCCATGAGAACCCATCCTCGCAACGGCGGAAGAAGGGACTTGGCAGTGAGGCCCAGTGTTTGTGTGTGAGAATGGTAGCTTGGGTTGTGTGTGTGTGTATGAAAGAATGGAAGCCAGAGTGTGGATGTTTGTGAGTGAAAAAATGGGAGCCTGAATGTGCATGTTTGTGTGTGTAAGAATGGGAGCTTGGGTATTTTGTGTGTGTGAGAATGGGAGCTTGAGTGTTTTGTGTGTATGAGTGTGAAAATGGGTAAGAATGGGAGCCTGGGTTGTTTGTGTGTGAGAATGAGAGCATGGGTGTTTTGTGTGGGTGTTTGTGTGTGAGAATGGGAACCTGGGTTTGTGAGTGAGAGAGTGAACTTGTGTGTGTGTGGTAGAACATGTGAGAGTGAGAGCTTGTGTGCATATGTGAGAATGAGAGCATGTGTGTTTCACAGAGTCTGTGAGAGAAAGCATGAGCCTGTGTGTGTGTGTAAGAGAGGAAGGGAAGAAGGAGAGAAGAAACAGAAAGAAAAGAGTGACTATGGAGAAAATATTAGGAAAAGACTAACAAGGGAAAAGTGGAAAAAAGAGACTGGGACCAGCTGATTAGAAAAATAAAAAGATCCAAAAACAAAGGTAATAAAAAATTTATTTTTATTTTTTAGCAATTGGAATATGCCATCATTGGGCGTGTGCATTTCTTGTATTTTTATATTTTGTTCTTTAGAGTTCCACTCTGGAATTTGTTGCCAGATGTGGTTAGTGCAGTTAGTGTAGTTGGGTTCAAAATAGGTTTGGATAAGTTCTTGGAGGAGAAGTCCATTAATGGCTATTAATCAATTATACTTAGGGAATAGCCACTTCTATTAATTGCATCAGTATCATTCTTAGTGTTTGGATAATTGCCAGATTCTTATGGCCTGGTTTGGCCTCTGTTGGAAACAGGATGCTGGGCTTGATGGACTCTTGGTCTGACCCAGCATGGCATGTTCTTACTCTTTCTAATTTGTAGTCCCTTATTTCTGTATTAGGTATGGGTCGATCTATGCTCTACCTGTGTGTGACTGAGGTGCAGTATTTATGCTAGTGTGTATTTTCTCTGTAGGGATTTGCAGCAGTCCAGCTTGTTCTGTTACCCCAGTAGGTGGTGTGTTAACATTTTAAGGCCTGATGTAGTAATTGCTTTCCTGCGTTTTCACAAGGTTGCTGTTTGAGTCCTGAGAATCAGTGCTGTTATGATATGGTATGGATAGGTTTTAGGTGCTTTTTTTTTTTTTTTTGCAGGGTTTTGTTACTTCACAAAATGTTAAGCAGTGGAGGGAATCTTTTTTTTTTTCTGCTGAGGTGATTCCAGAATTTGAATATCGTTTTTTTCATATTGGTTTGTAATATGAATTGTCGTAGTTTTGCTCTGCACCCATTTTTATGATTATTGCTATTTTATTGTAGTTACAATGATCTCTGCCTTTCTGGAAAGAGGATTCACAAAAGAATACGTTGATATTTGCTTTATGATATGATTCATTGTATCTGATGTTTGTGTTCTTTGCTGTTTACATGATATTCTTGTGTATTTATAAACTGCAATAAATACAAAATAAAGTTATTTATTTTATTTAAGCATTTGATATACCGTCATTCCAAAATATCACAATGGTTTACAAAAATGACACTCATAATATAAGTCAATAAAATACTTAATACAAGTTACAAGAACGACATTTATATTATAGGTCAACAATACACTTAAAACAAAGTAAAGAACAAAGCAAAGTGAAGAACAAAGCAAGGTCAAGAGCCAGGAATCAGATGTCGGGAACAAGCAGGAACCGGGAAGCAGGAAGCACAACTAGCTACTCCGAAGAGTTAAACTCATTGCAAGGCACTGGCAAGCTGTGACTGCAGGGTTTAAATAACCTGGCAGTATCTGATGTCAGCAGGGAGGCGTCCTCTGTTTTCTAGGGGTGTGCATTCGGATTGACCGCATTAGTAAAACGCAACTCATATTTTTTTTTTACTTAAAAAATTGATTCGACATAAACGATCGGATTTCCCACATATCGAACATAGATATGTTCGATATGTGGGAAATCGCGATTGTTGAGCCAAAATAAAAATTTAAACCCCCTCACCCTCCTTAATCCCCCTCCCGACTTACCACAACTCCCTGGCCTCCTGACCCCCCCAAGCTGGCCAAAAGTTCTTTTTGGGCCGAACGAGCCGTCCGGCGCGAACGAGCCGGGAATCACGTGACGCCGCGTCACTCGACGTGCCGCCGACGTCACATGCTTCTCGCCAAGGATTGCAGAAATGACGTCCTCACTCCTCGCTCGATCACCAGGGAGTTGTGGTAAGTCTGGGGGGGGGATTAAGGAGGGTGAGGGGGTTTAAATTTTTTTTTTGCACATATGTACATATACCCAACTCATTGGATTTTTTTTATGTCCATATTGGCCGCAAGTGGGACCCCCTTTCGGACATAAAAAATATGAACATAAAATTTTGCTCTGCACATCCCTACTGTTTTCCCATGCTAGTCCCTTTAAATCGGGAGCCCCTGCATGCGCGCCTAGGGGGCGGGGCCAGCAGCAGATCGCCGGCGGCGTCTCCCTCTCAGGGAGAACGCTGCAGTAGGCCACGTCTCAGGCTGGGACGTCCTCGTCTCGAGTCCGGCAGGCCGGAGGGGAGCGTCCGCGGACAGGGCGGACCGTGTGGTGAGTGGAGATCCCGGGGCACGGCCCGGGATCGCAAAAGGTCCCCCTTCTAAAGATGCAGCTGCATTTGAGGCGCGGCTTCAATGGCCCTGCGCTCCCAGCAGCACTGCATTGCTGTAGCATGATCATATTGAGCAAATAGAATGCTAGGGATTATTAGGAAAGGAATGGAGAATACCATAATGCCTCTGATTCGCTCCGTGGTGAGATCTCATCTTGTGTGCAGTTCTGGTCACCACATCTCACATCTCAAAAACGATATAGCAGAATTAGAAGAGGTACAGAGAAGGGCAACCCAAATAATAAAGGGGATGGAACGATTCCTCTTTGAGGAAAGATGAGAGTTTAGGTCTCTTCAGCTTGGAGAAAAGACGACTGAAGGGAGATATGATAGAGTCCCAGAGTGCCATAGTAGTGCTCCTTTGAAGTGGATTGCTAGAACAGTCTCTTGACACATTTGCACTCTTCTTTGGCCTGAGTATTTGGCGCCTTCAAAATTTGGCACCCTAGGCAATTACTTATGCCTAAATCCGGGCCTGGCTGGCCAGTAAGTGAATTGGAAATTGATCCAACTAACAAACAGATGACCTGGTCTGATAAGGGTTAAGTGTCTTAGTTATCAGAAGAGGTTCTTGTAATCCATGATAATAGTAAAAGAATTCAGAGCTCCCTCGAGGAGGTGGTGCCATTCTGCCAGGGATAGTTTAAAAGCGAGTAACTCTCTATCACCGATACAGTACCAGAGAAAACGTCTTTGAGTAGAAGATGCAAGGTAATAATTGGCTGTTAGGAGCAGACTGGGAAAGGATGGCACCCACACCCATCGAGGAGGCATCTACTGCCAAAACCAAAGGGGCAAAAGGTGTTGGGGGGTGGGGTAGGTTTTGGGGGGGGCGGTTTTACATGCAAAGTCATAAGTACAAATAGCACAGTTTCCATCAGCGAAGATTTTATGTGATTTGGAGGGATGAAAGGTAAAAGAAGAGTAGATTTCTACCATTTACTCTCTACCTAGCTTGATTGCAGGTAGGTAGAGAGTGCAGCAACCTAGGTTGAGAGAACATGGTACAATCCAGAATCCATTATAAAGTGCTAACACTAATTTATAACTTCAATGATAGAATCCCCTGCTTAATAGGGGTAAATCTCCAAACATACACACCACAGCGAAGTACACATCTAACGCAAATAAGAGACCAAATGTTTTCTATGCCAGGCCTAAGCTGTGGAATTCTCTACAGAGCAGAAAGAAAGATTCAAATGTGAGCTGAAAACCTGGCTCTTCTATGATCTAACATAATATCTCAATATGCAGAGAACTATAGCATTAAAAAAAACCAGTCAATCTTAGAAATATGACTGAGAAATAATGAGTGATATAAAGTGTCCTAAGACAAATCCCTGACTAATATATGAAGATATTTGAGACAGAAATTATATAGCACAAACTACCTTATAAACCTTCGAGTTAACATACCCATTATACCATAGCTAGCCAGTGTGTATTATAACTTTTTTCAATTCCTGGGATACCTTCAGCAAAAGGATTCAGAACTTCTGCTCACTACCAGTGAATATGGGAAAATGGATTTAATAAAAAAAAAAAAATTAAAGGCATAACTTTGAAATTTGCTGCAGGCCTACAAGCTAACTTGCAAAGGAAAGTTTTCCCAGGAAGCTTCCCTTTGAAATTTGGAATGGGGGAATATGAGCACTTTGCATCCATGTACTTTGCATCTGCTTTGGAAAAGGTGGATAGTATACATGTGAAAGGATGTGAAGGGATTTCAAAATAAAATCCCTTTCCAAATGTTCATCCTGTTCCTTTTACCCTCTTGGGGGTTGGGACAGGACACAATTTTCAAACACGCTTTTTACATGTAAAATGTTTTGAATATTATACATGTATTAGAATTGTAACTATATCCCCCTCCCCCATAATACTGGCCTGTACAGAAAACAATAATGGTCTAGCCAGGCATGCACTGGGCATGCTCCAGCAAGTGGCAGTCAAGCCCTTGAGAGAGAGTTGAAGCAGTTAGACATGTCCAAAAGCTCTCTGTCATGATGCCAGCCACGAAACCCTACTATTCCAATAGAGCAAGTTGCAGCTCTAGGGAGGTTAATGACATCAATCCTGAGTCGATCTCCCGTCAGGTGACCTAAATACAGCATCCTGGAAGTGAGCACTGTGGGCTCCCATAGAGAAGCATAAGAATTTTTTTTTTTTTTTAAATTTTTAATTTTTGCAATTTTCCAAAATACATCAAGAAATACATTCTTGTGTAGATAGCAGTTTTAAACAATAAACATATTACAATTAAACTCAATATTCATTTTCCCTAACATTCTGCTTTAAAGTCCTCGTGGTAGGGAGAGATCCAATTACTCAACCTCAGGAATAAACATTTAATATACGGAAATTGCCGAGATCTATACAGGAGAATTTCCTTTTTGCGGATCCAACTGAGGGATAAAAGTACTTAGCCTTCCACTACAGGAGAGGAAGTTATTATCTCTGACGAATACTTTTTTAGAAAATGCTCCAGCTGCTCCAGTTGAAAAAACATGTACGAAACATTTTTATATTTTACACAACATTTACACGGATATTTGAGAATATACATAGCTCCCAGCTTTAGTACTAAAGGTCTCAATTTCAAAAACAATTTTCTTCGTAGCTGGGTACTTCTTGCTAAATCAGGAAATATTCCAATATTCAGACCAAGAAAAGTCTCAGACCTATGTCGGAAATATGATCTCAAAATCCAATCTCTATCCGATTCAAGTAAAAACGTCACTATAAGAGTAGCTGGCTTTACTTGTTCACTCTGAGTTGTTTCCAGTAGTTTTGTTACATCTAAAACTGATGTTTCCATTTTATTTGATATCACAGGAGTTAATATTTGAAAATCTTCTCCTTCCTTCTCAGCTTTTTTAAATGTTGGTATATAATACATCTTAACTGTAGGGGGAATCATTTAAGAACATAAGAACATAAGAAAATGCCATACTGGGTCAGACCAAGGGTCCATCAAACCCAGCATCCTGTTTCCAACAGTGGCCAATCCAGGCCATAAGAACCTGGCAAGTACCCAAAAACTAAGTCTATTCCATGTAACCATTGCTAATGGCAGTGGCTATTCTCTAAGTGAACTTAATAGCAGGTAATGGACTTCTCCTCCAAGAACTTATCCAATCCTTTTTTAAACACAGCTATACTAACTGCACGAACCACATTCTCTGGCAACAAATTCCAGAGTTTAATTGTGCGTTGAGTAAAAAAGAACTTTCTCCGATTAGTTTTAAATGTGCCCCATGCTAACTTCATGGAGTGTCCCCTAGTCTTTCTACTATCCGAAAGAGTAAATAACCGATTCACATCTACCCGTTCTAGACCTCTCATGATTTTAAACACCTCTATCATATCCCCCCTCAGTCGTTGTTACGCTTGGGTTCCGGTCAGGAGTCGTGAACACCACCCAGCAGGGTGGCTCCAGGTGGAGAGAGACAGGAATGGCTAGAAACAGTGTCTGGTTCCAGGCTGGGTCAGGGCAGGCAGCAAGTAGCAGTGTCTGGGTCTAGGCTGGGTCAGGGCAGGCGGCAAGTAGCAGTGTCTGGGTTCAGGCTGGGTCAGGGCAAGGCAGGTCAGAAGGCCCGTAGGCCACACACCGTAAGCAGGGCAAGGCAGGTCAGAAGGCCCGTAGGCCACACACACACAGAAGGCCCGTAGGCCACACACCGTAAGCAGGGCAAGGCAGAGAAGGCCCATAGGCCACACACACACAGAAGGCCCGTAGGCCACACACCGTAAGCAGGGCAAGGCAGGTCAGAAGGCCCGTAGGCCACACACACACAGAAGGCCCGTAGGCCACACACCGTAAGTAGGGCAAGGCAGAGAAGGCCCGTAGGCCACACACACACAGAAGGCCCGTAGGCCACACACCATAAGCAGGGCAAGGCAGAGAAGGCCCGTAGGCCACACACACAGAGAAGGCCCGTAGGCCACACACCGTAAGCAGGGCAAGGCAGGTCAGAAGGCCTGTAGGCCACACAAGGCAAGGCAAGACAAGGCAAGGCATAAGGCCCGAAGGCCGCGCAAGGCAAGGCAAGGAATAAGGCCCGAAGGCCGCGCAAGGCAAGGCAAGGAATAAGGCCCGAAGGCCGCGCAAGGCAAGGCAAGGCAAGGAATAAGGCCCGAAGGCCGCGCAAGGCAAGGCAAGGCAAGGCAAGGAATAAGGCCCGAAGGCCGCGCAAGGCAAGGGAAGGTCCAGGAACCAAATGCACAGCAAGCAAGGAAGGCTAGAGCAGGGAGCCCAGGCGAGCTCGATGCTGAAGCACTGAGGGAACTGTCAGGCAGGGTTATAAGGGACAGCCCAGAACATAGAGAGGAGAAGGGAGATGGACTGGGCCTGTCAGGAGATCCAGCTCTAGAGGGACCCCTGGTGGTAAGGTGGTTGCACAGCAGCCATAGCCGTAACAGTCATCTCTTCTCCAAGCTGAAAAGTCCTAACCTCTTTGGTCTTTCCTCATAGGGGAGTTGTTCCATTCCCCTTATCATTTTGGTAGCCCTTCTCTGTACCTTCTCCATCGCAATTATATCTTTTTTGAGATGCGGCGACCAGAATTGTACACAGTATTCAAGGTGCGGTCTCACCATGGAGCGATACAGAGGCATTATGACATTTTCCGTTTTATTCATCATTTTTTTCTAATAATTCCCAACATTCTGTTTGCTTTTTTGACTGCCGCAGCACACTGAACCGACGATTTCAATGTGTTATCCACTATGACACCTAGATCTCTTTCTTGGGTTGTAGCACCTAATATGGAACCCAACATCGTGTAATTATAGCATGGGTTATTTTTCCCTATATGCATCACCTTGCACTTATCCACATTAAATTTCATCTGCCATTTGGATGCCCAATTTTCCAGTCTCACAAGGTCTTCCTGCAATTTATCACAATCTACTTGTGATTTAACTACTCTGAACAATTTTGTGTCATCTGCAAATTTGATTATCTCACTCGTCGTATTTCTTTCCAGATCATTTATAAATATATTGAACAGTAAGGGTCCCAATACAGATCCCTGAGGCACTCCACTGTCCACTCCCTTCCACTGAGAAAATTGCCCATTTAATCCTACTCTCTGTTTCCTGTCTTTTAGCCAGTTTGCAATCCACAAAAGGACATCGCCTCCTATCCCATGACTTTTTACTTTTCCTAGAAGCCTCTCATGAGGAACTTTGTCAAACGCCTTCTGAAAATCCAAGTATACTATATCTACCGGTTCACCTTTATCCACATGTTTATTAACTCCTTCAAAAAAGTGAAGCAGATTTGTGAGGCAAGACTTGCCCTGGGTAAAGCCATGCTGACTTTGTTCCATTAAACCATGTCTTTCTATATGTTCTGTGATTTTGATGTTTAGAACACTTTCCACTATTTTTCCTGGCACTGAAGTCAGGCTAACCGGTCTGTAGTTTCCCGGATCGCCCCTGGAGCCCTTTTTAAATATTGGGGTTACATTTGCTATCCTCCAGTCTTCAGGTACAATGGATGATTTTAATGATAAGTTACAAATTTTTACTAATAGGTCTGAAATTTCATTTTTTAGTTCCTTCAGAACTCTGGGGTGTATACCATCCGGTCCAGGTGATTTACTACTCTTCAGTTTGTCAATCAGGCCTACCACATCTTCTAGGTTCACCGTGATTTGATTCAGTCCATCTGAATCATTACCCATGAAAACCTTCTCCATTATGGGTACCTCCCCAACATCCTCTTCATCAACACCGAAGCAAAGAAATCATTTAATCTTTCCGCGATGGCCTTATCTTCTCTAAGTGCCCCTTTAACCCCTCGATCATCTAACGGTCCAACTGACTCCCTCACAGGCTTTCTGCATCGGATATATTTAAAAAAGTTTTTACTGTGAGTTTTTGCCTCTACAGCCAACTTCTTTTCAAATTCTCTCTTAGCCTGTCTTATCAATGTCTTACATTTAACTTGCCAATGTTTATGCTTTATCCTATTTTCTTCTGTTGGATCCTTCTTCCAATTTTTGAATGAAGATCTTTTGGCTAAAATAGCTTCTTTCACCTCCCCTTTTAACCATGCCGGTAATCGTTTTGCCTTCTTTCCACCTTTCTTAATGTGTGGAATACATCTGGACTGTGCTTCTAGAATGGTATTTTTTAACAATGACCACGCCTCTTGGACATTTTTTACTTTTGTAGCTGCTCCTTTCAGTTTTTTTCTAACAATTTTTCTCATTTTATCAAAGTTTCCCTTTTGAAAGTTTAGCACGAGAGCCTTGGATTTGCACACTGTTCCTTTTCCAGTCATTAAATCAAATTTGATCATATTATGATCACTATTGCCTAGCGTCCCCACCACCGATACCTCTCTCACCAAGTCCTGTGCTCCACTGAGAATTAGATCTAAAATTGCTCCCTCTCTCGTCGGTTCCTGAACCAATTGCTCCATAAAGCTATCATTTATTCCATCCAGGAACGTTATCTCTCTAGCGTGACCCGATGATACATTTACCCAGTCTATATTGGGGTAATTGAAGTCTCCCATTATTACTGCACTACCAATTTGGTTAGCTTCCCTAATTTCTCTTAGCATTTCACTGTCCATCTCACCATCTTGACCAGTATCATATCAACTCAAACTTCCTGCTACTTTGTGGATACACAACATAGAAACATATAGAAACATAGAAACATAGAAATGACGGCAGAAGAAGACCAAATGGCCCATCCAGTCTGCCCAGCAAGCTTCACACATTTTTTTCTCTCATACTTATCTGTTTCTCTTAGCTCTTGGTTCCATTTCCCTTCCACCCCCACCTTTAATGTAGAGAGCAGTGATGGAGCTGTATCCAAGTGAAATATCTAGCTTGATTAGTTAGGGGTAGAAGCCGCCGCAATAAGCAAGCTGCACCCATGCTTATTTGTTTTACCCAGACTATGTTATACAGCCCTTATTGGTTGTTTTTCCTTCTCCCCTGCCGTTGAAGCAGGGAGCTATGCTGGATATGCGTGAAGTATAAGTCTTCTCCCATGCCGTTGAAGCAGAGAGCCATGCTGGATGTGCTTCGAAAGTGAAGTATCAGGCACATTTGGTTTGGGGTAGTAACCGCCGTAACAAGCCAGCTACTCCCCGCTTTGTGAGTGCGAACCCTCTTTTCTTCTCCCCTGCCGTTGAAGCAGAGAGCTCTGCTGGATGTGTGAAGTATCAGTTTTTCTTCTCCCCTGCCGTTGAATCAGAGAACTATGCTGTATATGCATTGAAAGTGAAGTATCAGGCTTATTTGATTTGGGGTAGTAACCGCCGTAACAAGCCAGCTACTCCCCTCTTTGTGAGTGTGAATCCTTTTTTCCACATTTCCTCTTGCTGTTGAAGCTTAGAGCGATGTTGGAGACACAGTAAGCCTGTGTATGTTTATTTAATAAGGGTATTGACTCCAGGCTGTAGCCATCATTCTGGCGAGTCACCCACTCTTCATTGGCAGCCTCTTGACTTTATGGATCCACAGTGTTTATCCCACGCCCCTTTGAAGTCCTTCACAGTTCTGGTCTTCACCACATCCTCCGGAAGGGCATTCCAGGCATCCACCACCCTCTCCGTGAAGAAATACTTCCTGACATTGGTTCTGAATCTTCCTCCCTGGAGCTTCAAATCGTGACCCCTGGTTCTGCTGATTTTTTTCCTTCGGAAAAGGTTTGACGTTGTCTTTTGATCATTAACACCTTTCAAGTATCTGAAAGTCTGTATCATATCACCTCTGCTCCTCCTTTCCTCCAGAGGTGATATGATAACATATTCCACATGAGGTGATATGATAACATATTCCACATGTCCCTTTTGAAGCCATTGGTTCTCTCCTGGCCACTTAAATAGCCTCCCAAATCCCCAGAAGTTTCTTCAGAGGAAGACACTGTGAAGTACAGGAAATTTTAGACTCTCATAGACAGGGCAAGAGACTGGAATACCTCATTGCATGAAAGCATGAAGGACTGGAAGAGAATTTTTGGAAGCCAGCAGCCAATCTCAGCGCACCTTTGCTGGTAAAAGAATTCCCCAGATCTTGAGGAGGGGGCTTAAGAAAAGGGGTATTGTTATATTTGCTGGCCTGTGGGGACATCTCTGCAGGCCATTGCACTCACCCACAATGCCACAGACAGCTGTGCTTCCCCTCCACAGTGGGTCCCATGTTTGGCAGGATACCAACTTGGCTCCATTTAAAGGGTCCATGGACAGAAAATGCCACAGCACTCTTAGATAATGTCACCAGCTTCTGTCCTACTTAAGAGTCCTTGGGACACTCCTTCCTTGCCTCAGCAATTGTTCAACTGCATCTAGTGTGTATTGTGAGTTGCTGCTTCCTATTTCCTCCATTCTTGATCCTCTGCCTTGCCTGCCTTGTTTCTCCAACCTTGTATTAGGGCAAATTGACAAACTAAAGAATAGCAAATCACTTGGATCAGATGGTAGACATCCCAGAGTGCTAAAAGAACTGAGAAATGAAATTATGGACCTGCTATTGGAAATTTGTAAACTATTAATAACATCATCTATGGTACCTGAAGACTGGAGGGTTGATAATGTAACACCAATTTTTAAAAAGGGATCAAGGGGTGATCCAGGAAATTACAGACCAGTGAGTGATGTCTGTGCCAGGCAAAATGGTAGAAACTATTATAAAGAACAAAATTGCTGAGCATATAGATAAGCATAGTTTAATGGGACAAAGCCAACATAGATTAAGTCAAGGGAAGTCTTGCCTCACAAATCTGCTACTTTTTTTGAGGGCGTAAATAAACATGAGGTTAAAGGTGAGCCAGTTGATTTAGTGTATCTGAATTTCCAGAAAGCATTTGACAAAGTCCCTCATGAGAGTTCTTAGGAAATTAGAAAGTCATGGCATAGGTGGCAGTATCTGATTGTGGATTGCCAACTGGTTAAAAGATAGAAAAAGGAGAGTATGGCTAAATGGTAAATTTTCCCAGTGGAAAAAAGGTGAATAGTGGAGTGCCCCAGGGACCTGTTCTGGGACCACTGCTTTTTAATATATTTATAAATGACCTGGAAATGGGAACAACAAGTAAGCTGATCAAATTTGCCGATGACACAAAATTATTCAAAGTTGTCAAATCATAAGAGGATTGTGAGAAATTGCAAGATAACATTGCAAAATTGGGAGACTAGGCATGCAAACAGCAAATGAAATGTAATGGAGACAAATGGAAAGTGATTTACTTAGGGAAGAGTAACCCAAATTATGGCTTCACAATACAAGGTTCCACAATAGGAGTCACCACTCAGGAAAGGATCTAGGTGTCATCATTGAAAATACATTGAAATCTTCTACTCAATGTGCAGCAGCAGCCAAGAAAGCAAATAAAATGCTAGGGATTATTAGGAAAGGAATGGAGATTAAAACAGAGAATATGATAACACCTCATCTTGAGCATTGTGTTCAAGTTCTGTTCACTACATCTCAAGAAAGATATAGCAGAATTAGAAAAGGTACAGAGAAGGGTAACCAAGATGATAAAGGGGATAGAACAATTCCCCTATGAAGAAAGGGTAAACAGGTTAGGGCTCTTCAGCTTGGAGAAGAGATTGCTGAGAGGAGATATGATAGAGGTATATAAAATAACAAGTGGAATGGAACGAGTAAACCGTAATCAATTGTCTATTCTTTTAAAAAATACAAAGCCCAGGGGTCATATAATGAAGATACTGGGTAATACATTTAAAACTAATAAGAGAAAATATTTTTTTACTCAATGCATAATTAAGCTCTGGAATTCCTTGCCACAGGATGTGGTGAAAACTATTAGTATAGCTGCTTTTAAAAATGGGTTGGACAAGTTCCTGGAGGAAAAGTCATTAACAATTATTAAGGTATAGTTGCAGAAATCCACTGCTTATTCTTGGGGTAAGCAGCTTGGAATCTATCTATCCCTTGGGATCCTGCCAGGTGCTTGTGACCTGGCTTGGCCACTGTTGGAAACAGGATACTGCTAAACCGAATGGAACTTGTGATTAATATTGAAAAAACAGAATTTCTACACTTTGAATGGAAAAATATTGAAATCATCCAAACTCCAATAATCCTCAAAGACAACCAGAAAATTGAACTAGCAGAAAAAGTACGAAACCTTGGAATAATAATGGACCCAGAAATCAATCTAAAACAACACATATCGCTAAAATTAAAAGAAGTCTATGGAAAACTCATGATACTCAGAAAACTAAAACCATTACTAACTGATTTCAGAACAGTACTTCAGGCACTAGTTTTCTCCAGCACGGACTACTGTAATGCCCTTTTACTAGGACTCCCAAATACAACATTAAGGCCACTTCAAATACTTCAGAACACAGCAGCTAGAATACTAACAGGAAAAAGGAGGAGGGACCATATAACTGAAACCCTGGCAGAACTACATTGGTTACCTATTGAACACAGAATTAAATACAAAGCCCTATGTACCATACATAAACTAATACATGATGAAAAATCGGAATGGTTAAACACAGCATTACGAGTGCACGTCCCACACAGAAACTTTCGATCAGCAAATAAAGCACTCTTAATCATTCCCTCAGTAAAAACAGCGAGACTAACTCAAGTGAGAGAAAGGGCCTTATCTTTAGCAGGCCCCACACTTTGGAACACAATGCCTCTAGAGATCAGATTGCAAAGAGATCTCAAAACCTTTAAGAAAAGTTTAAAAACATGGCTTTTTAAACAAGCATTTTATAAAGAGACTGGAGAATGAAAATATACAGGAATAGGCAGAAGAACACCAGCACACAGCACTATTCTAAGAATGCACATTTCAATAATCTATGAACTCTACCTCACAATAAACTTAATTGTAAACACTATGGGGCGGATTTTAAAAGGCGCGCGAATAGCCTACTTTTGTTTGCGCTCCAGGCGCAAACAAAAGTACGCTGGATTTTAGTAGATACGCGCGGAGCCGCGCGTATCCACTAAAATCCTGGATCGGCGCGCGCAAGGCTATGAATTTTGTATAGCCGGCGTGCGCCGAGCCGTGCAGCCTACCCCGTTCCCTCCAAGGCCGCTCCGAAATCGGAGCGGCCTCGGAGGGAACTTTCCTTTGCCCTCCCCTCACCTTCCCCTCCCTTCCCCTACCTAACCCACCCGCCCGGCCCTGTCTAAAACCCCCCCTTACCTTTGTCGGGGGATTTACGCCTCCCGGAGGGAGGCGTAAATCCCCGTGCGCCAGCGGGCCTCCTGCGCGCCGGGCCGCGACCTGGGGGCGGGTACGGAGGGCGCGGCCACGCCCCCGGGCCGTAGCCATGCCCCCGTACCCGCCCCCAAAACGCTGCCGACACGCCCCCGAAACGCCGCGACGACCGGGCCCGCCCCCCGACACGCCCCCGACACGCCCCCCTCCGAGAACCCCGGGACTTACGCGAGTCCCGGGGCTCTGCGCGCGCCGGGAGGCCTATGTAAAATAGGCTTCCCGGCGCGCAGGGCCCTGCTCGTGTAAATCCGCCCAGTTTTGGGCGGATTTACGTGAGCAGGGCTCTGAAAATCCGCCCCTATATATATATATATGATTTTTACCCGTGAACAGTACATTACAGGTACACCTGGTCATGACCTACTTCACTAAACAAGTGATTGTCTTTAACGATTTATTGTAACTGAACCTTTTGTGGCACCTGTTAGAATGTACTATAGTACGCACCCACCTACATTAATTTATGTGCCTACATGTAAACCGCTGCAATGGTATATAACTTAGCGACGCTATAGAAAAGATTTTAAATAAATAAATAGACCTCACCACAGCAACACAGGTCCACAAATCTTAAACTGTAAACCGCTTTGATAGTATATTTTCATGCCATTTTTTAATCAACAAATAAATAGTATTTTAGGGGGATATGTTTCTTTGCCATAAATAAGTGAAGCCATAATTCACTACCATACACTCTAACATCAAAATGAACAATAGGAAAAACAATTAAGAAAAAAAGACTGGCCTAACAGCTCAGTCGCAGTGAGTATGCATTACCGGATTTGATCTCCTTGTCCTGGCCAGGACTGGTGAGGCTGTGGAGACCATGTTCATAGCCCCCAGGAGAGAGGAAGTCTTAGCCGATGCGCCACAGCACCATCTAGTATCTGGCTCAAGAATACACTTGTGGCAGATTTCTGAGGGGACCATTGTTTTAATGGATGGATTACATGGGAGAAGTTTGAAAACAAGGAGAAAGTCGCACATAATTGTGAATGAAGACTTCTGCCATCATAGTCCAAAACAAGAGGAAGTTGTTGGATTAATAATAATAATGGTAATGCAGTACTAATATGAATAGGTTTATGCTAATAAGTCAAAAGTGGAAGGGCTAATTTCAGGTTGGATACACTTATTAAGTCACTATTGTTTCTATGTTCATTAAGTTTAACATTTTGTGTTAAAGCATTTCCTCCAGAAAAGGTCATGCACAGTCAAATACTGTTGTTAAATGTTACATTTTTCCCAGTGGATAGGAAATGTAATGCTTTGCACACTTACTGAACCGCAGCTGCTTTCTGACTTGTCTTCCACAAAGCCAATCCGACATAGCGTCTTCTGATTCTGTAGCCAGTAGTCCATTGATTCTAGAGGACTGTTACTGCATAAAACCTGGTAATGACATAAATAACATGCTGTAAAATTATTTAGTCCTGCAGAATACCACTTAATTTCACTAAGATGTCATGTTTATTCTCTTATTCATACAGAAGAATTGTCCGTTTGCATTCACAGCATTCAATATTTATTATATATAATATCTGGGGAATAAGTTTGATTTTTTTTTATGATTAGTTCAGCTTAAAATATTTCTTAGTGATACAAAATATGGGATAAATATTGTTTCTGTGTACTTGTGCACATATCGATTCGAAATCCTATCGTTAATTATTTGTACGCTGCTCAGTCTTTGCTGATTGTCACCTTTTCCCTTCAACTATGGACTTGAGGTTGCATCCTGATTATTATTTCATGGTATGTGTGAGAGTGCGCCCCTAGTGTTCCCCTATGAATCTGTGCAGGGCTAGATGCCTGGTCCACTTTAAATCCTTTCAAGGGAAAACAATCCATGGCTGGGCAGGAGGAGCTTAGACAGCGTGGCCAGCTAGAAGGGAACACGTTTCTGAGTCCGAAAGGCCCCTGTGTGTCTCCAGGAGTAGGAGCTCCTGTCCCTCTCTCTGGGGGAATAGAGTGGCAAATACTGCAAAGGTAGGCAGCGTGTTGTATTTGTCTTCTGTGTACGTAAATAAAGTGATATTGCATGAGATAAAGGCTGGAGTCAGCGTGCTTACTGCTCCAGCCTACAAGAGATTGTTCAGCCATCCTCAAAATAAGATATAGTTTTCCTTTTTATGTTATGCACATAATATGGTATTTTTTTAATTGAATTCACTATACAAATGTATTTGATGAAATTATGATAAATAAATAGTGAAATGGTCTAAGGTTCTACCACACAGACAAAAGATCTAGGCATCTTAGTGGACAATATATAAAAATTCTCAACTCAGTGCGTGGAGGCGGTCAAAAAAGAAAGTTAGGAATTATTAGGAAAGGAATGGTGAATAAAACTGAAAATGTCATAATGCCTCTGTATCGTTCCATGGTGAGACCACAGCTTGAATACTGTGTGCAATTCTGGTCACCGCATCTCAAAAAAGATATTGTTGCACTGGAAAAGGTACAGAGAAGGGCGACCAAAATGATAAAAGGGATGGAATGGCTCCCATATGAGGAAAGGCTAAAGAGGTTAGGGCTGTTCAGCTTGGAGAAGAGACAGCTGAGGAGAGATATGATGGAGGTCTAAAAAATCTTGAGATAATACAAGGACTAGGGGGTAGGGGTGTGCATTCGGATTGACCGCATTAGTAAAACGCAACTCATATTTTTTTTTTACTTAAAAAATTGATTCGACATAAACGATCGGATTTCCCACATATCGAACATAGATATGTTCGATATGTGGGAAATCGCGATTGTTGAGCCAAAATAAAAATTTAAACCCCCTCACCCTCCTTAATCCCCCCCCCAGACTTACCACAACTCCCTGGTGATCGAGCGAGGAGTGAGGACGCCATTTCTGCAATCCTTGGCGAGAAGCATGTGACGTCGGCGGCACGTCGAGTGACGCCGGCGTCACGTGATTCCCGGCTCGTTCGCGCCGGACGGCTCGTTCGGCCCAAAAAGAACTTTTGGCCAGCTTGGGGGGGTCAGGAGGCCCCCCCAAGCTGGCCAAAAGTTCTTTTTGGGCCGAACGAGCCGTCCGGCGCAAACGAGCCGGGAATCACGTGGCGCCGCGTCACTCAGACGCGACGTCACGTGATTCCCGGCAAGTTCGCGCCGGACGGCTCGTTCGGCCCAAAAATAACTTTTGGCCAGCTTGAGGGGGTCAGGAGGCCCCCCCAAGCTGGCCAAAAGTTCTTTTTGGGCCGAACGAGCCGTCCGGCGCGAACTTGCCGGGAATCACGTGACGTCGGCGTCACGTGATTCCCGGCTCGTTCGCGCCGGACGGCTCGTTCGGCCCAAAAAGAACTTTTGGCCAGCTTGGGGGGGTCAGGAGGCCCCCCCAAGCTGGCCAAAAGTTCTTTTTGGGCCGAACGAGCCGTCCGGCGCGAACGAGCCGGGAATCACGTGACGCCGCGTCTGAGTGACGCGGCGCCACGTGATTCCCGGCAAGTTCGCGCCGGACAGCTCGTTCGGCCCAAAAAGAACTTTTGGCCAGCTTGAGGGGGTCAGGAGGCCCCCCCAAGCTGGCCAAAAGTTCTTTTTGGGCCGAACGAGCCGTCCGGCGCGAACTCGCCGGGAATCACGTGACGCCGCGTCACTCGACGTGCCACCGACATCACATGCTTCTCGCCAAGGATTGCAGAAATGACGTCCTCACTCCTCGCTCGATCACCAGGGAGTTGTGGTAAGTCTGGGGGGGGGATTAAGGAGGGTGAGGGGGTTTAAATTTTTTTTTTGCACATATGTACATATACCCAACTCATTGGATTTTTTTTATGTCCATATTGGCCGCAAGTGGGACCCCCTTTCGGACATAAAAAATATGAACATAAAATTTTGCTCTGCACATCCCTACTAGGGGGCACTCCATGAAGTTAGGAAGTAGCACATTTTAAACAAATCAGAGAAATTTATTTTTCACTCAATTAAGCTCTGTAACTCATTGCCAGAGGATGTGGTTAAAGCAGTTAGTATAGCTGGGTTTAAAAAAGGGTTGGACAAGTTCCTGGAGGGGAAGTCTATAAACTACTATTAACCAAGTTGAATTATAGGGAATAGCCAGTGCTTATTACCAGCATTAGTAGCTTGGGATTTATTTACTACTAGCTGTATCCAGCCACACGTTGCTGTGGCTCAGTCTAGTTAAATGGAAAAGAAAGAAAAGAGAGAGCGCACGTTTGAATTATGTTTAATTTCACAATGCTTGTGGGTATACAATATTTTTTGTTGTTCCATTGTCTGTGCAGATATAGAGATTGTCTGGTTTGCCGACTCTAGCTTTGCTGGGAGTGGGGGTGGAGAGATGCCCATGTAAACTCTTCCCGTGGTGGCTGAGACTCACGGGCTGCTTGACAGCACTGCCTTCCCCCTCCCCCCCTGCAGTTGTGGGATATTTACTTGGCTTCTCCTTATCTGCGGGATTCAGGGGGCAGGGGAGGAGGGCGAGCTGTTCTCTGTTCAGCTCTTTGCGCTTTGGCTGCTGCAGGCTGCAGCTGCTTGTGATCTCTTCACAGTCGCTTTCTACTGCATTTGCTATGCTCCGGCCGTCCCAACTCCCTCTCCCCCTTCCCCGGCGGTGGACGGACTGGCTCGGTGACTCTTCTACTCTTTTCTCCTCCTGTGTGTAACTGTCCGGCAGTCCCTACTCCCTCCCCCTTTTCCCAGTGGCGGAGGAACGGGCTGAGACATTTCTCGGAGTGGCGACTTGTCTGCCCTTTCCTCCTCCCCTCTGTGACATCCAGCATGTAGCGCAGAGCTCTATGGTCCGCACATGCGCGGTAGAGCTGCTCTCTACTGAGCATTTGCGGTCCGTCGGTCAGAGCCCATTTATATTGTAGATAGCGTGTGTTGCTTTTACGTCCAACAGATGGCACTGTTTTTCCAAAAAAGCATGTTTTTACCTGTCACAGGTGTGACATCTATATAATATAGGTATATAAAAACGCGCGTATTCGAAAGCAACGTTGTATCAAAATGTCAAAGCAATCGGTGAAGAACTTTCGGAGATTTAAGATTTTGAACACACAAACATTTACATTTTTATTTATATAGATTTGGGTATTTGCTGGGTACTTGTATCCTGGATTGGCCACTGTTGAAACAGGATGCTAGACTTGATCTGTTGCGATCCCCCCTGCTGCTGCGCTACAGGAGGTCTCTTACCTTCCTCCAGAGGCCGCTCTGAAGCCAGGGCCTCGCCTACGTTCCATCTGGGACTTGCTCCAGGGCCTGAGAGGCCTAGCTGTGCCTGTGGCTTGCATGCCTCTGCGTTTGGACTTCCTGGGTTTCAGCCACGCCCGTTTCCCTAGGGGCTGGCCCGCAGCTCTCTACCCTAGTTATAGGACCAGCGGTGGGCGGTCCTGGCAAGCTCCTCCCAGGGAGTTGCCTTCTACCTCCAGTACTTAAGGACTTTCTGTTCACTTGCAAAGGGCCTCCGGATCAGGTCCTACAGTCGTCTGTATCCTTGCTGATACAGGTCTTCCGTGATCATCATATGCTTTGATGGATCCTTGTCCAGTGTCTCTGCCTAGATGTTTGTTCCTGTGCCTGCCAGCCGTAAGGACTTCGGATGTGAGTATCCCAGCATCGGAGTTCCTGTTCGCCTGGAGTTTCCCTGCACCCTCCTTCTCAGCGTGGTCCGCGACCAGCCTTCCTGGGCTGTGTAGGGCGCGTCTGGGACAGGGTGGTCCGCGACTCAGTCCCACGGGTGGGCTGAGTAGGGCGCCCTGATGGACAGTGCCATGTTTCCGTCCAGCCTTGTCTACAGTGTCTGCTTCAGCCCTTGCCCGGATGTCTTCCTGTCTCTGCCTTGACCTACGTCCTCATCTGGTTCCTGAGCCTTCTGTCCTGTTGGGCCCTGGAGTGGCCAACAGGAGGGATTCGTCCCACGGGCTCCTGAGCTTCTGCCAGCCGAGGGGGCTTCGGATGTGAGTATCCCAGCATCGGAGTTCCTGCTCGCCTGGATCTTTCCTGTGTCTCGCTTCAGCCCTTGTCCTGATGTCTCCGTCTTGCTTCAGCCTGCTTCTGCCCCATCTGATGTCTTCTGTTTAAGGACTCTGTCTGCCCTCGCCTCTGTCCGGCCTGCTGCCCATTGCCGTTCCCTGCGGCAGGTCCGAAAGGGCCGGGAACAGTCGGAGGACCGTTCATTAGTCAACTTCCCCGTGTTGGCTACCATGGGCATGCAGGTCCGGCTGAGGGTCGGACTCCCTGCTTCTGTTCCTGCCTGCCTGGCTCACCATGCCTGCTCAGCTCACCTCCCACGGTGTGGCTTGGGGCTCCTCCTTGAGTCTTGCCGTGGCCCAAGGGCTCACCACCACCCGCTTACGACGACCGCGCCCGCGCGCGCTCGTAACATGATAGACCTCTATCTGAACCAGTATGGCAACTTCTTATGTTCTTATTTTGTTGAACAGAGCTAAACTCAGAAAAATGAATTTGTTTGAAACAACCTCTACAAACTAGTGACCTATTTAGGTTGCATGGGGTTGCTGTTGACAGATGCTGAAAGACTTCACCATATGTCCTTTTCTGATTGATAGCAGATCAATATGTAAAACAGATTGCACGTTTATGAATCTTAGGATTGCACTTGTCACGCCTGGACAGTGCTGTCATGGAAAGGTTTATTTGCATGTGCTATCCTTATCTCTTTGGACCACTTCAAACTTTTGGCAGCCCGGCTGAGCTCGTTGGTTTCTGTGCTCTTAATAAAGTGAAGTTGTTTCTATTCCATTAAAAATGCATGTAATAATGAAACCTCCCAAAATCATATCAGATTTAATATATGCTTGGCAATTTTCCCCTATAAATAACTTATTTTGAAAGCAAAGCTTGGTTTGGGAACAAACGAGCACATTCTGCCAGTCCCAAAATCCCTGTTCAGAAAGCCAAGTACAACAGGTGGTAAAGCTGTCATTAAACACGGCTCCTCTAGTTTCATTTCCCACCTCTGTCAATCCCATACCTCTTAAAATTGCATTTCAAAGTAGCTGCCTTTGGAAGAGCAGTGCTGTTACAGAAGATGCTATTATACATCCCTCTTAAAGTGTAATGCCAAATTAGTATGTCCTATTTGTCTTTATATTTATTTGGCCTGACACTTGCACGGTCTGTTCTGTTCTCCAGTGGCTGTACAATCCTGTGCTCTGCTGCCTGAGAAAATCTACATTGAGTAGCTCCTGTCCCATATGAAGCCCAATGGGGGATTACCAAGTACTAGGGAGCTAGGAGTGTATCAACCACAACAAGCTTGAAAATAAGAAATTGTTATGTTTTTTTCCTCTGCATGTGGTATGGTAGTTTGCAATGATGCAGTGCATGTGCAGGTATGGTGGTTGCATGTATCCTCTGCTATAGAAATGCTGTTTCTCAATGCTCAGCCAGTGGCTACTGGCTGGAATGCCTCAGACTACCGTGAGTGACTCCATGGGTAGAGAGATCTCTCTCAGATGTCCGCATTTCAACAGATCAATATTTCTCCAGGTATTTATATATTTATCTTAACATCTGGAAATACAATGTAGACCGGATATAACATGGCTCGATAAATTGCAAAATTGCTTATAACACAGTCCTGTTACGTGCATTCCTCCTTTGACTCACAATCTTCTTAAGTAGTTCTTGGCAGGCCCAACAAAACTCTACCACTAACCTCCACAATGATATCCTCATATAGAAAAGAAGAGTTAGTCTAACCCAGGAGTGTCACTGACAGCCCCCCCATCTGTGTATCCATGGTGTAATCATCACCGAGTGCAGGGGCTGAGTCCACGTCAACTTGCTGGGTGATATGCGGTGGTGAACATCTGTCCGGCGGGCTAAGTGAAACTTCCCCAAGCAAAAACAGGATGCCTCTCTCTCTTTTGCAAATTAGGCTCGATGTCTGGGTGGTAGAAGAGGACGACACAAACTCCGTGATAGTCTTCTGATCTAGGGGGAGATAGGTTGCAGAGGGAAATATTCTAACTCTTCCCTTTCTCTTTGAGGGCATCTTCAAAGTTAAGGAAACAAAAAATTCAAGGGTTCACAAGAGAGCTGCCTCCAGCTTATGCTGCCATCTTGAATCTCCTCTGAGACCTCCACCATTGTCCTTTTTAACAATTCACTGCTGGGGATTTTAGAGGTTGTTGGCTATAAGATAGGCCGCTATATTGGGGGGAACAAGGACTGATCTGTGACCATCCTCATTTGTGGCAGTAAACTTAAGCCTAGGTTATGTTAAACCTTAAATATCTTTATTTTAGGCTTGGCAAACAAATTTTCTCCTGTCAAATATCTTCTGAACATCTGATTTTTAATCAGTTGCTATTTGACAAAACACAAATAATTGCCTTTCAGAGGTAAAAAACAACGTAGGTAAATTATGCCCTGGATGTACACATAGGTTATAGAGTATATTTAAAAACATTTCTAGTGAGTTCAGGGGTACAGAAAGATGCTGGACAGAAGCACTGAAGATAAATGCCAGTAACTTATTCATAGGACAGGTATGGAATGGGAAGTGGCAGTGACGGCTTCTGCACACTGCCTGGGTGAGAGCACGACAAAAGCACCAATTAAGGCTGATTGTGGTGGCATTTTCTTAAGTGCATTAAAAAAATACTTATATTTCATTTCTCCCGAGACTTGAATGCAAAAGTAAAAAGTGAGCTCAGTGGCTTGCTAGTTTACAGCAAAAATGGAAAATTTATGGGAACAAGCTGCTCAGTGAAATGTAACTGTACTGCTATCACTCTTAAAATGCAAGCAGTCGTATACTTTATGGGATTTTGGAATAAAGATGTTTTCTTATTAATTCAAACAAGCACACATATTTTTCTAGACTGACATAAACAAGTATGTTGTGTGTATTCATATATAGCTGTGAAACTAATTTCTGAATTAAGTAATATTATTGCATTTATTTATTTAGAAATGTTTCTTTACCACTTATAACAAAAATGTGCTAAGTGGTTTGCAATAATTAAAACACACAAATACATTTAATAAATTAAGCAAACACAAATAAAACATTTAAATAACATTTAAAAATTACACAAACAACATTACCTGCTATTAAGTTCACTTAGAGAATAGCCACTGCCATTAGCAATGGTTACATGGAATAGACTTAGTTTTTGGGTACTTGCCAGGTTCTTATGGCTTGGATTGGCCACTGTTGGAAACAGGATGCTGGGCTTGATGGACCCTTGGTCTGACCCAGTATGGCATTTTCTTATGTTCTTAACAGTATATTAGATCCCATGTGAGAAGGCCTGCTTAGTCAAATAAGAAGCTTCTTAAGCACTTTTATACCCCCACAGGCATGTAATGCCTCAGGAAAGGCATGGGTATTTGTATTGTCTGTAGGTTGTCCTCAGCAGCTGATGCATTCTTGGTCTCATACTATTCTAGTATTATTGTATCTTACTATCACATTTCATATATCTATCTAAAATCTTAGACTTATTAAGCTGGAGATAGAAATTAGTCGTGCTTAAATCAGTGCCACAAATTTCAATACACTGCCAGTTACACTCCTTTTTCTCTTTCTTATCAAACAAATTATTAAATATAGTTCAATTACTTTCTCTATTTTTTCTGTACTGTAAAAAAATAACATTTTTTCCTGACATACTCCAGTAAGAGGTTATTTCACCTCTGGTCTAGATTCATTTTAGGTCTGATATATACATAGTGGGTGGTAAAATCATTATGGTTTAAACAACCTTTGCACTGAGCTACCTGAATATTTTATCCAAGGATCTTCTAATCTAAAGGTTATTGATGAAATGGAATTTCATGCATCCAGATGGAAAATAAGTGTCATTGAACCATATCACAAGAGACCTATATGCTGTTCATGACTGTTGAAAAATACATTATGAAAATGAAAACCCATGAATACTGTAGCATAAAAAGGTACTTCCTTCCAGTGTGAAGCATTTGGTTTCACTGAGTTTTGTGGATGGGAGCTCTGAAACTGCTATGTGCACGGAATTAACTGGAAGTGGTTTGTTGCTCTCCATTTCTTCAAAGCCTGTATTAGCTTTCTGATTCTAACAGCACTAGCCTGTGCAATCAGTATTGCTATTTTGATTCAAAGAAAGCCTGTTTGACAAAGGTAACCCATTACATTGATTGCCTATAGCAATACTATTAAGAGCTATTCTTTCAGGCTGTTCCTCAAGGAACAGAAAAATATAGGAAAGACAGATTTCTCAGTTTTCTGAGGTATGTATCTGATTTCCCTTATTTGGGCTGACCAGGGATTAATGACAACCAGAAATGTAGCGTGAAACAAGGATTCTAACTTGCAGGCAGTTTTGTTGAAAGGGTGCTTAGAACTGTTGCTCATAGGGGCTCGTTAGAGTTTTTCTTTTATTCCAGCATTAGATAAACTTCTCCCAGGTGTAGAGAATGTAACCTATATACAATGTCAATAATATTTGAAGCCTATGGAGTAAAAACATAGACACATAATGCCTTTGCACCTTTGCATACCTCTAATATCCACTAAGGGTTAAACTTTTGACAACGTGAGGGTCCCAGCAAGCACTGCACAGGCCTTGCCTGCACATGTGCCTGTGTCTCTCCCCTGGCATCCTTCTACTTTCCAACCGGGTTTCTGCTTGCCTTTCCACAAGTACCCTACCCATGACTAACATCAGCTGCTCCCTGAGGTTTCCTGGGGACACAGTGACTCCACAAATCAACGGTTTCCCAATTCCCCCAAAATTCTTACCATACATCCAAAAACACTGGGATCAACCAGTGTCTCATTTACCTTGGATACTAATCAGCCACAAATACAGTGCTAATAAATTAAAAAGTTTAAAAATCAGAATAAATATAAAATATTTTAAACTTCCTTACATCTCTGTTATATGAGATCATTCTGTCTGTATCTGTCAGTCCACAGCTGTCTGTCTGTCATTTCAAACTGTCTCTCTTTCTCAGCATAACCAACTGTCACTCTAACAGACCTTCAGCAGCAGAGTGACTATCAGCTCATTCTCACTCTGGGATTAAGCCTGTCAGCTCCAGCTGCTGGTGAAGATGGAACACTGCATTTTTATGCTGTTACCTACTGTCCAGTTCAAAATAATCAGAAAAAAGTTCTCAAAGGGATTTTAACATTAACAGTTAAAATTGTTTTGCTACACTATGGGGTAATTTTCAAAAGGATTTACACACTTAAAATTGGGTTTTACACATATAAATGCAAGTGAGCTTTTGAAAATGTCTACAATATGGGCTGATTTTAAAACCTATTGGGCGGATTTTCAAAGCCCTGCTCGCGTAAATCCGGGCGGATTTACGCGAGCAGGGCCTTGCGCGCCGGCGCGCGCAGAACCCCGGGACGTGCGTAGGTCCCAGAGTTTTCGGAAGGGGGCGTGTCGGGGCGGGGCCGAACGACACGGCGTTTTGGGGGCGGGGCGTGGCATTTCGGGGCGGGCCCGGGGGTGTGGTTTCGGGCCGGGGCGTTCCGGGGGCGTGGCCGCGCCCTCCGGAACCGCCCCTGGGTCCGGTCTCGGCGCGCCAGCAGCCCGCTGGCGCTCGTGGATTTACATCTCCCTCCGGGAGGCGTAAATCCATGGATAAAGGTAGAGGGGGGGGGGTTTAGATAGGGCCAGGGGGTGGGTTAGGTAGAGGAAGGGAGGGGAAGGTGAAGGGAGGGCGAAAGAGCGTTCCCTCCGAGGCCGCTCCGATTTCGGAGCGGCCTCGGAGGGAACGGAGGCAGGCTGCGCGGCTCGGTGCGTGCCGGCTGCCCAAAATCGGCAGCCTTGCGTGTGCCGATCCAGGATTTTAGAAGATACGCGCGGCTACGCGCGTATCTTATAAAATCCAGCGTACTTTTGTTTGTGCCCGGTGCACAAACAAAAGTACGCGAATGCGCTTTTTTAAAAAATCTACCCCTATGCGCGCGGGGTACATTTGTGCGCGTGATTTTATAACATGCGCATGCAGCCCTGCACATGTTATAAAATCTGGGGTCGGCACGTGCAAAGGGGTGCACACTAGTGCACCTTGCGCGTGCTGAGCACTAGGGGAGCCCCGATGGCTTTCCCTGTTCCCTCGAGGTCATTCTGAAATCGAAGTGGCCTCGGAGGGAACTTTTCTTCTGCCCCTCCCCCCTTCTCCCACCTTCCCCTACCTTCCCCTACCTAACCCGCCCCCCAAGCCCTATCTAACCCCCCCACCCAAGCTTTGTTTAATAAGTAGGTTGCGCGTGCTGGCCGAGTGCCAGCGTGCGATCCCAGGGCATGGCCGCAGTGACGGAGGCCTCGGTCCCGCCTCGCCCCTTTCACAAAGTCCCGGGACATACGTGCGTCCCGGGGCTTGTGTGCATTGCTGAGCCTATGCAAAATAGGCTTGGTGCACGCAGGAGCGGCTACACGCGTAAATCCTTTGAAAATCTGGCCCTAAATGCATTGAATTGTCAATGGGTTTCATGCATGCCAATGCACTTTAAGCATGTAAAAAGGTTTTGAAAATGGGTACAATAATATGTTATGTTTACTTGCATAACTCCTTTGAAAAGTACCTCTATAGTCTTTAGGATCATAAAATGTAAACACAAATGCATTCATTAACAGCTCTATTAATAGACCAAATCAGTGTTATTGGATTAAATCAGATCCTAATTGGATTGGCTTTCTCAGACAGGGTTAGGTACAAATTTTCACCACAATTTTCTCCAGAATGTGTGCCTTCTCTTGTCTTAGGGCTGGCATGTTTAAAATGGATTTAACTTTACTATTGCTGAATTTGTTTAACTTCTCTATCTAAGATTAACTTTTTTTTATGCCAAGGATGTCAAAGTATTGTAATATGGCCAGAAGAGCAATTTAAGAAAAAACATTTGACCCTTTTCATATCTCCACTTCCCTACCCCTGTGGACCTTTTTTCTTCCCTCACCACCTCACCCCCCCCCCCCCCCCCAGACTTCTTCTGTCCTCCCCCATCTCCAGATTTTTTTTTTTTTATCACCTCCTATCCAGAGACCTTATTTCTCTTCTTTTTGCCCCCTCTCTGCTGTGGGCTTCTCTTATTTGTCTTCCCAGCCTTGTTGTGAACCTGCTCTATAGTAAAGCGGTAACTTTCAAAGTGACGCATGCGCACATGGACTCGCCAGTTTTATAACGAGCACACATTTATGCATGCATGTTATAAAGTCAGCTACCCATGCATACATGCACGCACAATTTTATATCGAATGCCATTTTGAGCACGTAAGTGGAGGCAATTTTAGTAGATGCTTGCGGTGATGCCAATACCCATTTCCCCAGACCATTCCCAGTTTAGGATTTCCATACTTCCCTAGCTAGCCTGCCTTTCTTTTCTTCTACCTGCCCAGACCCTTAAAAACACAGAGGTAGATTTTAAAAAATTGCGCGATCGCATACTTTTGTTCGCGCATCAGGCACGAACAAAAGTACGCTGGATTTTATAAGATACGCACGTAGCCGCGCGTATCTTATAAAATCTGGGGTCGGCGCGCACAAGGGGGTGCACATTTGTGCAACCTGCGCGTGCCGAGCCCAGCGCGCACTGCCTGTTCCCTCCGAGGCCGCTCCGATTTCGGAGCGGCCTCGGAGGGAACTTTCCTTCGCCCTCCCCCCACCTCCCCCCACCTTCCCCTACCTAACCCACCCCCCCAGCCCTATCTAAACCCCCCCTTACCTTTGTTGGCAGATTTACGCCTGCTAAAAGCAGACATAAATCTGAGCGCACCAGCGGGCTGCTGGCGCGCCGTCACCTGACCCGGGGGCTGGTCCGGAGGCCTCGACCACGCCCCCGGGCCGGCGCCACGCCTCCGGGCTAGCCCCCGAAACGCCGGGGCCCGCCCCCAAAATGCTGCATCATTTCGGGAACGCCCCGACACGCCCCCTCCCCGCCCCTTTTACAAAGCCCTGGGACTTACGCGCATCCCGGGGCTCTACGCGTGCCGGCGGCCTATGCAAAATAGGCGCTCCGGTACGCGAGGGCCCTGCGTGCGTAAATCCGGAAGGATTTACGCGTGCAGGGCTTTTAAAATCCGCCCCACACTGAATAGGCAAGATTTTTAAATTTTTCTACTTACACGCCATCCTCAGCTGAAGTAAAGATACACGGACAGGGACGCCGGCATGCGCTAGTGCACGTAAGAGTTACTGGTGTCATTGGTAAAATCAGGAATGCCCATGCCCTGCCCAGACCATGCCCCCAGCCAGCCCCTTTTTCGCAAATTTTTTTTATCCATGTACCGGGAGATAAGTGGGTGGCCGTGGGCTTTTTAAAATCCTCGTGGCCCGCTCGCATCTGAGTCATGCACATATCTCCTGATTTTGCTGCCCGCAAACCTTTGAAAATCTCCCTCTAATTGGGCTAGTCCTGGTCTCTAATCTGGTGGTAGGAGCAGTGCATGAAGGAGTATGGGTGGAGACTTAGTTAATGCATGCTATCAGGCCTCTGCAGGAACCCCACCCCTTCTTCAATCCCTGGCCTGTGCTCCTTCATATCTTTCTGCTGCCACTACAACTGGGATCAGGTGACTTGGCAGTAGCAAACTAGTGAAAAAAGTTGCAGGCCATATGTTTGACACCTCTGCTCCTAGCTATACAGTTTTTTCACATGGATCTGACATTTTTTTTGTTGGGATGGACAGGCAGGGCAAGAAGGCGAGAAGCAGAACAGGTGGACAGATGAGGAGACATGGAACAATGAAGAACTGAAGGACTGACTACGAGAGCTGAAGAAAAGGATGACAACCACTGGAACTGAAGAACAAGGATGACAACCACTGGAACTCAAGAACAAGAATGAGGGACACTGAACTGAAGATCTGGGAACTGGAGAACGAAGACACAGGAACTGAAGCACAAGGATACTAGAACTGAAGAACACAGGAATTGGAGAATGCAGAAACAGGAATGCTGAAGCAACTCACTCTACTAAGGCAGTAGGGAGACCTGTTGTTGAGGCGTCGGAGGGATGTCTGCAGTGGCCTTATAAAGGCCAAAGAATATGATATCATCACATGGTTCCTGCTGGGTTTTCCCTGCCACGAGCCATTTAAGAATGTGGACGTTGAGTGCATGCATGTCCTAGGAGGAGCAGGGCTTAGAGGTGTTGGTGGCGTCTTATTGCAGGGATATTCAGTGGCATCCTGCCATGTGGCATGGCGATCCACCAAGGTGATGTTACTAACGTGCTGAGATATATAAAAAACCTCAAATAAATCAAATAAATAAATGTAGGAAGAAAAAGTAGGCATCCTGGGATGAGGGAGAAGGATAGGTAAGTGTGGTGGTTTGCGGGCGAAGCCCATGGACCACCAAAGTCAACATTTATATTTATGAGAAAACACCAAGAGGTCATATTCAAAAGCATTTAGCACTCAGAAGTTAGCTGGCTAAACAAATATTTGGGAACATATCTAGCTAAATTCTAGCCAGCTAATAAATGAGGAAGCTAGAATTTTAGCAGGATAAGTTAGGAACATTCTGGAGGCATCACTGGGAGGAGTTGTTAGCCAGATAAGTTAGTCCCCTAACTCCAATATTCAGAGTTAGATGACTGTGCTAAAGTTAGATGGCTATACTTAGCCGGAATACTTTAAGATAGCCAGCTATATTCAATAGTGCAGCCGCATTATTGAATTATGCCTCTAAAGTTAGCCAGATACATTTCAGTTAACTCACTATTTTGTGTTTATATTATTATTTGTATAGCAATTTTTGTTTTGTGATTTTTGGTGTGTATATGTTTTGTATTTTTGTAGAAGTAAATAAGCCAGTTAGGATATGTTTTACATTTTGTAATGTCTAGGGCCATTCTATTCTGACTTCAAGATTTCTGGAACATCAGAGGGTAAAGTGTTATATAGTAATGATGAGGTCGGTGTTGATATTTTAATATGCAATTATGTTGAAATATGTTTGTGATGTTTATTTTAACATTGGAAATATGGTAAATGATGTATTTTTTGCAGATTTCATGAAGTGACTCTACATATGAATACCCTTCCATGATGTGATTTGTGAGTTGTACTTCTATAGAGGACAGTCACATATATTCTGGAGTGATTGAAAGTATTGAATTACATCCACCAGTTTTCATATTGAAGATTGGATTTGTGTCACTTCCTCTGAAGAAGCACTGTTGTGTGAAACGTTGTGACTTTGTGACTTTTATGTGCGTGATTGAGTATAGCAATGTATGTTTTGGATGATATTTTATGATTTGTTTGGGTGATTTGATGGGTACTGGTATTTTGATTGGTGGATACAATATTGTAGATGTGTTTTTAAAATGATTTTGATATATTTTTATTCTTGACATTAGTATAATCAAAACATTTTGTAATTGTTTTGCAGATATCATTTTCTTTCTATTGCTTTTGTTGTATGATATCCAAAAAAATAAGGCAATATAAACTTATATAAGTTTATCTACAATCCAGACTGTGTTTGAATATGGACCTCCAAGGAAAACTAGAGATGTATTGTGTACAAGGAAAGAGATGAAAGGAGGCAGCTGTGATGAAGAAAGGAAATAACATCACAGAATAAATCAGAATGAAAGACAAAAGGCTGGAATATATTTATTTATTTGCATTTGCATCTGCCTGTTTGAATAAGAAATTCATCTAAGGTGAGATACAACATATTAGACGCAGCATAAAATCAGATCAGCAACAGCTTGACAATAGAAAAAGAGGCATAGTAAGGACTGACCTAGAAATAAATCAAGAGTAATGCCTAAACCTAAAAACTTTTTTGTTGGGCAATATATTAGTATATTTGTGTTTACTTTGTAGTCTTTGCCTTTAAATGCAGGAAGGCTCTAATCTGGCTTTTCCTACGCTAAACTGTCTTCTCTTCAGCAGGCCTTACAAGGTTTAGCAGTATCGGCGTAACCTTGATGATATAGTCAGCTTAGAAAAGTATTTGATTCTAGCATTTTAGTAGAAAGCATCCTGTCATGTTTTGCAGATATGACTGAAGTAAACCTGGAGGGCTCGTCCATCTTATAAAATTATTTCCAGATTTATTAAACTGATCCAAATCTTTCAGGCTGTCTTTCAATGCTAGGGGAGGTTTTCTGTTTATCTGCACTACAGGACAACATGGTTTCTAAAATTCCATTATTGTGCCTCGGTATTGTTTCTGTATTTTTGCAATCACCGTGCCCAAAATACAGGATGCATTCCTTATCATTTCCAGAGCATGACATGTTCTTAGTCTCAGAATAGGAATTTTCCTAGCACTACTTTAAAAAAAAAAATTGTGTGACTTGTTTCTTTATATGCCAGAGGCTGAACAAACATTAACTGGGTATGGGCTGCTAATGTCATGCTTCCAGTTTAATTATTTTGCTGAATAAAGTCTTCAGCTGTTGGGCTAGAAGCTCTCGCAGTACAAATCACACAGAGGATGGTGTCTCAATGCTGGTTTATTATTAGATAAGGTAATAATATTAACATTAGGGATGTGCATTCGTCCTGGTTCGGGGAGCCCAAAACCCGAAGGAATCTTTCCTGATTTTCGGGAAAAATTTGTTTCAGGTTTATTTATTTATTTATTTGAGTTTTTTTTCTATACCGGCATTCGCGATGGGAATTGCATCATGCCGGTTTACAATTAACAAGGTGTGACAAAAGGAAATTAATAAGAACTAATGCACTAACTCCCTGTTAGTACGCGCTAACGAAAAAATGTCTCCCCAAATTTTACAGGCCTGAACCGCGGGAAATACGAAATTTCTCCGCGGCGGGCCGTAAACGAAGCCTGAGCCAATAGGTTCGGGCTTCGCACATCCCTAATTAACATTTCCTTACTTACAGTTTACTGCAGGTATAAAAAAGCAGGTAACTTCAATCAAAGCCACAAACGGTTGGGGCAAAGCTTTAAATCCAGTCCAGGTCCGCTTCCACAATAATTCCTTTTCATGGTCAGACACAGTAAATACTTGCGTGACACAACTTCTGCTTACAAAGTTATCAGAAAATGTCCATA